>NC_133374.1:28249144-28320698 GCF_049309525.1 Garra rufa
TAGAGAGCTCTTTAATTCCGTTACAGAGCTCTGCAAGTAAACATATATTTAATGTGTTTTTTACTAGTAAAAATTTAATTAGAGAGCTATGTAATTGCATTTTCACTAGTAATAATTAAATTCGAGAGCTCTCTAATCAGAATTGTTACTAGTAAAAACTGAATTAGAGAGTGTTTAATTGTAATTCTTACTAGTAATAATTCAATTAGCTCTGTTATTGGAATTGTTACTAGTAATAATTGAATTAGAGAGCTCTCTAATTATAATTGTTACTAGTAAAAATTTAATTGTAGAGCTCTCTAATTATAGAATGAATTATAGAGCTCTGTAATTGAATTGTTACTAGTAAAAATGCAATTACGACTGGCCAAATGGCTTGCCATAATAGGCTGCAGATGGAACACCTGATTAGAAAGCGGTTTCCAGACAACCAAACAAAACACGACACACACAGGAATGAGCACATGACACGGACTCATGAACTGTGGCAGAGACTGTGAAATTACATTTAGTAATACTCACATGAGAGAAAAAAAGTGCTTTCCCCTCCTTGAGCAATTTATAACAACATAACCTTTAACCCAAATAGATGATATTGATCCTTTTTTCTTATGTTCTTATTTTTCTTATTGATCCTTTTTCTTTATTATTTCTTATGTTCACTTCAAAAATCGACTGTGTGTACTTGAAGGCTATCAAGCAGGTCTATGCTTTTTCATGTTTCTTTATCTTGCTTGCCACCTAGTTCTGCTCAAGAGGATGGCTCAAGTTATTTCATTGTCAACAGTAAAAGATTAACTGGGTCATTCTAGTGAAACGTCCAAATACCAAAAACAGGATTTTCAACAAGTCTATTCATAACTATCAAATATATCATGCAAATGGCATAAAAAAAACTAAATACCAAATAAATATTAAAAAATATTACCTGAAGATCTCTGAAGGCAGGCCCATATTAAGTCCACTGTCTCTTTTCAATTATCAGAAATTTTCTCATTTATCTCCTGATTTCATATGAAGCTATTAGCTGACGTCACTGGTGTGACCTACTTTATTGTTAGGGAATTGTAAAAAACTAGAGTACAAATGAATAAAACTACTTAATTTAGTAAGTATACCATGATTGACAACTTGTGGTTTGATAACTAGCAGCAGCCATTTGGTAAAATGCAGTTTTTCATGAAAATTGTCCCTGATGTTACCTTCCTTATGGATAAATAAATGTAAAAAAAAAAAAAAAATTAAAGTCATTAAGCTCTCATTTATGCGTATTCATGAAGTCAAAAGGTAATCTAATAATGTGGACGTTTCTGTAGAATGACCCAACTCCTAAAAATGCTAATATTTAGCTGTTGAAGGGCTCTATATAGAATTCAGAAACCCTTCCCTGTTGAAAAAAACAGCATGTGCTGGTTAAGTAGGTTTTGATGCTGGTATGCTGGTTTAAGATGGTCCTTAGCTGGTCATGTTGCTGGTCAAGGACCAGCATAAACCAGCATCCCAGCATCAAAACCTACCTAACCAGCACATGCTGTTTTTTTAACAGGGTTGTTATTAGCAACACCAGTGGCTAACCGTTAAGTGAGCTGTAGCTAGCAACTTGCACACATTCCATGTAAGCGAGTGATGGCCAATGTGATTCACCGACATCATGTGGACAGGTGAGGTTCATTTAAATTACACTGTTATGATAGTTTCCCTAGGATTTTCCCAGCAACCCTGCTGAAAAACCCCCAGCTAAAACCAGCCTAGGCTGGTTGGCTGGTCTTAGCTGGTTTAAGCTGGAAGTAGCTGGTTTTAGCTGGTCTCCCAGTTTGGCCAGGCTGGTTTTAGCTGGTGCTTGGCCAGGCTGGAAAAGTGGCCCAAACCCCTCTAAAACCAGCCTGCTGACCAGCTAAAACCAGCCAAACAGCCTAGGCTGGTTTTAGCTGTGTTTTTTTTTCCACAAAGGAAAACTAAGTCCTTTACATAATTAGTCTACAGGCTTCATCTCATTTTACTACGTTTCACATGCTGTTTACACATTGGCAATAAAAGCAATTAATACTTGAAAACCCTTACATAAAGCCTCTTTAATAAATCCATTTTGTCCATAGAAAGTAGCTAACTTTGAGCTCATCGACGGTAGTACACAGAACGACCAGAAGAGGCCGATGAACCTATGAACCGACTAAGGCCAATCCCAATTCTATTTTCTACCCCTTCACCTTCCCCTCGCCCCTTCCCCTTGTCCCTTGAAACAAAGTGGAAAGCGGGAAGGGTTAAAATATTTCCCCTAAGACAGTGGTTCTCAATCCTGGTCCTGGGGGACCCCTGCTCTGCACATTTTGCATGTCTCCCTTATTTAACACACCTGACTGAGATCATTAGCTGATAAGTTCAGTTCATGGATCTCTCTCCTCATGAGCTGATGATCTCAGTCAGGTGTTAAATAAGGGAAACATGCAAAATGTGCAGAGCAGGGGTCCCCCAGGACCAGGATTGAGAACCACTGCCCTAAGAAATGGGTCACCACTACAACACTGTTATACGTCATCATACGTAGTCGCTAGAAGACATGCGCCGATGTATATCACAATATATTTCAAGATGTCGGAAAAAATGTTGTCGTGTTGCAAAAAGTACAAATGTACGGTGTACGCACCATTCATTTACATGTACACATTTGGCCATAAGCAAAACAAACAATGCGTTATCACACGTGCGGCAAATTGCAAATCAGTGGTGTAGTGGTGCTTGGAGAAGTCGGTATATGCTTCATTTGTGAATTTCGTTTTGAACTTTCTATTTGAACGCATTCGTTTACTGGATCCTTGGACTTAAATGTTTACAGGGGTTCACTTGTTTAAGTACACCATCGTTGCAAATTGCCGTGCCTCTGGTCTTTCATGTTTCTCACATGCAATCAAGTGTATATGACATAAAAATATATTTTGATATGCTGATATGCAATCAGTGCTATCTGCTAGAAAACTTTAGCGATTTTTTTGCAAACGTCTATTCACAGAACAACACCATAAACACAAACACAAGATTGAAGGTTATATACATATAATGAAAAATTGTCATAAAAATCCTTATTAATGGCAAAAATTACTTATAATTATGGGTCTGCTTGCTCGAGTGAGCAGCCATGTTGGAAATGTAGCCCTTAGCCCTTAGTTTAAAGTGACGTCCCGAAAAATCTTCGTTTGGAGGGCTATCTGGCCCTTCCCCTTCCCCCTACCCCTCCAACCAAAAGACAAATGAGACACCCTTACCCCTTCATGTGAACGCGCCAAACGGAAGGGTAGGGCAAAGTGTAGGGGTAAGGGGTAGAATTGGGATTGAGCCTAAGTATGTATCAGATAGTGCTCACTGAATGTTTTTACAGGACAGAAGAATAAACTGATCTACCCTGCTGAAAAAACCCCCAGCTAAAACCAGCCTATTCTGGTTGCCTGGTTTTAGCTGGTCAACAGGCTGGTTTTAGAGGGGTTTTGGCCACTTTTCCAGCCTGGCCAGGCTGGTCTTATCTGGTAAGGCTGGGAAACCACCAGCTAAAACCAGCTAAGACCAGACTTCTGGTTGTTCTGTACTACTGTTGATGAGCTCTCTAGCTTTGTCAGATTGTTGTCTCATGTCTGCCTGCGCTTGCGCTGTTCCCGGTTCGGTCTCTTGAGGATAACTGCCTTTCTGTTTCGGATTTCTGGACTATTTAGCAGTTGTCTCTCGTTTAGACATTTATGGACTACTATCCATTGCAGCCTAGTGCTACCGAGGAAGCCGGGAAACACTGCATCCACGAACGTCTGCTTTCAGTGACTTTGCTTGCTTTGATTATTGTCAATAAACTATCGTTTGAATTCACACTTGAATCCATCTTGTTCTTCCTGACACCAAAACAGCATCTTTATTATTATTATTATTTTTTTACCCAGGTGTAACCATGGATGATAGTTCACGCAAAACTGGAAATTATAATGGAAATTAATTACTCGCCCTCAAGTTGTTTCACACCCGTAAGACCTTCATTCTTCTTCTGAACACAAATGAGGATCTTTTTAATGAAATCCGAGAGCTCTCTCTTCTTTCATAGACAGCAAAGCAACTTACACATTAAAAGCCCAGAACGATAGGATAGGATCTACATCATTAAAGAACTCCATGTGACTCTAAAGGTTTAAAGGAGTAGTTCACTTCCAGAACCAAAATTTACAGATAATGTATTCACCCCTTGTCATCCAAGATGCTCATGTCTTTCTTTCTTCAGTTGTAAAGAAATTGTTTTTTGAGAAAAACATTTCAAGATTTCTCTCTCTATAATGGACTTCTATGGTGCCCCCGAGTTTGAACTCCCAAAATGCAGTTTTCAAAATCATCCTACATCACTGCAGAAGTACTGACCTAGTGTTTACAAAGTGAACATGCAAAGAAACGCCCTTTACAACAAAAAAAAAAAGGTAAAACAGCGATGAAAATGAGATGGGAGTTTTTCAACATACCCTAACTTTCATGACAAGATGAGTGTTTGAGCTTGGAAAGTATATAAATTCTAATCATTTTTAAGAAAATGCATGATAGTTTTGCTAGATAAGACCCTTCTTCCTCGGCTGAAGGACTTTTAAGGCTGCATTTAAACTGCATTTTGTAAGTTAAAACTCGGGGGCACTATATCCATAAGTCCATTATATGGAGAGGAATCTTGAAATGATTTCCTCAAAAAAAAAATTACCTTATGACTGAAGAAAGAAACATATGAACATCTTGGATGACAAAGGGATGAGTACATTATCTGTAAATTTTTGTTCTGGAAGTAAACTACTCCTTTAACAAAAATCACAGGTGTGTGCCAACAATGAAGGTGAGTAATTAACAACAGATTTTTCTTTTTTGGGTGAACTATCTGCCTATGGATCCAACAGGATGTCATGATTCACTTGCATCTAGCCAAAAACTGTTAGGCTATAGTTGGTACAATTACCACAAAAAGATATTGCATTATCTGAGAATAAAATGACCTACTTGATTAAGTATTTCCAATACAAAATACTGTCTCAAAGTATTTAGTTACAAATTGCATTAATTTTTTCTTTGTCCAGCAAAATAAAAATGACAAAATACTTAAAAGTAATGAATTCACACATCTCTGTGTAAAACTTTAAACAAATGAAGAGCGAGGGGTGTAGAGTAGATAGAAGTGAGAGAGAACACAAACTCACAGAGATATTTTGGCAGAGAGCATGATACTGTTTTGGCCTTGCCCACCGATCTGATAACTCCTGTTACTTTCCATAGTTGGATGGCAGTGAAGACCACAGCAAATAGGCAGCTGATTTTCTGAAAGAGTTTTGTGAACTTGTAACATGGATCGTTGGAAAGGCAGGGTTGCTCTTGTCACTGGAGCTTCAATGGGAATCGGAGCGGCAATTGCAAAGTCTCTTGTCCAGCATGGCTTGAAGGTGGTTGGCTGTGCCAGAAATGTGGAGCAAATTGAGGTAATTACACACCTATATGAGCAATAAATTTGCATATGCTTCAGGAAAAAAAGAAATTGAAAAAATTTGAAGATATCACAGACGACTTATGTAGCACCTTATCAGTGGTGGAAATGGCCAAAATTCACTTGGGGACTCTTTTTTTAACCTTTATAATGCTATTTTTTTTCCTTTATTAAATGTATATCTTAATTATGCCAGAAAAAAAATTATTTATAAACTTTTATCAAATATGTTATTTAAACAATATATTTAATTTCAATGTTAAGATACAATCAGGAAGAATAAGTTACTAGTCAATTGATATCAGCATCAACAATTCATCTTTGCGCGGCACAGAAGAGCACAAATGTGGCATTTACAGACTTTTTGACAAGATGGCATTAATGCATTTTATAATAACAATGTTAATTGTACCTCGCGTCTTTAGTGACGTCATTCACTACCATCTCCCTCCTTCATTTTTTTTTTTTTTTTAAGTTTGACATCAACTATTTCTCAATGTATTCATTATGAACAATATAACAAGAAAAAAAAATAACAAAATATAAAAGAATATCTGTTTTCTGTTTTTTTTTTTTTTTTTTTTTTGTACAAAGTGTCGCTAGTGATCCAATGGGTGTGTAATAGTTTAAGTATATTTGTAAATATGTGACCCTGGACCACAAAACCAGTCTTAAGTCGCTGGGGTATATTTGTAGCAATAGCCAAAAATACGGGTCAAAATTATTGATTTTTCTTTTATGCCAAAAATCATTAGGAAATTGAGTAAAGATCATGTTTCTTGAAGATTTTTTGTAAAATTCCTACTATAAATATATCAAAATGTAATTTTTGATTAGTCATATGCATTGTTAAGAACTTAATTTGGACAACTTTAAAGGTGATTTTCTCAATATTTAGATTTTTTTGCACCCTCAGAATCCAGATTTCAAATAGATGTATCTCGGCCAAATATTGTCCTATCCTAACAAACCATATATCAATAGAAAGCTTATTTATTTAGCTTTCATATGATGTACACATCTCAGTTTTGTAAAAATTTACCTTATGACTGGTTTTGTGGTCCGGGGTCACATATGTGCAATTCATCTTTATTTCCCTAGGTGGAACTGTTTAATACAAAAGTTGACGATGGTCATATCAATAATAAAGTGATATTTCACTCATAACTATTGCAGACATAAAACAACAGAATATCATCAGCAAGAATTGAACTGGTTTGAATGGCTTTACTGCAGAGCAATTACTGTACGCAATAAAATATAAATGTCACTGCTATTTTTGATGGTGGATGTGGTGAATAAGCTTCCAGCGATCAAAATATTGACTTCAAAGTCATTGAAAACGATAGCTTTGAGAATATGGCTGAGACGGCGAATATTAGCCAGGTGCTGAATTTACTGTGAAAATGCGCTTTGAGGATGACGGCAATTCTAAAATCATCTGCTCAAACTGAATCCTTCTAAGTTTCTAAAGCACTCATGCATTTAAGGCTTAAATAGAAAATAATGTTTTAAATCTAACGTTTGAATATAAGAATATTTAAATGACTCAACTGAAACAGCCAGTAGTTTTTGTCACTGAATCATTCATTCAATCGATTCGTTTAAACGGCTGATTAATTTAGGAATCAAGTGACTCTCTTTATGAATAAGTCATTGAATCATTGACTCACTAGATTTGTTCAAAAACGCAGATTCATTCAAAAAAAAAAAAAAGCTGTGTCAAACTGCAGGCAGTTACCCGGATGACCCTGTGTTATTAGTTTTTACCGGTTGTTATCTAAGAATATCATAATATCATAACTTGGAATGTGGTGACTGACCAATCAGAATCGAGTATTCCATGGAGCCGTGTAATAAAATGCATTATACAGCTGAAAACAGACAAATCCCCTTCTAATTCCTAATCCCCAATTCATTACTTAGGTGGTAAATATCCGTACGATCTGCCTCCGACCCCACAATTCTTCCTTCTATTTCGTATCCTGACGGAGTGAATAACTCTCGTTTCTTCATTTTTTTTTTCTTTTGGCAAGCTCATGCACAAGTTTTATTCGGTTCAGTGGCACTGTTTACATTTAGTGCAGCCACAATGGCCGACTTCCAAACTGATGGCGTAACATGAAAACACTCTATTGTTGAACTAATGTGGTTCAAACAACGGAGATGCAATCATGTTTCGAAAACAGTCGTGACTAGCTAGTTCGTTTCAACAACAACGCATCGTGCTATGGTGGTTAATCAGCAACTTACACTATATTGCCATAAGTATTCGCTCACTCATCCAAATAATTGGAATCAGGTGTTCCAATCACTTCCATGGCCACAGGTGTATAAAATCAAGCACCTAGTGTTTTCACAAACATTTGTGAAAGAATGGGTCGCTCTCAGGAGCTCAGTGAGTTCCAGCGTGGAACTGTGATAGGAAGTCCAGTCATGAAATTTCCTCGCTCCAAAATATTCCACAGTCAACTGTCAGCGTTTGGGAACGACGGCAACTCAGCCACAAAGTGGTAGGCCACGTAAACAGACGGAGCGGGGTCAGCGGATGCTGAGGCGCATAGTGCAAAGAGGTCGCCAACTTTCTGCAAAGTCAATCGCTACAGACCTCCAAACTTCATGTGGCCTACAGATTAGCTCAAGAACAGTGCGCATAGAGCTTCATGGAATGGGTTTCCATGGCCGAGCAGCTGCATCCAAGCCATACATCACCAAGTGCAATGCAAAGCGTCGGATGCAGTGGTGTAAAGCACGCCGCCACTGGACTCTAGAGCAGTGGAGACGCGTTCTCTGGAGTGACGAATTTCGCTTACCTTACCGTCTGACAAAATATGCCATAGGTTTTTAAGCTTTGTACCCTTTGTGAAATGTTAATCTAAAAGTACTCTTTCCTTTCACAGACATTGGCAGCAGAATGTGCCAGGAGTGCATTCAGTGGCACTCTGATCCCATATAAATGTGATCTGTCTGTGGAGATTGAAATATTATCTATGTTTACCTGGATCAAAGATCAACACAAAGGTGTTGACGTGTGCATTAATAACGCTGGTTTGGTTCACCCTGAGCCTCTATTGAGCGGCAAAACCAGTGGCTGGAGGGATATGATGGACGTAAGTATTTCAGATAACCAGGTCTTCCTAATTTAACATTCAGTGTTAGTCATGGCCAGACCTTCAAATTTTGCAGGTGAATGTCCTTGCCCTGTCAGTGTGCACCCGTGAGACTTACCAATCCATGAAAGAAAGAAAAGTTGATGATGGTCATATCATTAATATTAACAGGTACATGTGTATTTGTTCTGTGCACTCATTTGTCCTGACACAAAAGTATTCAATGTCTTAAAATATGCGTTTTAGTATTTGTGGACACCGAGTCCCCAACAATGCGAAAGGACACTTTTACTCTGCCAGCAAATATGCAGTGACGGCTCTCACAGAAAGTTTGAGGCAGGAGTTACGAGAGGCCAAATCCCACATGCGTGCCACAGTAAGAGCAGGAAAATCAAGATCTGCTTGTTTTAACACTGTATTTATGTGATATGATTATTGCATGTCTAAAGACAAGTGTGATCTTTCTTTAACAGTCCATATCTCCTGGTTTAGTGGAGACAGAGATACACTATCGGTCCTTTAGAAAAAACCCAGAAAAGGCTGCTGCCATGTGTAAAAGCATAAAGGTATAGACAAATCCTGATTCTTGTCCACGAAGCATGTTACAGGTCGTTGTTTACATGTTTAAATATTCAATTATCATATTAACAGTTCCTGCAAACAGATGACATAGCAAACGCAGTGGTGTATGCACTCAGTGCTCCTCCTCATGTTCAAGTAAGCGTCATCCATCACTGGAGAAACAATATTGTGGAGTTAAATTTTTGCTGTCTTTTTTAAGACTTAATATTTGAATTGTAATTTATACTTTTTTCTTTACTCTCTGTAGATTGATGACATTCAGATGAGGCCTGTGGAGCAGTTGACATAACCTGAACAGATAAATAGGATCAAGCATCTCTAAGAAAGCATCTTTAATAAACATCGTTATAGTTTGACATGTCCGATATAATTGTATATTAAGTTTTAAATAATAATTGTCAATTCTCTAAATCCTTTGGGAACACATTTTGTAAGAACCCAGAACACTCTTCTGTCTCATTATGATGTTACATCTTTTTATTGTAGCGACTGAAATGATTTGAGATACTTCAAGTGATTTTCTAATAGCTCTATCTGTTTTCCTTGTAAAGAAAAAGTGCCAACTATCCACCTTTTTCTTCCCGTAAGAGTGGACATAGCCATTTGTAAATTTTATGGGTTTGGCATCTGGTCTCATCCACATCCAGCTATTTTTAGCTGGACAATCTGCTCGTTTTCTGCTTGATATTGCAAATTGGTGTGTCTTACCATTTTATTTTTAAGTGTTATCTTAATTATGAACACACTGGTTTGTAGTGCAAACAGTTTTACCATTTACTGCATGTTGTTATTCTTCTTGTTATTTCCCTAATGAAAAAGAGAACCAATAAAATAGAAACAAAAAAGTCTAATATTTTTATTAGGCTACCAAAAAAATGTTGTATGAATTTCTTTCAACTGTTAAATACAGAACAAGATCATTTGAAGAATATTGGTAAACAGTAGCCACTGACTTCTATAGTATGGAAAAATAGTATGGAAAAAAATACTACTGACAAAGCAATATTAATTAAGATATTAGCCTAATATTTCACCTTCCTGACCAGAAATGATACAAACACAAATGTTGTCAAGGTTATTTTGGCCAACCACAAACGCCTTTTGTTCCTCAGACAGTTTTCGCACTCTTCATGATTTGTTATAACTTTTTGTAGTCTATAGTACTCCAAACGTTTTTTCCTGATCCAACTGAACATGATAATTGACCATTTTTAGCAGCAATAATGAGCAAAATATGCAAGTTTCGTTCAGTTTAATGGCATCATTTATGTTCAAACATTATCTTCTGCATAATTTTCTATTCCAAGATTTCACAGTCGCATAACGTAATAGAAACTCAAACGACCTCACTTTATTTGCGAGAGCCTTAATTTTGTCTTATTTCACACAAAAAAACAAAAACAAAAAAAGTAATAGCAACTCAAGATAAAATGGCTAATTAAATTGACCACCACACAAAATATTCTGCATCTCTCTTGCAGTGAATTCTATTGTGAACAACACTCGACAGTTTGAAATGACCCTAAAAACGTCCTGTCTCTACTTTCACGTTGGGTCAATGCTTAAAGAATACAGATAATTTGCTCTGTGTATTCAGGTTCATGACAGTTAGCGTAGGTCGAAAAACTCCCATCTCATTTTCTTTTTCATTCTACATTGCTGTTTTACCATATTTTTGTACAGGGCGTTTGATTTTCTTTGCACGTTCACTTTGTAAACACTGGCTCGGTACTTCTGCAGCTATGTAGGACGATTTTGAAGTTGGGGGAGAAAATAAGATGCAAGTGTTTTTAGACCTACCCTAACTGTCTTGAACCGGAATACACAGAATTGACGCAGAGCTAGACAAGATGAGCATTTGAGGTTAAAAAAGAATACAAATTGTCTTTTTTTTTAAAGAAAATAACTGATTGTTTCACTAGATAAGACTCTCCTTCCTCAGTTGGGATCATTTAGGGCCCTTTGAAGCTCCATTTAAACTGCATTTACGAAGTTCTAACTTGGGGGCACCATAGAAGTACACTATTTGGTGAGAAATCCTGAAATGTTTTCCTCAATAAACATTTTGTTACATCTGACATGAACATCTTGGATGACAAGGGGGTGAGTAAATGTTCTCTTTGGGTGAACTATTCCTTTGAAACAAAAACATTGTGGGTTTCAAAGTGTAAATCAATGTTTGTTGGTACCCTATAAAAAATTTGACTTTTATCTGTCAATTATATCAGTTCTCTTTTGTATAGTTGGCACTTTTTTCCTACAAAGAAAACCAGAAAAAGCTATTACGAAAGCACCTAAAGTATTTCTCAAATCAATTAAGTCACTGTAGTGTTTTCACAACGCGTCATCAATTGGCGGCACTGAATGTAACAATGCCACTAATCCAAATGAAATTTTCATATTTTGCCGATAATCGCAGCTGAAAATGGTCAATTATTGCCATGTTTTGGACGTTGTCCTCTACAGACAGGTCACATTTATTGGATCAGTGAGCCACTGAATGAGCTGCCACTCAGCTGCCAATATCTGTAAATGAATAGAAAAAAAAAAAACACTATGAGACTGACAAAGGGTAGCCTGCAAAGCTCCAAAAACATTTGCAGCAGGACAAGAAGTACTGGCACACATTCCAAGCCAAAACTGTGAAGCTCACGCTGGTAGCCTATAATTGGGTTAATTATTATAGCAATATTTAGGACTTCGTCCTTGAACACGTTCCCTGTGACATGAAATGCTGTATAAGCAAGATGAAATTGTAAAACATTTCTAACTTTAGGGTTATATTATAAAAATGTGATTAAGGAGTGTAAAGATGACAGTAATTTCATTGTTGAGTTCTGACGCCATTTAGGCTATTCACTTTTATGTTCTTCCAAACCTGACTTTTTATTGTTTGAAACATGAAGTGAGAATTAATGTTTAATGTTCAAGCTGGCTTTTTCTGCATATTTGAAGCAATAAACAGGCGCTGTCAAACTTTACTTTAAAAAAGTAAACATAAACTATGGTGTACAATAAGCTTCCGGATGTTTTTTTTTCCCCCAGACAGTCAGCATCGACAGACAAAGTTACCTCAATTTGCTTCACATTTCAGGCACAGCCGACCACCATCATGCCATGGACAAGTGACTTGAGATTGAAACTCTGATTCCCACTGAAGCTCCAGTGAGCAACCCTGCTTTCCCAACGATTCATGTTACAAGTTTACCTCATATAGAAGAGCTGTTGCTGGTTTGCAGAGGTTTTCACTGCATCTCCTTTTGTCAGTGCATACTGGTCTAAGCCAATAGCAACGAACGCCGATTCTGCAACTGTGCTACATCAGCGCACCTGAATCCCGTCAGTTCCTCTGAGATTTCAAGTTCTACTTTTCTACTTCTGCATTTTCCAGTGTAACAGTAAAATTCAGTTCAGTAAAACATGGATTGTTTCTGCAAATCACACACTTCCTCGTCCTTCTCTTCCATTTGAAAGCGTCGCGCTCCTGCAGTGCCATTCGTAATGCCATTAGAAATTCGGTCTTCTATATCGAACGTTAAAGTTCCATGGATCCACCTTTCAAATGCAGAAATGGTTCTTTATAGTGGAAAAGGCTTCTTTAAACTTTTAAAAATATTCTTCAAAATGATTCTTTTATAAACTAGTCAATGAAAAGTTATTTGGCGAACCAAAAATGGTTCTTCTATGGCATCACTGCAAAAACACCCCTTTGAAGCTTTTATTTTTAAGAGCCCTGACTTGAAAAATAGCTATTTGATAGTTTATTTAAACTCACTTTACGAAGCAAAGACATACAGTGCCTTGCAAAAGTATTCATACTTTTCAATTATTAACATTCATACCTTCAATTATTTCACATTTTGTTTTGTTGCAGCATTATGTTAAACTGCTTTAAATTAGTTTTCCCCCACATAAATGTACACTCCATACACCATAATAATGACAAAGCAAAAACCAGATTTGCTAATTTTACAAATTTATTAAAAATAAAACACTGAAATAAGTACTTTGCATAAGTATTCATACCCTTAACTCAGTACATAGTTGAAGCACCTTTACAGCCTCAAGTCTTTTTGGGTATGATGTGACAAGCTTTGCACATCTGCATTTGGCAATTATCTGCCATTCTTTGCCTCACCTTTTCACCTCTCAAGCTCTGTCAGCTTGGATGGGGGCTGGCAGATTTTCTAGAGTCCTAGTTGTTCCAATCGTCTTCCATTATGGATAATGGAGGCTACATGCTTCTGTGAACATTCAATGCAGCAGATTTTTTTCTGAACTCTTCCCTAGATCACTGCCTTAACGCAAGTCTGTCACTGAGCTCTACAGGCAGTTATCTGGTCCTCAGGACTTGGTTTTTGCTCAGATATGCATTTTCAGCTGTTAGACCTTTTCTGAGAGGTGTGTGCCTTTCTAAATCATACTCATTCAATAACTCCACTCGAAGTGTAGTAACATCTAGAAGCAATATGAATGCTCCTGAGCTAAATTTCAAGTATCCAAGAAATGAATACTTATGCAACGGGATCTTTTCAGTTTTTTATTTTTAATAAATTTGCACAAATGTTAAAAACCTATTTCTGCTTTGCCATTATGGAGTAGGGAGTGTAGATTGATGTGGGAAAAAAAGTAATTTAAAGTAGTTTAACATAAGGCAGCAACATAACAAAATGTGAAAAAAATGGGGTATGAATAATTTCGCAAGGCACTGTAAACCTCATTTTTTTCATTTATTAGTTAATACCTCACTTAAAAATATTAAAGGTCAGAACTGCAGGCACAGAACTGAAGAGAAATTTATAAAGCATCATTATATTTCCTTAATATTCCTCAAAGCATTTGTTTATCTGAAGATGTTCATTTAATAAAGTTAACCATTATGATGCCAAGCACAATAATTTACACTGATTTTGCATCAGCACTTGAATAATTTACATATGCAAAAATAGTCGTTCAAATTATGATGAAAAACTTTAAAGTTCTTGATCAGACAGAGCAGTATTCTGTGTTCTGGAGTGCAAAAAAAAGTTTATAGGACATTCTTGAAGCTTTTGTCAGTTTTACATTTTATATTCATACCATTCATGAGCTATTAAGATGATAAACATCTAAAAGAGATGCTTCATCCTGTTTCTCCATTCAGTTTATGCCAGCTGCTCCACAGGCCTCATCTGAATGTCACCAATCTAGATAGGAAAGGAAAGCCAATATATAAAAATTTAGCCATGAAATATTAATGTACATACAATGCTTTTCCCACTGTATACATGAACAATGCTAGCAAAAACTAACAGCACAATATTGTTGTCTCCAGTGAGGGATGATGCTTACTTGAGCATGAGGAGGCGCACTTAGTGCATACACCACTGCGTTTGCTATATCATCTGCTTGTAGGCACTGTAAATATGAAATATTTAAACATGTAAATAATGACCTACAACATGTATAAGGAAACAGAACTGTACCTTTACCTTTATGCCTTGATAAGTAGCAGCAGCCTTTTCTTGGTTTTCACTAAAGAGTCGGTAGGCAAATTCTGTCTCCACTAAACCAGGAGATATACACTGTTAAAGAAAGAGCACACTTACAGCCAAGTCTTTGGACATGCAATAATCATATAACATAAATAAAGTGTTCAACAGAAGCAATCTTGATTCTTTTGCTCTTACTGTGGCACGTATGTGGGTTTTGGCCTCTCGTAATTCTTGCCGCAAACCTTCTGTGAGAGCCGTCACTGCATATTTGCTGGCAGTGTAGAAGTGTGTAACAGCATTGTTAACGACGCGGTGTCCACTCATGCTGAAACAAACAAATATATTAGATGTTTGTTGACCCGGAACATAGGCTAGAATTTGAATACAGGCAAAAAAGCCCAATAAAACATTCTTGTACCTGTTAATATTAATAATATGGCCATCATCAATATTTCTTTCTTTCATAGATTGGTAAGCCTCACGGGTGCAAACCGACAGGCCAATGACATTCACCTGAACAAAAAGTAAAACTTTTTATTTTATTAATTAGTTTAATCTGAGCAGTTTCAATAGTTCACTGACTCACTGAACTCAAGATCCATTCCGTTTTAAAATCAATGAGTGAACTGTTAAGGAGAAAAACTATGGAGTATTCAAGTAAACCAAGTTCTTGACTGATAAAGTGAAAAGTTTATTTAATATCCAAAATTTCAACAGTTGTATAAACACACATAAAAAAAAAAGTTGAGTTTGTCTTTAAGCCCATAGGCGGCACTAAATGCAAACCCTCTGTACTCAAACGTACAGGAAATTATTGTAAAAGTACTTCCTATTTTTTATAAACGGAATCATACAACAAAATGAATGTGGAGACATACAATCACAATAACTAAACTTATTTAAAAATATGTAACCGAAAACAGCATTGTAAATGCACGCTGAGAAACCAGAGAATGCCGACTTAAATGAATCACTGACTCGGTTGATGGGAGAAATGAACCTTGACGAAGCTTCAATCAATTGAACCAATGCTTCACAAAATGATTCACAGTTTCAAAGCGCTGAAAACACAACACGCTGGTGACGCCTGCTGGTCAAAACAGGCATAAAAACAGCTTTTACAAGCCCATTGAAGATGCTTTATTGAAAATACAACAAATGCAATTAACAAATCATCAAAAGCCATTAAACAAAGTATCTGTAGCCTATAATCTGTTGCCAGATCATGCTATAATACACGCTTTTGGACTTGTCTTTTTCACTTAATTTAACATTTTAGAAAGTTAATTAAGTGGGTTAGGTTTATTTTTCAGTTTTTGTTTTCATACCAAGATCGGCAACACTGCCTACAGGTATGTGCCAAAAAAATTTGAATATCGGGGGAAAGTCCATTTATTTCAATAATTGGTTTCAAAAAGTGAAACTTGTATGTTATATTAGTTCACTACACACAAAGTGAAATATTTCAAACCTTTAATTGTTTCAATTTTAATGATTATGGATTAAAGATAAAAAAATAAAAAATCCAGTATTTTACATAATTAGGATATCATGACAAAGTTCAACAATGTAGGCTCCCTGTGTCCCAATCTAGTCAGCTAATTAACGCAAAACACCTGCAAAGCCTTTAAATTGTCTCAGTCTGGCTTCAGAATCATGGAGAAGACTGCTGACTTGACAGTTGTGCAGAAGACCATCATTGACACCCTCCATAAGGAGGAGAAGTCTCAAAAGGCAATTGCAAAAGAAGCTGGATGCTCACAGAGCGCAGTATTGAAGTATATTAACAGAGTGTTAAGAGGAAGGGAAAAATGTGGCCGGAAAAGGTGCACAAGTGACAGGGATGACCGTAGCCTTGAGAGGATTCCCAAGCAAGGGCGGTTCAGAAATTTGGGGAAACTTCATAAGGAGTGGACTGAGGCTGGTGCCAGTGCATCAAGATCCACCACGGACACTTGTATGCCGCCTTGATGCTGTAATTAGTGCAAAAGGAGGCCCAACAAAGTACTGAGGACATAATACAGTACATTAACACACAGGTTTAAGATCCTTTATTTATCAGTCACATGAAATATTCAAATTTTGCGAAATACTGGATTTTTTTTTTGGTCTTTAATCCATAATCATCAAAATTGAAACAAATAAATACTTGAAATATTTCACTTTGTGTGTAGTGAACTAATATAACACACAAGTTATACTATTTGAAACAAATTGTTGAAATGACTTTCCCTCGATATTCTAAATTTTTTTGGCACAAAGGCTACCTGTATAATAGACCCTATGTGTTCTTCATTTGCGGGGCTTGTTTTGTTTATTTTATGAAGGGCTTTTCTAAAAACGCATATTAAAGTATATTGACCACTACTTTCCTTTTAATTACAGAAACATCTAATTTAAAGCATCTATAGGCCTACATTTATAAAGCTGATCCTAGTTTAGATAAAAACCATGGATACTGGCTTAATGGTTCGTCGCTGGGCTTAAATTGCCCCCAAGCGACGAACCATTGAACTTTCGAAACATTTCCAGAGCAAGCCCCGAATCATTGATTCAAAAACAATGATTCCAAGTTTCGAAGCTTCACAACGCAGTTATTAGAGAGAAAAAACACGTCTAATGAAACGGTTCATTGGAAAGGACTGATTTAAATGATTCGGTGGCTTTCGTCGCGTCAAATCGTTACTTACATCCAGCATAGTCTTCCAGCCACCGGTTTTGCCGCTCAGTAGATTCTCTGGGAGAGCCAAACCAGCGTTATTAATGCACACATCAACACCCTGATGTTGAACTTTGATCCAGGAGAACATGGATAACATGTCGTCCTCTACAGACAGATCACATTTATATGGAAACAGAGTGCCACTGAATCCACTACTGACACATTCTGTTGCCAGTTTCTGTAAGACAAAAAAACAAAAACACGCAATTATTAAGCTGGTGCATACTTCTCTCAAGTGTAGCCTATGCTAACGCATAACGTTACCTCAATTTGCTCCACATTTCTGGCACAGCCGACCACTTTCATGCCATGCTGGACAAGAGACTTTGCGATTGCAGCTCCGATTCCCACCGAAGCACCAGTGACAAGAGCAACCCTACCTTTCCAGCGATCCATGTTACTCTCAGAATATAGTGCTGGACTGTGGTCACAGTGATTAGGGTTGCCAGGTCCAGCAAAGTTTTACAGCCGAAAGTTGCTCACTCCGCCCCTCGTACATTCGGCAGGTTCGGCATAGAGATAGAGATGTGTCATAATCTGAGAACCACGCCCACCGCTCTCCATTGACTTTGAATTGAGGAAACCTTCTTGTCATATCTGATTTATAACCAGTGTTGGGGGTAACGCATACAAGTAACGCAAGTTACGTATAATGACTTTTTTCAAGTAACTAGTAAAGTAACGCATTACCTTTTAATTGACAAGAAAATACCTGAGTTACTTTCCCCCCCATTTATTGATTAAAAGCTCTCCTGTCCCCATGTTGAGAGAAATTGTGAGTAAAATGTTACTTTAGTTCTACAATAAATGTGAACATGCATTAATTCATCTTACTCACTAAAAAACAGATACAGCATTCCTCAAAATGAACAAAAACAGTAAAATTCAAAAGCAAACCTGTAATAATTAAATATGTTAAATAATGCAAATATCTTTATGTATTTAATCCCATTTTATTAACCAATGTCTTTGCTGCCGAACTTCGATGATCTAATTCATCCATACTAATACGCAAAAATTACTCAAGATAATCCAACATTTGTTTTCCTTTTTTTATTTCTGAAGAGTTGACATTTTTTATCTGCAGTCTACTGTACAGACGTGAATTTACTTTTCTCTAAGAATGAGGCTTTTGATGTGAAAAGGCTTTTACATTTGCAAAAAAATTGCTTTTTATATAAAAATACAAGCAAGCCCTAGCCCTAATCAGATTTAAAAAGTAACGCAAAAGTAATGTAACGCATTACTTTTCATAAAAAGTAACTAAGTACTACTTTTTTAGGGAGTAACTCAATATTGTAATGCATTACTTTTAAATTGAACTTTCCCCAACACTATACAACACAATATCAGAACAATGTCTAAAAGCTGCTATGTGACAAGGTTAACAGTAAACAAGCTAAAAAACACAGAACTACGTTAGCTGTCGACCTAAAAAAACAAACGTTTAAGGACACAAAAGTAGAGCGCAAAGTGTCATATTACTCTGAGAACTATGTCCGCTGGAGGGAAATTTAACGCGACAGTAAACATTCATTATTTTTAATAATGTCAAATGATTATTTCACCAGCCTGAAAGGAGAAGACATATTGAAAAACTAAATTTTATTCTATGTCAGTTCACCTTTTTCTTACCTTCCTTCTGTTGGAGAAATGATCTAACTGAATGGCCCAACGTGACATAACCTGACATCTACAACTATTTGTGTCCTTAAACACTCGTTTTTTGGGTCAACATTTTACAAAAACGTAGTTTTGTGTTTTTAGCTTGTTTACTGTACACCTTGTCACATTTTAGACATTGTTCTGTTTTTTGTTATAAGTCAGAAATGACAAGAAGTTAGCTTCCCGCAATACAAAGTCAATGGAGAGCGCTGGATTCTGATAACTAATAGTCCATTTCAATGAATGAATGAATGATTGATTGAATTAATGAATGAATAAGTATGCTTTCCCAGTCTTTTTGATTTTGTCTGCCTCTCCAAAAAGATTTTCTTTGAATTTAAAATTCGGTTCGCATTTCATACTGTCCTATATTCTCCGTTTGGTTGCCAGGTATTTAATACCAATAATAAATCACCCAACTTGGAACGTCAATAAATAATCTAGTCTTCTGAGAATCTGGCCAATGAAAACACACTTCCTTTTCATCCATACAGCTCTAACAGGTGCAATAAACAGTAGCGAAGTGTTCAGCTTGTAAAACGTTCACATGGTTGCTTATTCATCATACACTAAAACAAACAATCATTGTACGACCATGTGTTTGTTTATTTGTCAAGTTTCTTTTTATTGTTTTATTAAGTTAGACTGAACATTTACCGATAACACAAGAATACAGTCATTCTAATCATAAAAATCCCCAAACCCAGTTCTTAAACATTATCTAATAATATCACATGTGCAACCATGTTTCTCTATTTCCTCTGTTAGCTTATGATTTGTTGTATATTCAGGGCTCGAATTGAGGGATGCAGGCATCTCCCATCTTGAAAAGCAAGTTTTCCTTATTTTTCACGCAAAATGGACGACGCTCTTTAAAGCGAAGACAACAGAAGGTACATTTCACTAATTCGAGTTTAAAGACATTTCCTGACATTATGACATTATTATTCTGTATATGTGACTGTGAGGGACAGATAGATAAATGACATTATCGACTATGTCACTGACTGCAAAATACAAACAAAAAACATGTATTGACAGTCAAAAAGCATTCGCTGCGTGATGAAGCCCACTGCTCTTATAATTCAAGTAATGAAAGATAAAATACCTCTGTATGAGTTATTTAGTTCATATTAAGTAAGAGTGTTTTCCTGAATGTGAGCTGGATTGCAAATGTGCTATTCATTACATATACATATATATATATATATATATAACAGTGCAGATCAACAATTCTGAATGAATCGACTTTTGAATGAATCAAGTGAGCCAATGATTCAACGATTCATTTAATTGCTTCGTTTCTAACTGAATCTGCAGTTTTGAGCGAATCATTTGAATTGAATGATTCAATTAATCATTTATTTAAAAAAGAATTTGCTACCACCTACTGGCAGTTTTGTCATATTTATATATCAATGACAGTCCTAAAAAAATCGTTCAGGCCTCAAAGAAAACGGCTTTTAAATCGTAGTTAATTTAATGAAGCCTAATGTTTAATTACATAAAATCGTGTTTAAAATGAGATACATTTATAATCATTTTGTAAAGTTATTTACAGGATCCCCAACCCCACTAAAGAAATAGACTACTTGACCACACCATCCCCCCGGAAAATTTGTTACAATTCAACTACACTGTAAAAAGTTTTCACCAGTTTCAACTTAAAAACTTAAGTTCAGCAGCTGCCTTAATTTAAGTTGAATCGGCTTAAAACTACAAGTCATTTGAACTTATTACACTAAAAATTAGTTGATTTAACTTGTGAGTTAAAACAACTTAAGTTGATTTAACTTAAAATTAAGGCAGCTGCTGAACTTAAGTTTTTAAGTTGAAACTGGTGAAAACTTTTTATAGTGTACAGTGTATATTTTATAGAATGTTTTTTTTTTGCTTTTGTTGATTTATACTTTCCAAAATAGCGCTCAAATTAGAACCCCTTTTCTACATTCTTGTAACAGTAACAGTTGTGTGCAAATTTTGGGACACAGTTAAATATTTTTTAATAACATAATTATAGAAGTTCAATAGATGTCAAAACTATGATTTTATGATGTATAATTAATTTCAGTTATACAGACGACCTCAGATGTGGGATGTGGAGAGGGTGCATATGTTTGACTAGCTGCTTTTCATAGATCATTTTTAGATGATATTAGATACACATTAAAGTCACAGTAAAGTTTGATTTGTCATAAAGTATTCATGAATGATAAATAACTTGCTTCAGAGCAAAACCTCAACCTAAATTAGACAGTGAGAGCATAGAGGGATGTGAAAACAGAGCTGATCAATAAGACAGTGCTAACACAGAAAACATAACTCCTTGAATAATTCACTGTGCGGTCATGCCTCAGCTGAACAGGTCGGAATGTGTTTACCATTGGAGTCCCATCAGAAAACATCAGGTTTGAAAATGCAGAAAGCTGCGAGACGAAGATAAGACGGTTATATGGTATTCTTATGATGTGTTAAAGATTCACCTGTTTAATACGCACAGCAGATTACCTGTTCTTTGCTGAGCGGTATCGCTTTCTCAAATACTGTCCAGACCACAGCTTCAGAGCAGCCTGGTGTGGTGAGGGACCCCTCGTAGCGGAAGTACCTCTCCAGTTCATTATGGGGGAGAATGAGCATGTCTAATGACACAGCTGGAAGTGTTACATTGGTTCCTAAAAAAAGATGTTTTATAAGTTGTCATGAAGTTCCTGTTCTTTGTTCTAAATATACTCTGTTTGAATAATAAGACATTATCAAACAGGTTCCACCCATATTAGAGATAGCCTGTCATGACCTTGAGTGACTATGTATAGCACTGCTGTATATCTAACAAGAGGCAATAAAAGAACATTTTTATTTAGCTTTCAAGGTATATAAAATAACCTTACCAGGATGTGTAACATTTTTCAGAGAATTTATGATCCCATCATATTTGTTATTGGCATTTGCTGATACCTGTAAGATATACATGTCATAAAACACTGGTGTATTAACTTTGTGTTAGTTAACAAACATTTAGAAACGCATCTGTGGTTTTACCTCATAAAAAAATCCAAGAACGGCAACTCCAGAAGGATCAGTACTGGCCTGTTCCACAGAGTTGTATTTTTCATTTATATGTACAATATGAAGCTGTTAAGGATACAAAATTCATTCTTAGTTTCGATTCACAAATAAGTGCGATACTAGCCGCAATTGGTGAATAAGCAGAAGAATCATGCAGTGAACAGTAAATCTATTTGCTCTATAAACCAGAGTGTTTATAAATACATTAATACGTTAAAATACGATAACAAATACATTTTCGCAATATAAAGCATCATAACTGACTTTTCGTTGTTGTTCACTATTGGTAGGCTAAAAATAAGTTGAAGAATCATGCAGTAAATGGTAAAACTATTTGCGCTATAACCCAGTGTTTATGACTACGTTAATAAATTGAAATACTATGAAAACAAATATTGCTATGCAACATCAAGCAGCATGTGAATGTGAGCGATTTCCAATTAATTAGCCGCAATTGGTAAATAAGTAGAAGAAACATGCAGTAAAAAGTAAAACTATTTGCTCTAGAATATATGAATAAACTAAAATAATATAATAACAAATACCACTTTGCAATATCACGCAGAGTAAGCAATGGACCCTTTTCACAAGACTGTGAAGACACGTTTCAAGGTCATCATTATCATAAATCTTTGAAAGTTTTTCATATTTTGATTTTTTTAAAAATGTACAGTCAAGCCCAAAATTATTCATACCCCTGGCAAATTCTGACTTAAAGTTACTTTTATTCAACCATTTTTTTTTACCGGAAATGACAGGTTTCTCCTAAAAGATAATAAGACGATGTACAAGAGGCATCATTGTGGGGAAAAAAAATATTTCTCAGCTTGTATTTACATTTGAACAAAAAGTGTCATGTCCAAAATTATTCATACCCTTTGCAAACTGTCACAGTCTTTGGAAAAATCCAAAGTTCTATACCATTCCAAATAGTCCAAGCTATTCTAAAGCATCCTAATTACCCAGAATCATTGGGAACAGCTGTTTTAATCAACTCAACAGGGGAAAAACAGAAGCTCTCTGCTGTTGGTTTGTGGACAGTCATGGCTAAGGAGCTCACAGAGGACCTGCGGCTGCACATTGTGGCTGCTCACCTGTCAGGAAAGGGTTATAAGACCATATCTAAATGTTTTGAAGTTCCAGTGGCTACAGTGGAAAGTATTTTTTAAAAATACAAGATGTTCCGGACTGTGAAAAATCTCAGAGGACCCGCTTGGCCTTTGCAAATGCTCACCTGGACAAAGAAGAAGACTTCTGGTCTTCTGTTTTATGGTCAGATGAAACAAAAATTGAATTGTTTGGCCACATTGATGTAGCCTTCATTTGGTGTAAAAAAGGAGAAGCCTTCAACCCTAAGAACGCCAATCCCCACTGTCAAACATGGTGGTGGGAACCAAATGTTTTGGGTTTTTTTTTTTTAGCCGGTGGACCTGGTAACCTAATCACAGTAAACGGCATCATGAAAAAGGAGCAATACATCAAAATTCTCAACAACAACATCAGGCAGTCTGCAGAGAAACTTGGCCTTGGGCACCAGTGGACATTACAACACGACATCGACCCAAAACACACAGCAAAAGTGGTGAAGAAATGGTTATCAGACAAAAACATTAACGTTTTGCAGTGGCCCAGCCAGAGTCCTGACTTAAATCCAGTTGAGAATCTGTGGAGGGAGCTAAAGATCAGGGTGATGGCAAGGAGACTCTCCAACCTGAAAGAGTTGGAGCTCATCGCTAAAGATGAATGGGCAAAAATACCAGTGAGTGGAGACATGCAAAAAGCTGGTCAGCAATTATAGGAAGCATTTGATTGCTGCAATAGCCAATAAACGCTATTCTATTGACTATTGAGAAGGGTATGAATAATTTTGGACATGCCACTTTTTGTTCAAATGTAAATAAAAGATGAGTAAATACTTTTTCCACAATGATGCCTTTTGTACATCGTCTTATTATCTTCTGGGAGACATCTGTGTCATTTCTAATCAAAAAATATTTGCTGGTTGAATAAAAGTAACTTTAAGTCAGAATTTGCCAGGGGTGTGAATAATTTTGGGCTTGACTGTATGTGCATTTATAACACTATACTCATTTTATATCACCTTCTCATCAAGTTACAAAAAAAGAAAGAAAAAGGTTCTCGCTTATGCGAGGGTGTTTCTAATACTGCGTCTTGACATCGTTCTCTCTTCTGACTGCCGATATCAGTCTCTCTCAATTTTTTTTCCTTTGATTGAAAGTCGTGAAATCACTATTGTGGAGTTTTCTTTTCCTATTTGAGCAAATGGGAATTTTAAAATAATATTTGTGGTGCTCTTATTCACTGCTCTTGGATTTTACCCAACTATGATGACTTCTGCTATGAGAAACCCAGAAATGTGAGAAAGGTCAAGAACTATGTGAAAACGGCACAACTATGTGCGCTATAACCCAGAGTGTTTATGAATATGTTTTTGGACAGCTAAAATAATATTAAGTGGATGTACCAGAAGCTACGCACATTTAAGTTACAAATAGCCGGCCCATGCCTATTTGTACATTAAAAATAAGATGGATCCCAATAGCCGGTTACCTCCATAGGGTATTTCTCTCCATCTACAGTATGTTCTGATCCAGGTCCACCATTCTTGCCCCAGTGGAGATGAAGCTGCTGAGCTTTGTAATTGGCTCCTAAATTGGCTCCACTAATTGTTGCTCTGTCTGGCAGATTAACTTGCACTAGAGATAACAAAGTATATGATAATAAAAAATAAAAAAAAATATAAAGTGATATACAGTTGCCAATGGATAGAGATATTCACCATGAAAATGTGAATACTTAAGAGTAACTTACATGTGTGTCCATTGTTTGTAATGACAGTATTGATTGTCTCTTGGTAGCCTGTAAACTGCACTGGGGTCAGACGACCGTCAACTACAACTTGCTTTGTTACAATGTTAATGGGTGACTGTTTTGACTGTCCACAGGCTGCAGCTACCGACTCCCAGTCGTCCGGTCCTATACAGAAAGTCATGCTATGTTAATATAAATCATACACTATTGTTCAAATGTTTAGATTGTAGTCTCTTTTGCTCATCAGTGATGCATTTCTATGTATTACTGTAAGATTTTATTATAATTTAAAATAACTTTTCTATTTTAGTATGCCATTTTTGTTCCTGTCATGGCAAATCTGAATTTTTAGCATCATTAGTCACATTAAATTTAAGAAATCATTCTATTATGCTGATTTGCTGCTTAAGAAACATTATCAATGTTGAAAACAGTTGTGCTGGTTAATACTTTTGTGGAAATCCTAATGCAATTTTTTCAGGATTCTTGATTAATTAAAAGTTCCCTGTCTCTTTTGAGAAATTTTGAATGCATCCTTTTTGAATAAACGTTTTTTAAATCGGCCTAAAGAAATATTAATGACTCCAAACATAAAAAAACACTGTATTTTCTTTTAATAACTTAATATAAAGCATTGAACAAGGCACAGTGCTCACCTACACATGCATGGGACCCATTGCTGCAAGTTACTTGAGACTGATAGCACCATTCTGAAAAATATAGGCACATTGTAAACTAATTTATATATTGATAATGTAATATAATCACATTTAATTGATAACACATACATGTCTATGCTCAGGTCATAGCATATAATACTTCAATCGTATACAAATCAGAAATCAACAAGTAAAATTAACATCTAAAATTATGAATTGAGGGACAATTCAGCAGGATCAGATTTAACAGTAACAGTTTTTATGATAAAAAAGATGACATATAGATGCACCACTTACCTGCGCTTGAAGCAAACCTGCATAAAATAGCAAGTACGGAAAAGCAAAGCACATTCATTCTTAAAAAACTGGATGAAAATCCACCTGAATGAACAATCCAGTTGAAGAAACAGGTAATACGTTTCATGATGGGATATTTTGGTGGTGCATTTTATAAGAGTGCTTTATCTCAGTCACTCCTCCTTTCACGTTTTACAACAGAAAACCTGACCATAAAACTGTATGTATTAGAATGTGTATTAGAGATTCCTGTCAGTTATGAGGAAAGTTCAGTGTATCTTCTCTACTCTAATCTAGTCATGATGACAAATACGTTCTCCACCCATAACAAACTTTCACATGTTTCTAAATAACTCATGAAAAAACAATATTATCAGTTATTATCACTAACTGATGAATAATGTGATTGCACAGTCCCATCTTCAGAGCTGTAAGCAAACAAGACAACAGTAAAATTAAGTGAATGACAACGTAATACAAAAGTTACATGTCTTTACTGTTATGTATGTGTTAATAACGTTTTTGATACATCGATATACCGCATAATGTGACATAAATACACCTGTGGATGTTTGAATAGAACACCAGGTATAGTCTCTGATCTGAAATAGTCACGCCATCTAGTGGTGACTCTAAAATATACTATTTTGACTTTTTATTTGTCAGTGTTAGCTTCTGACCTGGTCAGGATTTCTAAATTGCTTAAAATGTACGTGTTTTCGCTTTGTTTTTTCATATTTACGTGCTCTAGCCCTTATACAGTATTTGAACGAGTATTTGTATCTACTCTGTAGATTCCACCTTCTCGCACTCCCTGATTGGTCGATTATGACAATACCTGCACGCTATTGGTCAAACTACTTTTCAATCATTACCATCGCCAAAACTCAAAAACTATAAGAAAACAAAGCCAAAACCAGACATTTTTGGACAATTTAGGCGTTTTAGAAATCCAGCCAGGACATGCACGCGAAAAAGATGACATATGGTGAGCCTTACAGTAAAAAAATTATGTAGAGATTAAACTAGTGATGTAAAACTGTTCAGACATAATTTATGGGAGCTTTATAATGACAGTTTATTGATTAATGATTGTGTTCGAAAAGTCTAAAGTCATTAATCTTCATAAACAAAACAAAAAGATATTTAAATGTGGGATTTGTTTATTTATTAACTCCAAAATGTAGCAAGGATGAAGGCATTTAGCTCGTTTTACAAACTAAAGGCAAAGATGATAATTGAATTAACCCTAATCTAATCCTGTCTGGATGCCAGCCAGTTAGTTAAAGGAAGCTATCTATTATACCATGGTATTTATTTCAGGACTTAATCTTTTTTTTTGTACAGGTGCTATAGGTGTGTATTCATGTCCTCAACTCCTGCTTAAACAGTGGGAATGCATTTTATAGGACGCAGTTGTTAGCACAGAAACAGTTGTAAAACACTATAAAGTTCATGGTGGCGTTGATAACGGATCCATTGGTTTCAGTGGATTGCTCAATGAGTGATTTGTGTGTCTGATAAAAGAGAGGCAAACAAAGGTCCTCTAGATTTGACCTTTAGATGCAACCTTCATCTTTCATAAACTCTGACGCTAGTGTATCGCACACACGCTGGAAATGCAAGCTGCCGTAAATGTTTTGAAATAAAGTGATTTACAAGTAGGATTAAGGTACTTTCATGTCTCAGATTTTTATTACAACTGATAGATCTTCATATTACAACTGTTTTCTTTTTGATATGTAAAGGTCACGTATAACCAGCTTTAAACTTGAAATCATGCCAAACTTGAAAAAGGGCCAAAAATCAAGCTTGAATAGTGTTGCAGTACATTCAAATACATTAAAATGTATTTAAACAGAAATCAAAAATTGTGAAAACACAAAGGGACATTACAAATGAAGATATGCTTCAGTGGAATGATCATTTTTATAGCATGGCGGTCAAAATCAAACGTCATCATGGGCCAACCTTGGCTTGCGGGCCCTGGTTTGGGCTTCTAATCTTGGGTTCTATCATTTATTTTTACTATGTTTGAATAGCTTTTATGTCTGGATTTTATTGTTCTACTCTTGGCCCAGAAACAAACGTACATTCATAAAATATGATGCAATTTAATAGTAAAAACAGTTATCTTATACATAATATTATATTATACAAGACAGTTCTAAATAGTAAGTTAAATAATGGTAAACCATTTATAGAATCTATTCTATTTTTATCAACAATAAATATATTACAAGTCAGTTTTTTTGCTTATTTGCTTATCAAGGTGACAAACATGTCAGTGAAGAGCTTGAGGTTAAATACAGAATATTTCGAATATGTGATTTGAAATGATTATTTTGTTCCAAAATGTTTGAAAATGTTTTCCATAACAGTCGTTTCTTCTAAAAAGCACTAATAAACATGACAGATTACATGAGATGAACTGGAAATAACACAGTTAAAAATAAAATAAAGCAAAATAAAAAAATAAAAAGAGGTGCAAACTGCTGACCCACAACCAAAAAACACATTTAAAAATAATTTATTCAAATCTTAGATGTTTACGAATATCCTTCTGTTATCTATTGAATAGCACAATAATAATTAAAATATCAGTAAGCTTAATATATATAAAAATCCTCATTTCTTGGGTACTTGGGAAAATGGTATTGAAATCATTTTTGCATTTTAATCCAATGTTGTTGTTTTTTAAATCTCATTTTGATATGTTTAAAAAGTGAAGTTCAAATTTTTTTTTCATTTTTATTCTCTTTTTTTGAAACTTTATGTAAAAAAATGTCAATTAGCTTAGACTGATTTTAACTACACCCATACATTTATGATTAGGAAATATTCATGTGTTGAGATTTACATCTTCTGAAAGCTGAATAAATACGTTTTCAATTGATGTATGGTTTGTAAGGACAATATTTGGCTGAGATACAACTATTTGAAAATCTGATTGTGCAACAAAAAAAATCTAAATATTAAGAAAAAAAAACTTTAAAGTTGTCCAAATGAAGTTCTTAGCAATGCATATTACTAATTACAAATTAAGTGTTTATATATTTACAGTAGGAAATGTATAAAATATGTTCATGGAACATATCTGTACTGAATATCCTAATTGGCATAAAAAAGGAAAATCCCATACTATGGCCCATACCATGTATTTTGGCTATTGCTACAAATATACCCATGCTACTTATGGGTGTTTTTCTATAAAATGTAGTTTTTATATGTGTACAACGGTTCAGAACTCTGCTAGCTAACCATGTGCTGAATAGCATCTTTGAGCTAGCTTCAAATGTAACTAAAATTGTCTCCGGAACAACCACAACCGAAACATTTGTGACCCTGGACCACGAAACCAAATTTTTCAAATCAAAATTGAGATTTACATCTTCTGAAAGCTGAATAAATAAACTTTCAATTGATTGAAAATCTGGAATCTGATGGTGCAAAAAAATCTAAATATTGAGAAAATCGCCTTCAAAGATGTCCAAATGAAGTTCTTAGCAATTCATATTACTAATTAAAAAATAGGTTTTTATATGTTTACGGTAGGAAATTTACTAAATATGTTCATGGAACATATCTGTACTGAATATCCTAATGATTTTTGGCATAAAAAAAGAAAAAAAACTATTTTGGCCCGTACAATGCATTTTTGGCTTTTGCTACAAATATACCCGAGCTACTTACGACTGGTTTTGTCGTCCAATTGGTGAAGTTTCGGATGTGACATAACTGTTTTTTGGGTGTTTTTCCATAAAATGTAGTTTTTATATGTGTACAACTGTTCAGAACTGTGCTAGCTAACCATGTGCTGATTAGCATTTTGAGCTAGGTTCAAAAGCACCTAAAATCGTAACAGTCATGACCGAAACATGCCATCATTGTTTCGGCAGTGATAATAGGGAACACATAATCCTTTATTTAGGGGAAATAAGTCAATTTCAGTACAGTTATGCAATTTTTTTGTATTTTAGTATGTTTTAGTAGTGTTTTAGTATGTGGGTCGCTACCAAAACATTACTGTCACTACTGAAAATGTGCAGTCACGACTAAAACATGCAATGTTTGGTCAAAAAAAAGGTGTATTGAATTACCAACCAAGATGTTATGATAGTTTTTGGTGCAATGTATATTCAAATGAATGAATCCTGAATTTGAAATCAGAATGATCAACTTTTTGGCTTTTACAAAGAAAAACTGGATTCAAAATACAACAAAACTCATAAATTACACTTGAAATACTGTTCAAATTGTAATTGTTATTAACTTACCTTTGCAACCTTTTTAATAAAATAGCAAAAAAATAAAAATCCTAATAGGTCAATATAACCCCTCTAATTAAATGATATATTAATGTGTTTCAGTAGTGACAAATTTGGCAAGAGGACAAATATTCCGAAACTTTCTGAAAATACAATATGAGAATTAACAGCACAATCACTAGAAATGTGTACCTTGGATATTACACAGTTTGCAAACATACACAATTTGTATTTGGAGTATTTTGAGTTTGAATTTCAACTCTCCAACTTATGACTTTGCACCAAATCTGTTGAATAGCCCATATACACACACTGTTTGACTGTATTAGTAGACAAACTAGTAAAAACGTAAAAAGCACGTTTAAGAATGTTTAATTTCTAAACTTCACCAGAGCCAAAAAGACCCATATTTCAATAATCACCCATTAACATATTATGGGATGTCTGTAAATCATGTTCAACCCGTTTTTTTTTTTTTTTTCTCTTTTCTTTTCACAACACTAGGTACATTATCATTGCACATCCCCCACTTCCTTCTGTGCGTGTCAAACGAGAGTTTGAGGTTTGGGTTGTCTAGACAACCAAGTCCATCTCGTGTACATCATGTTCAGGGAAATAAGAGAGCGGCCTCCTGTTTAGCAAACTACCACATACTACAAAAAGTGTTCAAATTCAAGCATCTAAAAACAGGGACACCCAAGAAAGAGGGTTCATTCGATAATAACCTGTTTAATATTGGACTCAAAGTAGTATATGTAATATGCTGATGAAACTGTGTGGTTTTGCACAACATAGCCACCACCCCTCCCCCTCAGGAAAGAGCTCTACAAGTGGCACAAACAAGTTGCTTCAAATGTTGAAGTTTTGATAAAGCTATTCGTAAAAATACACACCAAAATGTCTAACATCTTCCACCGATGATATTTTCCTCACAGGCGAACACTGTTGGTGTTTAACCTGATGGAATATCATGTTTTTAAAGCCACACAGACTGACTATGTGGAAGCTGATGCAATCTGATCACATGTTTACTAGACTTCCTCTTTACGTCTTTGTGTGATTTTTATGTATGCTAAAGACCAAGGGCTTTTTCTCTCATTTCTGATCTGACTTTTATCGGGTAAAATGCCCTTAAAAGGAATTGATTCGAGTCCGTCTTCGAACGAAACTCGCTGTAGTCCAATAGGCGTGCATTCGTGCTTCTTTAAGACAGCGACTGCAGGGCCTCTTCCTGTGGTTTGCACCATGTGGCCTAAAAAGTGTTAAAAAGGCGACAACTTCTTTCTCTTTTGGCTGTTGTTTCCGGGATCAAGCAGGCAGACAACTGGTAAGGCACTGCTCTTCCATTTCTTCTAATATACTGTTTAAATACGACTGTATTTCTGTTTTTATGAACATGGATGGTACACTGCTAAATGTGAATGTAATGTAAATATAATAAGATGAATTTGCTAGAACTTAATGGATTTAGTTCACACTGAATTAATTCCACATAGATTTTTAAACAAATCAGCCAAGCTGGATGAGTTATATATTATTTTATTTCAGATTACACATGTTAACACATGTTAATTACACATGTAATATTTAATTTTTAACAACAGCACTGGCAATAAAAATGACTCTTAACTTCCTGGTGGTTTACAGTGACTCACTATGAACAATTGAAGCTGATGCAGCTGAACATACAACCATATTAAAACATGATCTGACTTATTAAATGATTATTTCGAACTTTTCATTTCAGGTTTAACAAATAGCTGTAAAATGAACATTCGGAGCACATGGAGATAAGAGGAAGCGTGCACAGAAACGATTGGAGCGCAAAGAGAAGAGGCGGGAACCTTAGAGGTACAGTGCAGTCACTCATAAAGTAGACAGCACTACTAAAGGTCTCTACACAGTGTAGTGTTTCCTACTTTATGGATGAGTGTACTGTTTGCTGCGATGGATGATCTTATGGAGAACCAAATGATGCTCGATCTGAATGTCTTGTTTATTTAACAGTAATATTGTGTTTCATGACTTATTGTAAAAGTGTTCATCTGTATGTGTGCATTATTGTATGGAACAACAATAAAATGAAGTTAAACTGTGTGCAAAATTTGTACCGTTGCTGCAAACAGAAAGGATATTACAAAAATAGCTCAAATTAATATAAAAACATCAGTAGTTAGAAGAAGACACGTGATGATAATTCTATTATAATTACCATTATCAGTCTTTTAAGGCTATAGCTGCTTTCAAAAGCTCTTGCATTAATTTGAAGTTAATTTCCTTTTATGTATTTCATTAACGCTAGACGTAGTGCATGCACTGAGAAAAGGTCAACTCCATTTGGAGACACATGAGACGGTACGTCATGAACATTACAGGAAATGAAACGTTATATGGTTTAAAACAAAAAAACAAAAAGCTAGATTGGAGCTGGAGTTGAATTCAGTAAAGTGGGTTATAATCACAACCTGACCCTGACGTCATTCTCCTGTTCCTGATTTATGGTTGCTCATTTCCGTCAGTCCCAAGGCAGTGCTTGCAAAAAGTTTGATGGCACAAGACCTCGATAACCATGTAGATCTCCCTGAATCAATATAAAACAGTCATTCTTTAACTTACGACCTTATAAAAAAACTAAAAACTGCATGCAGGGTAGACAGGGTCATAATACTTACGTAATAAAAGCCATCACTGTCCATTTCCCCAAAAACATATATAATATCTCCTGCACGAAAGGGAAGCTCATCCTAAAGGAGAAAACAACCAAAATGCAATGATTTAAAACTATATTTAAGATTTAGAAATGAATGTTTGTACATGTGTTTAATAGTGGTATTCCAATTCAGTTATGAATAAAACAATAAATAGCTAGAATGTGCAGTTTATGTTAATGATTGAATGAATGAATGAATGAATGAACAAAAATAAAAATGTAGCTGTAAGCAGTGATTACCGGGGTTCAAGCACTTTAAGGCTATATCAAGCCTCTAATAACCTAAATTAATTATAAAAAAAAGGTAATTTACCATAGAAGTATAATGTTTGTTTTTTTTAACATTTATAACGTTGCAGCACCAGGGGGGTGTTCCATAAACCAAGTTTACCAAATAAGTCAGGCTTATTTCAGTTAGTCTGACTTATTTTGAGCCAAATCAAGTGACAATAAGTCAGACTAACTGAAATAAGCCTGACTTATTTGGTAAACTTGGTTTATGGAACACCCCCCAGCTGTGGTCCGATCTCCCTAAAACTTTTCATGCTTGTTTAGAATCACCTGTCGCATATGTTTTTTTTTTTTTTTTTTAAGTTTTGAGTTTTCGCTTAGACTTTATAGGCTTTTGGGTATATTTGGACAGGCCCCTTTTCTAAACAACCCCGTTATAGCTTCCTAAAGAGTGATTTTCAACTTTTTTGATAATTATTGACCTAGAGAGTCCAGAAAATTATACTGCAGTGTTTTTTTTTTTTTGTTTTTTTTTTCAGATTGAATAAAAAACCTAGGACTAGTTCACAAAAGTAGGTTTCTCAATCATTTAACAAACGGTTTGATTGAACAGCAGTGGTTCTAGAGGTAAAGTTGTTCGGAATGAGGAGGTCTATCATATGATATGAAAATTGTGTGTACGTATGAATAACCACGCAATGTACAATCGTGTACGCCCTTAAAAAATTTGGCCGATTTCTTTCAAATTTCTCACAGACCTTTAGGGCCGTGGGTCAAACAGACCAACTGAGTTTCGTTCCAATTTACCTCCGTTAACCTGCTGTAATAGGTGCTCAAAATCCATCAACCTATGGCGGCCATGTTTTTTGAGATACGCAAATGTCCTTATAGCCACCTGCGCACTTTGGACAAAGACCATGTGTACATCCATGTCAAGGTTGCGTATTTATGGTTAGCCTGTGATGAATGGTTTAGGAGTTAAGAACAATTTCATACTTTTGATCAAAGTTCATCAGCCTATGTTTTTTGAGATGTGCAAATGTCCTTGTAGCCACTTGCGCACTTTGGACCAAGACCGTGCGTAGCGATTTTCATGTCAATAGGTTGCGTTTTTATGGTTGTTTTTATGTTTTTCCCTTTTGTAACGCCACAAAGTGGATAAGCTCCGCAACTTTTTCATGTGACCTCAGATTGAGCTCTTACATACACGATGTGAGTTTGGCAAAGATTTCTTATTCCGTTCAAAAGTTATTACCATTTCAGTAAAGGCGACCCTGTCCCTTTCGAATGTTTTGGCGTCCCTCTGCAACAGAGATTCAAAAGTTAAACTTTTTTTTGATAATTATTGATATTCTCTCTCCAGAGTAACTTCCTGCACTGGTTTGGTTCCGATCTGGCAAAAAACCTAGGACAGGTTTTTTTTTTTAATTTACCCAGGCGTGAATTTTGTCTGGCGTGAGCCAAGGATTCCAATGACACTTGAGCCTTCAACAAATGGTTTAAGAGTTAAGAGCAATTTCGTACTTTTGATCAATGTTCATCAGCCTATGGCGGACATGTTTTTTTGAGATGCACAAATGTCCTTATAGCCACTTGAGCACTTTGGACCAAGACCGTGCGTACATTCATGTCAATAGGTTGCGTATTGATGGCTGTTTTTATGTTTTTCCCTCTTGTAGCGCCACCAAGTGGCCAAGCTCCGCAGCTTTTTCATGTGACCTCAGATTGAGCTCTTACATACACGTTGTGAGTTTGGCAAAGATTTCTTATTGCGTTTAAAAGTTATAGCCATTTTAGTAAAGGCGACCCTGGCCCTTTCGAATGTTTTGGCATCCCTTTGCGACAGAGATTCAAAAGTTAAACTTTTTTTTTTGATAATTATTGATATTATCTCTCCAGAGTAACTTCCTGCACTGGTTTGGTTCCGATCGGCAAAAAACCTAGGACAGGTTTTTTTTTTTTTATTTACCCAGGCGTGAATTTTGTCTGGCGTGAGCCAAGGATTCCAATGACACTTGAGCCTTCAACAAATGGTTTAAGAGTTAAGAGCAATTTCGTACTTTTGATCAATGTTCATCAGCCTATGGCGGACATGTTTTTTTGAGATGCACAAATGTCCTTATAGCCACTTGAGCACTTTGGACCAAGACCGTGCGTACATTCATGTCAATAGGTTGCGTATTGATGGCTGTTTTTATGTTTTTCCCTCTTGTAGCGCCACCAAGTGGCCAAGCTCCGCAGCTTTTTCATGTGACCTCAGATTGAGCTCTTACATACACGTTGTGAGTTTGGCAAAGATTTCTTATTACGTTTAAAAGTTACAGCCATTTTAGTAAAGGCGACCCTGGCCCTTTCGAATGTTTTGGCATCCCTTTGCGACAGAGATTCAAAAGTTAAACTTTTTTTTTTGATAATTATTGATATTATCTCTCCAGAGTAACTTCCTGCACTGGTTTGGTTCCGATCTGGCAAAAAACCTAGGACAGGTTTTAAAAAAAATTTAGCCAGACGTGCTTTTTGTCTGCCGTGAGCCAAGGATTCCAACGGCACTTGAGCCTGCGACAAAGGGTTTAGGAGTTGAGAGCAAATTTGTACTTTTGATCAAAGTTCATCTGCCTATGGCGGCCATATTTTTTGAGACGCGCAAATGTCCTTAGAGCCACTTGCAGCAATTTGGACTAATACTGTGCGTACCCATTTTCATGTCAATAGGACAAACGGTTGTGTAGTTATGTACATGGCGCTACCAAGTGGCCAAGCTCTGCAACTTTTTTCATGTGACCTCAGATTGAGCTCTTACATATGCGTTGTGAGTTTGGCGGAGATATCTCATTCCATTCAAAAATTATAGCCGTTTCAGTAAAGGTGGCCCGAACGTTTTGGCATCCCTTTGCTACGGAGAGTTGAAAGTTACATTTTTTTTTATTAATTATTAATTAATATAATTATTGATATTCACTCTCCAGAGAATCTTCCTGCGCTGGTTGGTTCCGATCAGGTGAAAAACCTAGGACAAGTACGCAAAAGTAGGCTTTGGTGACATTGTAGACGGTTTAGTCTGTCCGATCAGTTTTATGTGGAGATTGCTGATCTTTGGTCACTGTAACAATTACAATAGGGTTTTCAATTATTAAATATAGTATTGAAAAGTGTAGAAATCACTCGTTTTTCTAAAAAAACAGTATCCAACACCGACACCAGCAAGTCTCTCTCACGTCCCCTGAGTCCATTGATTTTAACAGACCCCAGTGTGCGGGAGGAAATTCATGTGAGACTCATATCCAATCGTTGCAATATGATTGGATATGACTGGTTAAGCTTGGCTGTGATTGATTCATACAATAATAATCATCACCTCAATGTCCATATTTGGAGAACTTTCCCAAGGATCATAATCAAAGATGGCCACCATCCTGTCGACTTTGACACCATCCGGCACACTAGAAGTTTCGCTGGGTGCTAAAATCAAAAGTACAAAGTTACCTATGAATCAATCATTACATCCATAAATGTGTACTATTTTTAATTATGTAGTAAATATATGGCTAGTTCAATCAAGTACAAAAAAAAGAGAACAATGAAAATGCTTGCCTATGGAAGGCGTCTCCTCTGCTAAAAACCCCTGCTGGAACAGACGAAGTTTAAGATCTCCGTCCTCCACAGGAATCTCAGAAACCATGTTGCTCGGTACAAAACCAAAGCGACCACCCGTCTCGCCGCTATAGAAGCCGTCGGCATCTTTATCTCCATATACCTACAAAAGAACACATCCCGCTGTCTCTGAGGCTCCCTTCACAGCATGAGCTTAGCAGGACAGAAATGATCTAAAGATCATGCATTTCAATAAGCAGTTCTGAATAATTCTAAATTAAAATACGAGAAGATACGAAAAAAGTATTTACTTTAATGATCTGTCCTTGTTCAAAAGGCAGTTCCTCCTCCATTGTTTCAGGGTTTGGAGACATAACCGCAGGGTTGTATGAGAACAGAGCAACAAAGAGGCGCACATTGGGATCAAACATTTCCCTCTCAGATTCCCAGTTCTCTATATCTTCTGGTGTAGCAACTCTAAGACCATCTGGATATAGATAGACATCCAGCCCATTCATTCCAGTCTTCTTCCTCTACGCCTGCGACTGTCCAACTGATGTCCCCTCAGTAGGCAGACAGGTGGTTAGCAAACACCCATATGCTCACTATAGCTTTAGCATTAAGAACGGTAGCCAGGCTAATCTGCCTCAGACTAATCCTCTTGGAGGAAATGAATCAGTTTTACCTGAGACATGCCCAACAACAAACCTGAAACCTCAAATGGTTATCAAGTTCATTTTTTTAAAGATCTACAAAATTCTACAAAACTCTTAAATAAATGAACAGATTTCACATCATGGACTTGCTGAGGAACTGGAATAACACTCTGCCAGTGGATTTGGCCCAGTCCTGCTGTGCACAGTCCTGCCGATTAGCTGAGCCATCCGTTCTGAACTGTGCCAAGTAGAGCTAGCTGTTAACCGCATTATCGTCAAGGAAGTAACCCTGCAAGTCCCTTTCACCTGTTCAGGACAATCCTTTGCAGTCAACAAAAGGTTTGCATGGGCCAACTTAAGAGAGCAAAAAAAAAAAAAAAAAAAACCTTGTGGAGACATTGTATATACCAAATGCCATATTATGGAGACAGAACTGGACGAACTGGTCTACTTTTGACTGATAAAGTAAAAAGGAAAGGAAAGAAAAGGAAAGGAGGTGAAGTGAGGTCAAGTATGGTGACCCATACTAGGAATTTGTGCTCTGCATTTAACCCATCCAAGTGCACACACACAGTAGTGAACACACACACACCCGGAGCAGTTATTCACCTTCCCCACTGACAATGCCTGCCGGACCTGAGACTCGAACCCGCAACCTTTGGGTTACAAGTCCGACTCTCTAGCCATTAGGCCACGGCTGCCCCCCCAACACAGCATATATTCTATTCTATTCTATTCTATTCTATTCTATTCTATTCTATTCTATTCTATTCTATTCTATTCTATTCTATTCCTGACACTTTGATATTCTGACACTTATTGAATATTTCACAATATTGCTGTTTTTCACTGTACTGTATTTTTTAATTAATACGGCCTTGGTGAGCATAAGACCAAATGCTTCCAAACTGAAGTGTATATAGCAGTTCCAAATGTTTGCCAGTTTTATCTATGCCGCTTATTAAATATTTATTGAGGACAATGAAAACGTATCAACATGATAAAAAAAGAAATGTTAAAGATGCATTAAACTTTGTGACAACTAGCCCCAGTCTCTTCTATATAAGGGATACATATTGCACTTGTTTGTAAAATGACTCATAAGAAGATTCAAGTTGCTTGTATGTTCCATCAGTCTGATATCTAGCACATCTATAACCTTTTTGAGCATAGACAGACCATGAGACACATTATCCTTAATGTTACCATAACTGTGTCATCCCCCAAATCCTCCACTCCATACAGGAGGAGTGCTAGATATGGTAATAGGGGGTGACTCATTCTCCCATATTGCATTTGTTCTTAGAAGACCTCTGATGTGCCATCATCATCACTGCTGATATGTGGCCTCTTGACTCCCTTATAAGGACTATTACATCATGAGTGAGGCACCCATATGGCAAGCCATTTTAACATTTATTCTTTAAACATTTTCTATTTTACATTACTAGTTAGTACTGTGGTATCTATTGGTAGTTTTACTCGTAGTCAAATACCTATTTATGTGACACTTATAACAGTATATCTCTCTATTGTTACTATTAGCATTTAGAGAAAGTTAACAACATAAAAGATGACAAGACATTAATAAACATCTACCACACTAACTCAGTTAAGGACTCGACTCGGACTCAATAACGTGGACTTGGACCCAATACTAGTAGAATTTTTATAACGTACATACATTTGTAACATGTCAATGTAACCTTTCATTGTTATATGCAATCACTAGTCAAAATGTTACTTTATAGTTTTTAGTTCAAACCGTTTTCTTCTAGTAAGATTTAAAATGTAACTAGCAACAACTGAAATTCACATTAGTATCTAATAAATAGGTAATAAACAAGGTCTCAGCTTTCAAATTTAGTCATTTTTTAAGAAAATCAAACAATAAATACCATTTTGTGGCTCCTTAATGTATTGTGACAAATCACTGTATTGTCTCAGTTCAAACGGCATATGAACCAATCGTCTTTTCATATTTACTTAAAGCATGAACATGAACGAACATCAGAACGTATTTTATTGTTTATTTCAATCGCAGAAAGATGAAAATGCACAAGTTAATCTACTCTCCTGTCTGGTTTGTTTGTCGGACAAAATGGCGGGTTCAGCATTGTGATTGGTCAGATCGCCTGTCAATCAAAGTCTCTATAGGAATACATATCTGATTAAAAAGTTACATTTTATTTTGCAGTGTCTTTGTTACAGTGTAATTGTTATTGTACATTTAAGTAATACATATGAGTAATATTAACAACATATTACTGTAGGAAATGTAGGAAAAGAAAAGAATATACTTACTATAGCGTTTGGTTTCTGTGTTACTGTAAATATGCATAGTTTATTGTTAATACTATAGTAAGTAATAAAGTGTTACTTTAAAAAGTGCTAGTAAACCCCAATATACTTTGGTTTTTACATGTACGCAAGGGTCAGTGTATACAGGTCCTTCTCAAAAAATTAGCATATTGTGATAAAGTTCATTATTTTCTGTAATGTACTGATAATGTCACGGTACATGCATCTGTTGTGTTTTTCTCTGTCTCGTGATCATGTGGTGTGTGTGTGTGTTACGTCATGCTCCCCAGCACGCTGCCAATCAGTCCTCCACAGGTGCATCTCATCATCTCCGGCTATATATACTCACCTCGTTTTCATCTCCTCTGTCGATAGTTCATTCTGGATTGGGTTCGTGTCAGGATTGTGTTGGTCGTGTCTTCGTCTCGTTGGATGTGTATTTCGTCAGTGTTCTGGATTTACTCACCTTCACGGGATCATCACGCCACGTCACCGCAGTCATCAAGCCCCTGTGTCACCCCAGCCGAGAGATCTCACCACGTTGCAGTTTGTTCACCTTGTTTGTCTAAATAAACATTCAATGATGTGCTGCGAGACATGGTCGATCAGTTCATTTATGTCTACCTGGACGACATATTGATTTTTTCCTCTTCTCTCCAGGAACATGTGCAGCACGTCAGACGAGTGCTCCAAAGGCTGTTAGAGAATGGGCTTTTTGTCAAGGCGGAGAAATGCGATTTTCATGCACAGTCTGTTCCTTTTCTAGGGTACATCTTGTCGGCTGAGGGAGTTCGTGTGGATCCAGCGAAGGTTCAGGCTGTGGTGGATTGGCCAACTCCGGATTCCCGTAAGGCCCTACAGAGGTTTCTGGGGTTTGCCAATTTCTACCGACGGTTCGTCCGCAATTACAGCCAACTAGCCGCGCCTCTGACAGCCTTAACCTCCCCCAGAACGACGTTCAGGTGGTCTGACGCAGCTGAGGCTGCGTTTACCAAACTGAAAAGCCGCTTTGTTTCGGCTCCCATCCTCGTGACCCCTGATCCTTCACGTCAGTTCGTGGTGGAGGTTGATGCGTCAGAGGTGGGGGTAGGTGCGGTTCTCTCACAGCGTTCGGCCACAGACGACAAGATGCATCCCTGCGCATTTTATTCACATCGTCTGTCTCCTGCGGAATCAAATTATGATATTGGTAACCGAGAGTTGTTGGCAGTCAAGTTGGCCTTAGAGGAATGGCGTCATTGGCTAGAGGGGTCGGGGGTACCCTTCATTGTATGGACCGATCACAAAAACCTCGAATATATTAAGACTGCCAAAAGATTGAACTCTAGGCAGGCTCGGTGGGCACTTTTTTTCGGACGTTTTGATTTTACTCTCTCGTTCCGCCCGGGTTCCAAAAATATCAAACCCGATTCCTTGTCGCGTATTTTTGACCATGCCGATCGCCCGTCTACTCCCGAGAGTATTTTTCCTGAGACGCTTATCGTTTCAACTCTCACATGGGAGGTCGAAACGAAGGTTAAGACAGCCTTAGAAGGGGTAACGCCTCCGGACGCTTGCCCACCGAACCGTTTATTTGTGCCAGAGGAATTACGGTCCGAGGTTATTCAGTGGGGTCACTGCTCTAACGTTGCATGTCATCCAGGAGTCAATCGTACCACACGGTTGGTCAAACAACGGTTTTGGTGGCCTCTTATGGCTCCTGACGTTCGCAGTTTTGTTTTGGCTTGTTCAGTTTGCGCCATTGGTAAGACATCTAACAGACCCCCAGATGGACTCCTTCAACCGCTGCCGGTCCCTTCGAGACCCTGGTCCCACATCGCACTAGATTTTATCACCGCCCTCCCAGGGCAACACGGTAGTTTTGACCGTGGTGGACCGGTTCTCGAAGGCGGCCCATTTTATCCCCTTGCCCAAATTACCCTCAGCCAAGGAGACAGCGGTAGCTGTCGTGGACCACGTCTTTCGGTTACATGGCCTCCCGACGGACGTGGTCTCTGACAGGGGCCCCCAATTTGTATCCAAATTTTGGAAAGAGTTTTGTAAATTACTGGGGGCCACTGTTAGTCTCTCTTCGGGGTTCCATCCTCAAAGCAATGGTCAAACTGAGAGAGCCAACCAAGATTTGGAGAGAACGTTGCGATGTATGGTCACTAGAAACCCTTCCTCCTGGAGCCAACAACTCTCAATGGTGGAGTACGCCCACAATTCGTTACCAGTATCTTCCACGGGCCTATCCCCATTTGAAGGTAGTATAGGGTACCAGCCACCAGTTTTTCCCAGTCTGGAATCCGAAGTCGCGGTCCCCTCTGCCCACGCCTTTGTCCAGAGGTGTCATCGCACTTGGACTAGAGCCCGTGAGACTCTGCTCCAAGTGAGAGAGCGCACCAAGGCTAAAGCCGATCGCCACCGGTCTAAGCCTCCCGTATACGTCGTCGGTTCCAAAGTGTGGCTTTCTACCAAGAACATTCCTCTGCGTTCCGTCTCGAATAAACTTGCTCCCAAATTTATTGGCCCGTTTGCTGTCACCAAGATCATTAGTCCGGTGGCAGTCCGCCTCAAACTTCCTCCAGTGTACAGGAGAATTCATCCCGTGTTTCATGTTTCCAAAATTAAACCTGTTTTTTTTGCACGTATTAATCCGCCTGCCCCGGTTCCTCCACCGCCGCGGCTCGTAGACGGAGAACCCACTTATTCGGTTAATCGCATTCTGGACTCGAGACGGAGGGGACGCGGATTTCAGTACTTGGTGGACTGGGAAGGTTACGGTCCGGAGGAGAGAAGTTGGGTGCCTGCCAGAGACATCCTGGATCACTCTCTTATTGATGAATTTAATCAACAGGTACAGGAGGCTGGGAACGTCAGGAGACATTCTTAGGAGAGGGGGTACTGTCACGGTACATGCATCTGTTGTGTTTTTCTCTGTCTCGTGATCATGTGGTGTGTGTGTGTGTTACGTCATGCTCCCCAGCACGCTGCCAATCAGTCCTCCACAGGTGCATCTCATCATCTCCGGCTATATATACTCACCTCGTTTTCATCTCCTCTGTCGATAGTTCATTCTGGATTGGGTTCGTGTCAGGATTGTGTTGGTCGTGTCTTCGTCTCGTTGGATGTGTATTTCGTCAGTGTTCTGGATTTACTCACCTTCACGGGATCATCACGCCACGTCACCGCAGTCATCAAGCCCCTGTGTCACCCCAGCCGAGAGATCTCACCACGTTGCAGTTTGTTCACCTTGTTTGTCTAAATAAACATTCATTGCACTGCATTTGCTTCCTCGTCTCTGTTTGCACCGTCACAGATAAACATTAGACTTTCATCTATTTTAGATTCATTACACACATTTGAAAGTAGTTCTAGCCTTTTATTGTTTTAATATTGATGATTTTGGCATACAGCTCATGAAAACCCAAAATTCCTATCTCAAAAAATTAGCATATTTCATCCGACCAATAAAAGAAAAGTGTTTTTAATACAAAAAAGTCAACCTTCAAATAATTATGTTCAGTTATGCACTCAATACTTGGTCGGGAATCCTTTTGCAGAAATGACTGCTTCAATGCGGCGTGGCATGGAGGCAATCAGCTTGTGGCACTGCTGAGGTGTTATGGAGGCCCAGGATGCTTCGATAGCGGCCTTAAGCTCATCCAGAGTGTTGGGTCTTGCGTCTCTCAACTTTCTCTTCACAATATCCCACAGATTCTCTATGGGGTTCAGGTCAGGAGAGTTGGCAGGCCAATTGAGCACAGTAATACCATGGTCAATAAACCATTTACCAGTAGTTTTGGCACTGTGAGCAGGTGCCAGGTCGTGCTGAAAAATGAAATCTTCATCTCCATAAAGCTTTTCAGCAGATGGAAGCATGAAGTGCTCCAAAATCTCCTGATAGCTAGCTGCATTGACCCTGCCCTTGATAAAACACAGTGGTCCAAAGTACTTTTTTCGGATGAAAGCAAATTTTGCATGTCATTCGGAAATCAAGGTGCCAGAGTCTGGAGGAAGACTGGGGAGAGGGAAATGCCAAAATGCCTGAAGTCCAGTGTCAAGTACCCACAGTCAGTGATGGTCTGGGGTGCCATGTCAGCTGCTGGTGTTGGTCCACTGTGTTTTATCAAGGGCAGGGTCAATGCAGCTAGCTATCAGGAGATTTTGGAGCACTTCATGCTTCCATCTGCTGAAAAGCTTTATGGAGATGAAGATTTCATTTTTCAGCACCACCTGGCACCTGCTCACAGTGCCAAAACCACTGGTAAATGGTTTACTGACCATGGTATTACTGTGCTCAATTGGCCTGCCAACTCTCCTGACCTGAACCCCATAGAGAATCTGTGGGATATTGTGAAGAGAAAGTTGAGAGACGCGAGACCCAACACTCTGGATGAGCTTAAGGCCGCTATCGAAGCATCCTGGGCCTCCATAACACCTCAGCAGTGCCACAGGCTGATTGCCTCCATGCCACGCCGCATTGAAGCAGTCATTTCTGCAAAAGGATTCCCGACCAAGTATTGAGTGCATAACTGAACATAATTATTTGCAGGTTGACTTTTTTTGAATTAAAAACACTTTTTCTTTTATTGGTCGGATGAAATATGCTAATTTTTTGAGATAGGAATTTGGGGTTTTCATGAGCTGTATGCCAAAATCATCAATATTAAAACAATAAAAGGCTAGAACTACTTTCAAATGTGTGTAATGAATCTAAAATAGATGAAAGTCTAATGTTTATCAGTACATTACAGAAAATAATGAACTTTGTCACAATATGCTAATTTTTTGAGAAGGACCTGTAGTGTCACATTTCACGTCTGTTTTTGTCTTCCCCCTGTCATTTTGTGAGCATTTGGTTTAGTCCTCGTTTGTGTAATCATCGTCACCTGTGTTTAATTATGAGTTACCCTTTATAAGTCTGTCTTTGAGTTCAGTGTATTGTCGGTCCTTAATGTTGAGTGAAGTGTGTGAAGATCTCTGTTCCTGCCTTGTTCCTCTTGAAGATTGATATTAAATATAGTTGTTTGTTTGAATATTGTCTATCGTCTCGTCTCGTCCTGCACATCTCGTAACAGAAGGACCGACCGAAACCGTTCACGGCGTCTTCCCCTGCGTTTCTTTTCCGTTTTTTGTATCAGTGTTTTATTTATTTATTTATTTTCCCTCATGGATGACCCCAACGTCCTCATTATCCTCCTGGAGCAGGGGAACCGCTCTCTCGAGGACCACACAAGAGACTTTGTGTTCCTCGCACCGCTGACACATTACCCGGACAGCTGCCTGTGCATGTTCTATCGTAAGGGACTTAACACCACCACCAAAGCGCAGCTGTCCGGGGAGGGTCCTCGAGAGAGCATCGCCGAATACATCGAGTGGGTGCTGGCGTCCTGTAGATCTTCCTGGACTGTCGGCTTCATCGAGGAGGACGTCAGCCCCACTCTTGACCCAGAGAGCAGCAAACCACCACCCCGACACGCAGAGCACGAACCCGAGCACACCGCGGATGAGGGACTAGAGCCGCGAGCGACAGAGCCAGAGCCCTCTCCGACTGATCAGGTGCGTGAGCCAGATTCTACATCTGCGACGGTGGATTGCGACGTGGAGCAGGTGAGGGAAATGGAGAGCCCTGCCCACTGCAACACCGCTGGGGGTGAGCTGGAAGACATCTCTGGGGACTTAATTGACTTCTTCTCCGAAGTTGTGGAGTATAACACGCCTGATTTAATAGACTTTTTCTCTGAGCCACTGGCTGGCATGAACTTCCCTCCCACCCGCCCTCTTCTGTCTGAATCTGCCTGGTCCCCGCTGGTTCCGCCCAGCCATCCTGAGTCCCCGCTGGTTCCGCCCAGCCGTCCTGAGTCCCCGCTGGTTCCGCCCAGCTGTCCAGAGTCCCGGAGTTCATCAGCCAGTCCCCTTGCTCACCCATGCAGTGGGCTCGCCGCAGGGCTGCCATTCAACATCGGGGGCATGGCTGGAGGTTCCCTCAGCTCCGCCTCCAGCCTCCGAGCCCAGATCTCCACCTCGGCCCTCCGACCCTGCGGCTCCACCACGGCTCTCTACGCCCTCAGCTTCACCGTCGCCCGTCGGCCCACCAGCTCCACCGGGCTCCATCGTCCTTCCGGCTCCGCCTTGGTCAGTCGTCGACCATCCGCCGCCTCGGGACTCCACTCCTCTGGCTTCGCCTCGTCCCTCTGTCCCTCCGGCTCTGTCAGGCTCCTCCTTCCCGTCAGCGTCGCCTTTGTCCTCTGTCGCTCCGGCTCCGCCGCGGACCTCCGGATCTCCGCCTCTGCCTCGGCCGCCAGAGCCTCCTGTTCCGCCTTGGCCCTCCAGATCCGCGGTGTCGCCCTGGTCCCTCGGCTCTCCATCTCCGCCTCGGGTTCCTCTGCCAACTGCTCCGCCTCTGTCGGTCGGCCCCCTGGAGTCGGCGGTCCTTCCTCCACCATGGCTCCTCCCTCCGTCGGCTCCACCGTGGGCCGTCATCCTGGCTGCGATCTGGGTCCTGCTCTCCTGCTTCAGGTCCCTCCTGTTTTCTCCCTGGCTTCTCCCACCATCGTCGCCCCCTTGGACTGTCGTTTCTGTCACTTGGACTTTTTTTTTGGTCCCCCTCCTTCGGTTGCATCCTCCGCCGAAGCCCCCTCCCTCATGGACTCAAGGTTTCTGGTTTTCCGCCCCTCTCTTCTTTTTTGTTTTTCTACGGCGCGAGGACGTGCCTATTCGGAGAGGGGCGTAATGTCACATTTCACGTCTGTTTTTGTCTCCCCCCTGTCATTTTGTGAGCATTTGGTTTAGTCCTCGTTTGTGTAATCATCGTCACCTGTGTTTAATTATGAGTTACCCTTTATAAGTCTGTCTTTGAGTTCAGTGTTTTGTCGGTCCTTAATGTTGAGTGAAGTGTGTGAAGATCTCTGTTCCTGCCTTGTTCCTCTTGAAGATTGATATTAAATATAGTTGTTTGTTTGAATATTGTCTATCGTCTCGTCCTGCACATCTCGTAACATGTAGTGTGTGTGATGCAAATTTTGTTGTCAGAATAGTATGCGCACCACTCGATTTTTGTAACCACTCGTTGCACAGGATGCACATTAGCATTGAATTTTTTTGCAATAATTAGTTGTTCCACAAGGTGGCAACACTGGCCCAATCTGTTGTTTTACAGTAGAAAATTAAACTAAAGAGAGGAACAACAACAAAATAACACTTAACACAACAATACACAGGGCTAGTAGTTAGTTTTAAAGTCCCCATTAAATCAAAATGTCATTTTCTTGCCTTGTAGTATGAATATATTAAATTTAAGATTATCTATAAGCTAGAGTGTTTCAAAACAATGACAAAATTTGTATTTACAAGATATAAGCATTCAAAACTTACAGACTCTCACTGGACATTCTTCTCATAGCGGAAATCAAGTCAAGTCAAGATTATTTATACAGCGCTTTTTACAATACAAGTTGTGTCAAAGCAACCTTACAGTATTAAAATAATAAAGTAAAATGTCAATAATAATGCAAGAGTTCCATAGTTCCGGAAGTGGTCATAGTTGGGTAAAATCCGAGAGCAGGGAATGGGAGAGTACCACAAATATATTTTTTGCATTCCCATTTGCTCAAATAGCAAAAGAAAAACTCCACGATAGTGTTTTCACAATTTTCAATTAAAGAAAAAAAAAAGAGAGAGACTGATATAGGCAGTCAGAAGAGAGAACCCGGCATTAGAAAGACACTTGCAATAGCTTTAACTAGTATTTTTGTAACTTGATGGTAAGGTGATATAATACAAAGTATAGTTTTATAAATGTACATACAATTAAAAAAAAAATCTAAATATGAAAAACTTTATGAAGACAGTCTTGATGACATCACCCCTGCACTTCAGCTTCTTATCGAACTTTGTCCAATCAAATACTCTCTAGAATCCGAAAAGTCCCGCCCCCAACATTATAAATAGACGCTGAAGCTGCAGCTGAAATTGGTCACTTGTTTACAGAATTAGTATTATCTGTACAGTGAATGGCACGTAGGGGAGAGCGGGGCACAACCTAACACTTTTTGAATTTCGCGGTTTATGTAAATCCACATGGGGTTCAGAGTACAATTTTTATCCACATTATTTTCACACTTGTCTAGTACAAATATATCACATTGTTTCATATTTACAGTGTATACGTTTTTCGTTATTTACCTCAAAAGAAAGGAAGTGAAACGTGACAACATGCCCCGTAGGTGGGGTACATTGTTACATCTGAGGGGCAGGTTGGAACACAACCATATGACAGCTAACTAAAATGCTAAAATATTGAGTCAATAAAATACATGTGTTAACTTTTTCAAATAAAGTAATGACGTTTTTTTTTTTAAATAAATAAAAATAATCTAATTTTGGAGTTTGAGAATGAACGCATCGCAACAATGCTTTGAACGGCCCTGATCGCAACACACAGCTGTACAGTAGTTCAAAACAATGTGGACAAATAGATGAAACACATTTAGACATTCAGAAAAACACTCCCCTCCCTCCACACACAACTCTCATAGAACACGACACACATAGACCAGCCAAAATGCTTTACATTTCTTGAAATAATAACTTCTGAACATTAAACATTGATTGTCAGCGTTTATTCACCTGTTTCTTGTGGTTTCTTATCAAAATCCTTAGAAGTAAATAGTGTAAATTGCATTGCTAATGTCATAGAATAGCATAATTTAATAACAGCGGGGCATATTGTAACAACGTTTCCCATCTGCACCACTGGAGTTTAAAGCAGGTTAGTGTCTTCTGCTGGTTTGCAAAGCATTAATAAACTATCTAAACTGATAAATAACAAATTGGAGATTAAAATAATATAATATCTTCAAAAGGCTTTTGGATTTTGGCGCTCTTTTTTCTCTGCATAGTGTTGCTATGGCAACTAGTAAATACAGTAAATTTGCTTATGCTAGCATGTGTGGAAATATTTAAACCACGTGTGTTACAACTAACCCCGCGTTAGTTTGTGCCCCGCTCTACCCTATATATAGGGGATAGGGGATGATTCAGACATTTTTCCATTGGGAAAAAAGGGGGCGTGACTGTTCCTGTTTCAGTTAAAATTAAGTCAACACATAGAATAACACTGCATGATTCAAAGCACTTCAGTGGACCTTTAAGGAATAAATGTCGTAGCAGCTTGCCATAGCACCCACGTTTAGAACCCTGACGTAGCCCTCCAGCGCGTGAGGAGGGGCGAGGGTGGCCCGTCGGCACGAGCGCAGACAGCAAGGAACAGCTGCAGAGAGGCTCTCGTTCATTGAATTACACCGCATAGCTCATACAATATTACTGTTTCTTCCCCAAAAAACAAATAATATCGTCCAAACCATAACCATCCAACATGGTTGACCGCGAGCAGCTGGTTCAAAAAGCCAGGCTGGCTGAGCAAGCAGAGAGATATGATGATATGGCAGCAGCCATGAAATCGGTAAGTCATTCTTTCAATTTACCCTTGGGGTTTTATTTGTTTGATGGTTTAGTTTGACCAGCCATCGCTAAATCATTCAGTCAGTTTATCTATCTATCTATCTATCTATCTATCTATCTATCTATCTATCTATCTATCTATCTATCTATCTATCTATCTATCTATCTATCTATCATAAAATACATAAATAGCCTAATATAAAAAGTAATTATGATAGCCTATAATTGTCGTGTTATTGCTTACTATAAGCTCAATTCATTTGGAGAAAAAAGCAGCAAACGTGAATGATCATATAGGTTGAGTTACGCTAAAATAGGCATGTAACGGGAGGCTATAACATGCTGTATTAATTTTTGGGGTGTTGATCACTGATAAATCAGTGCTTTATTAATGAGAGTGCAGTGGATCGGGTGTAGACTGTCTGGATCTTGGGCGGTGCCTCCTGTCTTACCCGAACCCACAATCAAATGAATGAGACGACACATGACAAATGCATGAAGATTTGTTTCAACGTCGCTTTCAGCATTAATGCAACTCAATAAATCAATACTGTGCGCTTTATTCGTTTTTAAAACATTGCTTTGCATAACATACTGCATATTCATGCTCATAACGCAATGTATAGTATTTGATTTTACACTAGAAACAGGCATTCTGCCATTACTGTTTAAGCACAGTGCATTGTCATAAATGCACTTGACATTCATTTTCCATCATTAGCATATATAAATTCTAACTGCCTTTGTTTGTATTTTCTCAAGCATCCTCACAATTTAGTTGTCTTCCCTTATTCATTTCCCCATATGGGAGTATTAAGATATTTCCTCTAAACAAACGTTAGAGGCAGCAGCATTCCTTCTAGAATCTTCCATCCTTGTCATATTGCAGTAAGGTCCATGATTCAGATTGGATATTCCTTCTTGTTTCAAACCAACCGATTTATATATCACTATAGGCGATTCATCTCTTATACAGTGTTAATTCATAGTGAATATTATATCTGCTAATATATTAACAGAGGGTGAGCATACAGGTCACCGTAATGAATTCATCCAAGGCCTTAGGGCTTCTCGAAGGGGGGAAAGGGGAACATCTGCATAACGCTTCTTCGCCGTCAGCATCCTGCCTATATTCCCATCCGAGTGAGGGCATGTAGGAGACTAGTCTTACATGGAGGACCTCTCCGTTTCTGCTTTGTCAAGGGTTAACGTCATGCTTTTTTCTGGAGGGGTGCCGTCTAGCATCTCTTCTCTTATTTCGTGAGTGATTGAATGCTTCTTACCCGTCCGACTTAATTAAAATGACACGTGGATGTGTCAACCTCAGTACTGTCGTTTTAGATGTGTTAGCACTCATTAGCTGTGCTGTTTTACATAAAACATTTTCAATTTAATACCAAAATGTGAAATATTAGATTAAGCGTATCGATTGAAAAGTAGGGTAGTGACAGACAAGATCCACCCGATCAATTTAGCTAAAATGCCTGTATTATCTTACCTTTGTCTAAATCCCAAATGGCTGTTAAAAGCAAAGGTTCCCATCCTCGCAAAGATTGTTGTGTATGCCAGACAGGCAATTTTAGCCTCATGGATCAGTGGGGGAGATTTAAAAGCAGTTTGACTCTAAAGTTACTTCAGTCCTATAGATAAAAGCCCATTTAGCCACAGACCTGATGGGAAAGTGCCCACAGGCCTCCATTATCTTGATGCGTCCGGCCAAAGAGACAAACAGCAATAGGCCAAGCTTCAAACTTCACATTGGAGTGGGAACATACGGTTAGTTTAAATCTGTGAAAGGTTAAATATTTGTATCCGATTGCAACGTGGCTAACTAAGTAACAAGGTTACCCGTCTCCCACCACAACTATCCGTTACTATCTGTCTGTGAGAGGCAAGCCAAATCATTGTGGCACAGAACCTTGAACGCAAAAAGCAAAAAGTTTGTTTAAATAAAACCCTTTCATATCCCCCAGCCTGTGTTTCATTATGAGTCTTGTCTTCCTGTCCTACCCAGTGTTCCTGTTTTCTACTCTGATCTTTATTGATTTGTCTTTGAATTCAGTTCTCTTTGTATTCTGAAGAGTTTGAGGGAATAATTTTAGCTTTTGTGGCCAAAGCTAAAACTAGAAACCTTGATCTGAAGCACATGGCATTTGAAAAGTGTTTAGTCACACATTGGTACACTTATAAAAATAAATGTTACTGGCTTTGATGATGGCATGAGGAACCTTTCCATTCCAAAAAAAAAAGGTTCTTTAGACTCTTAAAAGACTCTTATTTAGACTCTAAAAAATTCTATGTCTACACTCTTAAAAATAAAGGTTCTTTATTGGCATTGATTGTTCCATGAAGAACCTTGAACATCAATGGAACCTTTCAAAGGCTCTTTAGATTTTGAAACCTTCTTTTAAGAAATGGTCAAGGTTCTTTGGGAAACCAAAAATGGTTCTTCTATGGCATCACTGCAAAAACAACCTTTTGGAACCTTTATTTTTAAGAGTGTAAGACTCTAAAAAGTTCTTTGGGGAACCCAAAATGGTTCTTCTGTGGCATCACTGTGAAAAGAGAGTACATATAGCTCATTTTACTTAAGGACAAGTACAAATTACCTTATACTATTATGCTACCTCTAAGAGGTTTTGACATTTTGACTAAAAGGAGATGAGTGGTTAATAACATATCCTCGTGAAAATTTGGAATCAAACTCATTTTACATACATAGTATCGTCGTGCCAGTTTGACAAGGGAAAAGGTCAAGGAGAAGGCCACCGTAACACATGAACTGCCGCACAGCGATCGTGTTAACTTACACTGCAGCTGCCCTGGAGGGTATGTGGGAACATTTTGCCTCCCAGCCCTGCCCCCTATCCTCTCCCTGCCCCCACTCTCGGCTGAAGTGATTTCACCTCTAGAGTACTGTGTAGCGCTAGCGCTCTGTCATCTCACTAGATAGAGTCGGACTACTGTACAAAATGAGACGATTGCCATGGAAACTGCACTTGGCATATAGCTGGAGCTCATGGCTGCACAATGCGTTCAGCCAGATGATGAAGCTCTCTGTGGATCATTATGCAACTGAAAAATGAAGGAAAGCATGTTATTACCTTGCTAGATGTTGTACGCCTCTTTCCTCAACCAGCGTTCTATTTCCTTCCTCCGTAGGTAACCGAGTTGAACGAGGCCTTGTCCAACGAAGAGAGGAACCTCTTGTCCGTCGCCTACAAGAACGTCGTAGGCGCACGGCGCTCGTCCTGGAGGGTGATCTCCAGCATCGAGCAGAAGACCTCCGCGGACGGCAACGAGAAGAAGATCGAGATGGTGAGGGCCTACCGCGAGAAGATCGAGAAGGAGCTGGAGGCCGTGTGCCAGGACGTGCTCAACCTGTTGGATAACTTCCTGATCAAGAACTGCAGCGAAACCCAGCACGAGAGCAAGGTCTTCTACCTGAAGATGAAGGGAGACTATTACCGTTACTTGGCTGAGGTGGCCACCGGCGAGAAGCGCTCCACCGTGGTGGAATCGTCTGAGAAGGCCTACAACGAGGCTCACGAGATCAGCAAAGAGCACATGCAGCCCACTCACCCCATCCGGCTGGGATTGGCCCTCAACTACTCGGTCTTCTACTACGAGATCCAGAACGCTCCGGAGCAGGCTTGTCACCTCGCCAAGACGGCTTTCGACGACGCCATCGCCGAGCTCGACACCCTCAATGAGGACTCGTACAAAGACTCAACTCTCATCATGCAGCTCCTCCGAGACAACTTGACACTGTGGACGAGTGACCAGCAAGATGATGAAGGCGGGGAGGGCAACAATTAAACGTAGACAAGCTCTTGATCTTAGAAACATAAAAATGGCTGGTGGACTTTGGCAGCAGCTTTTGCCATGGTTTCCTCTGCAGCAGCAGTTCTTTATTTTTCCACGAGTTAAAAGAAAAAAAATATCAAGGGTGGTAAAAGGGGGGGCTGAAGTCCTAGTTTGAATATATACAGAAATATATATAGTTGAATGGGCCTCCCTCTTCTTGGTTCTCTTTGACATTTGCCAAAACCACTGAAGTGTCAGTCAATCAGCCGGAAACGGTCGTTGTTGGTTAGGAATGGCAGCCTCACACTGGCATTTGGACTGATGTATTTCAAAGGGATGCTGCTTATTTATGTTTTGGGTAGTAGAAAAGCATTTCAAAAGAGGTTAAGGTGGCGTTTGAAGGGTGAAAATAGTATTAAATGGTTCCAGTATTAGTCACGAGTTTGTCTGTTTGTATGTATGCACTCTGAACTAAAATTTAATTTAAATAGATATTAGTTGGAAGTGAGGTGACCAAAAATAGAGTCATATATTCATCACGAAGTCTGATACTACTGGAACCATTCGTTGTTTGAAGGACAGGTCGGGGGAAAGGAAGAGACTGGTCTGGTTTAAAAAAGGAAAAAGAAAAAAAAAGAAAAGAAAATAGGAAAAATATTGCAGCTTCGAAGTTTGTGGTTTACTTCTGTGTTTAATTTATTTTTGCACTTGCCAAGTATACTGTTTTGTCAGTGTAAGATAATTACGACGATACTATCAATGATTCAATATTGTGCATGCTGGTGATGTATTTATACAATAGCTTGACTTTATTAACTTATATCTTGGATGTTATGTATTCCTATAATTGAAAAGTAAACTGGCTTCATATTGTTTATTTATAAGTTCTCCGTTTTTGTTTTGATTTGCTATTCCGAAATTGTGATTGTTAACAATAAATCGATCTGTTATGGGCGTTGCCGTTGTGACATGGAATGTTTTTTCTTTTAGCTAGGCTGACTTTCGAAAAACACTCGATCTGATCACTGATCACCTAAATGTACTGGTGTTTTTCTTGGTAAACTGTAACCATGACATTGTTAAGCAATGTTTTGCTCTCTGAACAATATATGAGTGCTCTTCTTGTCATATTATGCACATTGGACGTGTGGTTTAAACAACAGTGACGTTACCGAATCAGTGTTTCCGTGACCGATTCAGAACATGGACCATAAAAAATGTCTTTGGCAGTATTTTTAAATTCATTTCTTTGCCTTTTCCTTTATTCTTTTTTACTTTTAGCTGTATCCTGAGTGACAATATCTTGAATGTGAATAACTATGTAGCAGTTGCACAAGAGCCAAAATAATTATAACAATAAAAAGACAGAAAAAAGACTTCAAGTAGTCATAGATGCATCATGTCAATCAATGCTGGTCGTGTGTATTGTTTTTCTATTAATGACTCATCTAAAAAATAAAATAAAAGGAACAGTTACTCCAATAGACGCCAACAGGTTCACACACTGGTGAAGCCACAACTGATTTTAAGAAGACTTAATGGTTTTCTCTGCATTGCACCTACTATCCATGATTAGTGTTGAGCACTGCATTGCAGAGCTCACCTCTCGACAACATAATAATGTGCTTGACATACGAATGTGCCTCAATGCGGACCATATTGGTTTTAGTTACAGTACGCATGCATTAAAATCACCTGATGAGGGTAGAAACTGCAATGGCTGACTCTCTTTATCTGAAGGTCACATGACAAACCTGCATGCTTTGAGATGTTTCCAATTGAATTCATTATTAGCATGACTAATTATTTGATTAATTACCTCACTGGTGCTAAATTCAGATCTCATCTGCTGTCTAAAAATGAACGTGATGTAAATTCTAGTACATTTTGTGTTTATATCTTTTTCTTTTCCATATAAGGAGGTAAAGGTAAACCAAACATACATAGTGAATTGCTAGCTCTTTCAGCATTCTGCTGCAGCCTCCTACAGCAACCCACACCCAGTAGAGCAAGAGATGAATTTCTCTGCTCGAAATGGTCCACAATAACAGCCAATCGCAGGCACAGTGAGCTGTCATATCCACCAATCCAGTGCATGTTGCTAGGGCTGGAGAGAAAAAAAAAACATCCTCTTCCCCACTGGCACTGTTCAGACATCTAGAACATCCTGCAAAGAGATAAACATCAGAACATCAGCGACACCATTAAAATTCAAGGGAAACCTGTCTCCCCTCGTTCACATTGAGACTCTGTCATGTAGACAAAAGGAGCAAGCCACCATTTTCTGCTGCATTATGACCGGATGCGAGATAGGAATATGTTTGCCCTGGTTAAATTGTTCAGATAAGGCTTCTCAGCAGATTTGTCACCTCACAATATATCTGCAGCATTATTTATTTCTATTCTATTGAGGCTTATTTAATTGATTTGATAAACAGGGACATTTCTGTCTCACCTACAATTGGAATAGGATGTAATATGTCCGTTTCTGCCCCTCAAGGGCGTTCTCATTAAAGCTTAATCCTGAGAAAGAAAATGGAGAACATTTATTAACACATTGTACCATCAGTATAAAGCCAAATGCCAAAGATTTGTGATGTGCCTTGGTCTAAGATCCCATCAGCCTGATGTAGAAATTGACTTCCAAATCAATAACAGAATATGCAGAGATATACATCATTAAAAAAGCATAAGTAAATCAATTGTGGTTGTTATGGTTAGAGATGAAACTAAAATTCTTACTATTACTTACTATTATTTACTCACCCACATGTTGCGCCAAAACTGTATGACTTCATTTCTTTAGTGGAACACAGAAGAAGATATTTAGAAGAATGGTGGAAACCAATCGCCATATTGCCCAGACATGAAAAAGCTTTGTTAAAGGGGTCATTGGATGCAAAACTGACTTTTACATGTAGTTTGAACATTAATGTGTGTTGGCAGTTTGTGTACACAACCACCCTACAATGATAAGAATCCACCCAGTGGTCTTTTTTTAATATTAAAAGTAATATCTCTTTTTAAAATCAGGTCATTCTCAGCTTCTTGTCGGTGTGACGACACACCGACAGAGGCCACTCCCACAATAGTTGATTGACATGAGCGCCTTACCTTAGATCTGCCCTCACTGAGCTGAAACAGTCCGACTCCGACTGCCATTGTGTCGACTCAGGTGCAGGGGAAGACGAGAATGTCTCTGATTGAGCGATTGAGGTGTTCTGTTGTTGGATATAATAATGAACATAGCAGTCGTCATTTACCCCCAACATCTGAGCCGCTGAAGATGCAGAGAATTAACATTACTTTCATTTTTGAAAGGAAAGCACTGATCCCAATCTACATATGCGTCTGTCCGTGCGAATCCTTCGTGATGCAGCTTCACCCACAGCAGGAGTGAGAAGGGTTTTTATGCATCTTTGCAAATGGCCTTTCTTAATAATGTGCTAGTTAGCAAGTTTTGCAGCTAAACGTGGCTAAAGTAAACATTACGGCTCATAATCCCACGGCAGAGAGAGGCAGAGCGAGCAGAGCTCATTAACATTTGAAGGAACAAGCAACAGAATAGCTCGCTGTAAAAAGGGCTGATTTTGACAAGGTAAAAAGAGTGTTTTTTACACTAGCATTGAGAAAGTTTAACCAAAGTATGTTATAGACTTCTCATTAAGACCCTAAAGGATCGTATCAACTTTGCATCCGATGACCCCTTTAAGGTTCAGGAATTTTCTCCATATAATGGTCTTCAGTGGTGGCCAACTGGTTGAAGGTCCAAAATGGCTCTGCATGATTCCAGCCAAGCAATAAGGGTCTTATCTAGCGAAACGATCTATCATTTTCTTTAAAAAGTGAAAATTTATATACTTTTCAAGCACAAAATGCTTATCTTGCACTAGCTCTGCAATGCGCTTTAATGTCTTCACGCATTACGTAATCACGTTGGAAAAATCACCTGGTTAGTTCTTAGTCTGTGTACTACGGTTTAAAAAGGTTTGGTAGGGCGAATAACTTTTCTCCTCCAACTTCAAAATCGTCCGACATTGTTGTTTTACCTTTTTTTGTAAAGGCCGTTTGACTTTCTTTGCACGTTCACCTTGATGTTTCCAACATGACTACATAATGTGTGAGGTCGAGCTAGTGCAAGACAAGCATTTGTGGCTAAAAAGTTTTTCTTAGAAAATGACCATTTTGCTAAATAAGACCCTTATTCCTCTGCTGGGATTGTGTAGAGCCCTTTAAAGCTGTACTGAAACTGCAATTTGGACCTTCAACCCGTTGGACACCATTGAAGTCCACTTTATGGAGAAACATCCTGGAATGTTTTCCTCAAAAACCTTAAATTTCTTTTTGACTGAAGACAGAGAACTGCCGAGAAAAGAGTGTATTGCTGCATAAATGAGAAAACAAACCAAATGTTTACATTTTAGCTCAAGAACTTAGTATAAATAAAAAGGGGTCTTTTAGGATTACTCATACTTGTACATTAAGTTATTTTCTAGCAGCTTTTATAATAAAACAATGAACTAGGTAAAGAGTAGTGTCTCTGAATAGTCCAGAGGGAAAAGGGACTGCAACACTTTAAGGCTTCCTTCATTATGTCATTAAGTGCTATAAAGAGCACTTACCAATTGTTTTGACTTCTCCATCCATGGCTTTGACAAACTGCCTTCCTGGAAAGGTTATTGATAACTTCTAGGGTTTGAGCACCATGTTTTCCGAATGAGTAATTACATGTGACCCTGGACCACCAGTCATAAGGGTCAATTTTGAGATATATGCATCTTCTGAAAGCTGAATAAATAATCTTTACATTGATAGGATATGATAATATGTGGCCTATATGTGAAAATCTGGAATCTGAGGGCGCAAATAAATTGAAATATTGAAAAATCACCTTTAAAGTTGTCCAAATGAAGTTCTCAGCAATTCATATTACTAAGGTAAAATTAAGTTCTGATATATTTATGGTAGGAAATTTACAAAATATCTTCACGGAACATGATCTTTACTTAATATCCTAATGATTTTTGGCGTAAAAGAAAAATTGTATAATTTTGATCAATTTCACCCATATAATGTTCTGTTGGCTATTTCTACAAATATACCCGTGCTGCTTATGACTGGTTTTGTAGTCCAGGGTCACACATTATTTTTTTTTTTTTTTGTATCCACTGTCCAGCTTCTTCAACATAGAAGTCACGCACACGCTCTTACATAAGGTAGATACTCTGAAAATATTTGCTCTATGGGCTCTTACAATGTCAACAGAAGTAAACTGTACACAGAGTGATCTGTGAACTGTAACTAACATTTTGTTATGTTATAAATGTCCACTAAATTATTTGCTATTTGAAAATACAAGGAGCACACCCAGGACAATATGGCAGGAGGTAGGCACATGAGTGCTTACCATATGTTGGGTAAGTAATCAAAATTTTGATCATGTGAATTAAGTAAACGGACTGCTGTCAAACCCCACCTGTCACTCAGGAACAAAGCAGTCTGATCACTATCAAGTGGTAGAGAGTGTGAATATAATAGCCCTTTTCATGTTTTAATCACAGCATGCCAATATACAGCAATATCACATGGCTATGAGTGTGATATTGCATTTATACAACAGTTTGGTGGCATAAGTGTGTAAATGCATTACAAACAACAGCTGAGTGTCTTTAAAAACCCTCTTTTGTGCAGAACCACTTCCTTCCAACAGTTGAACGGCTGAGCCCAAGCCTCAGTTTCTAATTCAAAAACTTGAAACGTTGAGTTGCTTCAATGAAAGCTTATTGTCTTACTGTATTAAAAGCTTACAGTATTATGCATAGTAGTGTATTATGAGAAAGAGAGAGATTGACTGATTTACTGTTACTACCTGCATTTGATGCAGCATTCATTCTTCAGCTCAAAAAACATTCACAATGAAAAATTAGTTTGAATCTCCGCTGAAAAACGACACTGTCGTACTATCCTTTCATCTGTTAAGGGTGATTTTTGATGACAGCGCTGCTCAGTGCATTCGTTCTTGAAGTGTTGAAAGTAAAAATAAATTCCTTGTTTACAACTTCGTTTCAGACTCTATATAAAAGTCTTTACTGCTGACTCACTCATAAAAACATGTTTCTTGTCGCCATCTATTGGCAGAACATTAAAACTAATTACCACCACAAAAACATACGTTTCCCAACATATAAAAATATTGCTAGGCAATTCAGTCAAAAGTACAAGGCAGCACTTTTACACATTTACATAAAACATAACTTGATGAGATTTTGCCCTCAGCCAAAATGATTCACTCTGGAACAAATAATCGATTAATGACACCAAAGACTGTCCATTAGATTGACCCAAAACAATTTATATCTCATGTTCAACCACATGACAACAAAATAATTGTACGAAAACTGAGTTTGAATTTGAAGCCTGAAGGTTTGATTTGCATTTTTAAGGCCGTAGGTAATCACAGCATGCCAATATACAGCTATATCACATGGCTATGAGTGTGTAAATACATTAGAAACAACAGCGGAGTGTCTTTAAAAACCCCTCTTTTGTGGAGAACTACTTTCTTCCGCCAGTTGAACAGTTAATCAGCTGAGCCCAAGCCTCAGTTACTAATTCAAAAACGTCACTTTAGAACTAGTAACTAAGGAACGTTGAGTTGCTTCAATGAAAGCTTATTGTCTTACTGTATTAAAAGCTTACCGTATTATGTATAATAGATTATTATGAGAAAGAGGGAGATTGACTGATTTAGTGTTATTACCTGCATTTGATACAGCATTCATTCTTCAGCTCAAAAAACATTCACAATAAAACATTAGTTTGAATGTCTGCTGAAAAAAAGAAACATTGTTATACTATCCTTTCATCTGTTAAGGGTGATTTCTGATGACAGTGCTGCCCAGTGCATTTGTTCGTTGAAAGGAAAAATAAGTTCCTTGTTTACAACTTCGTTTTAGACTCTTTCAATATAAAAGTCTTTACTGCTGACTCACTCATAAAAACATGTCTCTTGTCGCTATCTATTGGCAGAACATCCAAACAAATTACCACCATGAACACACATTTCCCAACATAAATACTAAATACTACTATTATTTATAAAACACATTATTTATTATTCAGTAATATTTCATAAAAAACAACAGCTATCAAAAATATTCCTAGGCGATTCAGTCAAAAGTACAAGGCAGCACTCTGATATACACATTTACAGAAAACATAAGTTGATGATATTTTGCCCTCAGCCAAAACGATTCACTCTTGGACAAATAATAGATTAACGAGACCAAAGACTGCCCATTAGATTGACCCAAAACGAATTATATCACACATCAGAGCCAGGGCAAATTCCAGAAGATGTGGCCGCGGTGAGGTGCTCTCGGGCGGGTTCATGATTGCTGAATGGCAGCTGACGCCCTGGAGCTATTAACAAGTCAATTATTTTAAGTCGAAGCAAGTATATTCTCACCTAAAACTTTTAAAACTACACTGTAAAAAGTTTTCACCAGTTTCAACTTAAAAACTTAAGTTTAGCAGCTGCCTTAAAATTTTAAGTTAAATCAACTTCAAAGTCATTTCAACTCACAAGTTAAATCAACTCATTTTCGTTGTAATAAGTTAAAATGACTTGTAGTTTTAAGCTGATTTAACTTAAAATTTTAAGGCAGCTGCTGAATTTTTTTTCTTTGAAAAGTTGAATCTGGTGAAAACTTTTTACAGTGTATATTCCGTGACACAACAACAGTATTATTTATACAATTACAGTGGATTTGGACGTGCGCTATGACGCGCGCACATAATATGCGTTATTACAGTAATGAGAATTTGGGAGAGGAAATAGGCTTTGTTTTATATAATATTATATAATATTATTTCATATAATATAATTTAATATGGGTTGAAATGTGTGTCTTGGATGTATTTTGTACAAAGGCAAAATAAAAGCTTCTCCAAAAAAAATCAGGAATCGAGCACACTGGGATTATCTGTTCTTTGCTCATTACACTATTTTAATGTTTGCCAGGTTTTTGTGCAATACTTTGGAGAGACACCACAAAGTGGGAGTCTAAATATGAATCAAATTAATATGCTCGCATCCTGTGTCCTGAATTACCCATGAGGCTGGAGCGCTGATATAAAAAGCCACATTGTAAAATCCAGTGGCCCATTTTCCTTCATTATCCACCCCAATCCCAAACATTCTTACAGCCGCCGACAGCACTGTATATACCAACCTACAGCTCATCGCCCCAGTCACGGCCAATAAAATGGCCAGTTGTAGTAAGACAAAGTGATGTATTCATTTTAGCTCTCTTTAGTGTTATGGACTGACACTGTACAGGGAGTAAAGATAAGAACTGCATCCTGGTATATGAGGACTAAACTGTTAAGAAGATAAAAGATAAACATCCTGGCATGTCCTAAGAAGCCAATAAATGTTTTGAGATAATATTGTGACGCACAAACAACCATTCAAATTGTTTTCAGAAAATATACTTAGATAAAATGAACGCACTTCGACAGATAAAAACACTTATGCTTGATATAATTAAGTTCTGTAATACATCCTGAAAGTGTGTTTGTAATAAAATAAAGGTTATTGATCATTCACGGACTTTAAAGAGAAACAGCAGTGACGCTCACTATGTTGACACATCTGTCTGGGCCATAATGGAGCTCTTATCCTGACATACTATCTCCCTTAGATGGTTATTTTTAAAAAGAGTGGCATACAGAGTCCCTGGGGTTTGTGTTGCTAATCAGAGAACAACCTCACAGAGGCACTAGAGCACATCCGTAGTGATTAACAATAGTGCACACTAAAGAAACCCAGGGGCCTATACTCAGAATGCAAAATGTTTTTATATTCTTAATTTATTTATATTTATAACATTTTCATCCCATTATTTCACATACATCACAAAAAATTAAACGTAAATAAATTAGTTATATATGAATCAAAATATATCAAATAAAATACATTATTTTTATTTTACATTTTATTTATCACAGTTTAGGTCTAATCAGAATCTGCAAAATGTTAATTTTGGGCAACTGAGGGACTCATATGCAACTATTACAGAAGGTTCAAACGCTCACTGATGCTTCAGAAGGAAAAACCATGCATTAAGAACCCGGGGGTGAAAACTTTTGGAAGATGAAGAACAGGGTAAATTGAACTTATTTTGTCTCCTGGGAAACATGTAAGTATCTTCTGTAGATTCTGAAGGGCAGTACTAAATGAAAAAATATATATATGTTATTTAGGCAAAATAAGAAAAAATGTACACATCTCATTCTGTTCAAAAGTTTACACCCCCGGCTCTTAATGCATTGTTTTTTCTTTTGAAGCATCAGTGAGCGTTTGAACCTTCTGTAATAGTTGCATATGAGTCCCTCAGTTGTCCTCAGTGTGAAAAGATCAAAATCTCAAAAGCATAGTCATTGTTGGAAAAGGTTCAAATACACACACAAAACAAACAAACAAACAAACAAACAAACAAAAAAAACGAAGAATTTGTGGGAACAGCATGTTTTACTGTTCAGGACAAACAAGGGACTCATGAACAGCTATCACTAAACAAAAAAACCCACCGTGGATCATTTAGGCAACTACACAGTATTATGAATCAAGTGTATGTACATTTTTGAACAATTATTTTCTTTTGTGGATTATGTAAACGTCTTTTGTGAAATCTTACTCAGGTCATTACTAAATAAAAAACAACCTGCATTTTGTATGATCCCTCTTATTTTGGTAAAATAATTTACATTTTGCAGATTCTGCAAGGTGTATGTAAACTTTTGACCTCAACTGTATATATATATATGTGTGTGTGTGTGTGTGTTCACATTTCAAATGCACAATATAACTTCAAAATGTCAAAAAGACAACAAAACAGCATACAGACCTTTGATAAAACACATACTGTGAACTTCTAATACATCTCATGCAAAGTTGCTGCTTGATCTTTTTATATGCGCATTTAAATCTAAATTTTACCTTAAATTTGGCACATAAATGCAATAAAACACAAATTCAACTCTAATATAAAGTATTACCAGATTCTGCATTACATTTTAAATATACCTCCAAATCTAACCATTAATAATGCAGTGTGTACAATATAGAGAGTTTAAACTGTAACACATTATGCTGCTCGAAATAATCCAGTGCAGATAAGAAAAAAATGTCTAATAATCACACAACTGAGGCAATCTGAAAAATGATTTTTACTAATTTACGGAAACGTTTCATCCTCGATAAGGTTTTCCAGCTCTCCCTCTCTGCTCCCGTTACTGTTACTGTTACTCCCTCTGCTGTTGGAGACACAGAGCATCAAAATATGAATATGTATTACACAAACAGAAACATGAGCACTGAGTTTGAAATACTAAATGTAACCCTGGAGCACAAAACCAGTCATTGGGGTCAGTTTTTTTGTAAATTGAGAGTTATACATCATCTGAAAAACAAATAAGCTTTCCATTGATGTATAGTTTGATAGGATATATAGGACAATATTTGGCTGAGATACAACTTTTTGAAAATCTGGATTCTGAGGGTGCAAAAAAATCTAAATATTGAGAAAACCGCCTTAAAAGTTGTCCAAATGAAGTGTCTTCGCAATGCATATTACTAATCAAAAAATAAGTCATGATATATTTGCGGCAGGAAATTTACAAAATATCTTTGAGCATGATTTTTCCTTAATATCCTAATGATTTTTGGCATAAAAGAAAAATCTAAAATTTTTTGACCCATACAATGTATTGTTGGCTTTTGCTACAAATATACCCGTGCTACTTATGACTGGTTTTGTGGTCTAGGGTCACAAATGTAGCTGATTATCATGGCAGTGAGGTCTATTGTGTGATACCTTAGAGGGCGAAACAGCGACATATCCCTGCAGAAATTATTGAGAGAAATAACAGAATATCAGTGTCAGTGAAATCACACGTATTATGAGTATCAGTATACAGTAGGATGTAGTGATGTTCATTCTGGACTTACACAGTCAGACCTCCAGGGGCAGACATGGACCTGCCCTGTCTGCGGCTGGGACACTCAAACGGGTTACTAAAGGAGCGCTTCCTCAGCATGGACTTCACCAGGATCTTAAAATACAGTGCCAAACGCAAATTTAGACACATTCAGTCTAAAACAAGTCATAAAACACATTTACAAGAACCTCAGTGTGGGACTTTTTTTTCTTCAGTCAAAAAGAAATTAAGGTTTTTGAAGAAAACATTCTAAGATTTTTCTCTATATAGTGGACTTCACTGGTGACTAATGGGTTGAAGTTCCAAATTGCATTTGTGGTTAAAAAGTATATATATTATTATTATTTTATTTTTATTTTTTTTTTAGAAAATTACAGATCGTTTCGCTAGATAAACCTTTCATTCCTTGGCTAGGATCGTGTAGATCCTTTTAAGCCTGCATTGAAACTGCAATTTGGACCTTCAGCCTGCTGATCCCCATTGAAGTCCACTATATGGAGAAAAAATCCTGGAATGTTTTCATCAAAAACCTTTCTTTTCGACTGAAGACTAAAGAAAGAAAGACATGAACATCTTGTTTTATTTAGGTTGTAGTACTATTGAGGCTCAGGGAGCTATAGTTATAGCTATCGCTACAGTGCCTTGCAAAAGTATTCATTTTTTTCACATTTTGTTCTGTTGCAGCATTATTTTAAACTGCTTTAAATTACTTTTTTCCCCCACATCAATCTACATCTCATACACCATAACGACAAAGCACAAAACAGGTTTGTAACAATTTTGCAAATTTATTAGAAATAAAAAAACTGAAAGGATCCTGTTGCATAAGTATTCATACCCTTTTCTGGGACCCTCAAAATTTAGCTCAGGAGCATTCATATTATTCTAGATGTTACTGCACTTCGAGTGGAGTTAAACTGTGGCAAATTCATTTGAATGAGTGTGATTTAGAAAGGCACACACCTCTCAGAAAAGGTCTAACAGCTGAAAATGCATATCAGAGCAAAAACCAAGTCCTGAGGTCCAGATAACTGCCTGTAGAGCTCAGTGACAGACTTGCGTTAAGGCAATGATCTAGGGAAGAGTTCAGAAAAAAATCTGCTGCATTGAAGGTTCACAGAAGCATGTAGCCTCCATTATCCATAATGGAAGACGACTGGAACAACCAGGACTCTAGAAAATGTCTGCCAGCCCCCATCCAAGCTGACAGAGCTTGAGAGGTGAAAAGGTGAGGCAAAGAATGTCAGATAATTGCCAAATGCAGATGTGCAAAGCTTGTCACATCATACCCAAAAAGACTTGAGGCTGTAAAGGTGCTTCAACTATGTACTGAGTTAAGTATGAATACTTATGCAATGTATTATGCAAATTTCAGTGTTTTATATTTAATAAATTTGTAAAATTTGCAAATCTGGTTTTTGCTTTGTCATTATTATGGTGTATGGAGTGTAAATTTATGTGGGGGAAAACTAATTTAAAGCAGTTTAACATAATGCTGCAACAAAACGTGACAAAAATGAAGGGGTATGAATACTTTTGCAAGGCACTGTATACTTTTATTTCACCTTTATCAACCATTACTTTTTTTACAGTGTGTGGTAAATGTTTTTTTTTTTTCTTCCTTCAGATGTACTCACCACAGCAGAGAGGCTGGGAACCAGTTTGACAGAGTTCTGCACCTCCTCCTCAGTGACCTCCACCACGGTGCAGTGCTCCTCCTCCAGAGGCAGGTGATCCGTGCCATCAAGTGTGACCCACGGGTGCAGCTGCCCACAGACTCAATATTACACACACGCAGTAACACTAACACCTACACTTTAAAGAGACCTACAATGCCCCTTTTTACAAGATGTAATATAAGTCTCAGGTATCCCTAGAATGTGTTTGTGAAGTTTCAGCTCAAAATACCCCACAGATCATTTACTGTATAATTTTGAAAATGCCTATTTTGAGTGGAAGCAGAAACGAAAGTTTCGAGCATGTCTCTTAAAATGCAAATGAGCTGCTGCTCCCCGCCCCTTTTTCCAGATTAGAGCTGTGCCTATCAGTCTGAAATCATGCGTTTTAAACCATATTAGTTTAAACTTCTGATATACTCTAAGGTTTTGTGAGCGCACACATCGAAGCAAACACAATGAAAGTGGCTGTCACACGGCATGTGAGTACTAAACTAAGTTCACTTTCATGTCTTCCTGCGCTTAAACTGTCAAACACACAAGTTTATGTTAAAAACACACACTTGTTATAAAAACAGTCAGTTATGTCTGTGAAGGTAAACAGCTGGGAAAGAAATCACGTTTTTATTAGATTTGTGTGGCAGCAGCGTAATATTCAGTAAATAAATCAATAAATCCACTGCTCTCTTGTCTCCTCTGAGGCTGGGACTCTAAATAGTGTTCTGTGTTCGTCTGTGCAGCCAACAACAGAACAGTTGGCATGCTTTACTCAAACTTTTACCATGGCATTAGAACTGGTACACTGCTGTTGTTTGCGAAAATAAAATACCGGCGCAGTAGGTGGAACCATGCTGATTAACGGGCGGTAATATTATGATAACATCACTTTTCTACATTAAAGAAGAAGCAAAATCTGAATGTCTCATTTTTTTCACATGCTTGCAGAGAAAGGCAGTTTACCAACAAGTTTTCTAGATTGGTAGATGCACCGGGGACTCGATTACAGGTGCATCTCAATAAATTAGAATGTCATGGAAAAGTTTATCTATTTCAGTAATTCAACTCAAATTGTGAAACTTGTGTATTAAATTAATTCAATGCACACAGACCGAAATAGTCTTTTGTTCTTTTAATTGTGATGATTTGGCTCACATTTAACAAAAACCCACCAATTTACTATCTCAACAAATTAGAATACTTCATAACCAATAAATAAAAAAATAAAAATAAAATTTTTTAGTGAATTGTAGGCTTTTTGGAAAGTATGTTCATTTACTGTATATGTACTCAATACTTGGTAGGGGCTCCTTTTGCTTTAATTACTCTCAATTTGGCATTTCATGGAGGTGATCAGTCTGTGGCACTGCTGAGGTGGTATGGAAGCCCAGGTTTCTTTGACAGTGGCCTTTAGCTGGAAAATGAAATCAGCATTTTTAAAAAGTTGGTCAGCAGAAGGAAGCATGAAGTGCTCTAGAATTTCTTGGTAAATGGATGCAGTGACTTTGGTTTTCAAAAAACACAGTGGACCGACACCAGCAGATGACATTGCACCCCAAATCATCACAGACTCTGGAAACTTAACACTGGACTTCAAGCAAATTGGGCTATGAGCTTCTCCACCCTTCCTCCAGACTCCAAGACCTTGGTTTCCAAATGAAATACAAAACTTGCTCTCATCTGAAAAGAGGACTTTGGACCACTGGGCAACAGTCCATTTCTTCTTCTCCTTAGCCCAGGTATGATGCCTCTGATGTTGTCTGTGGTTCAGGAGTGGCTAAACAAGAGGAATGCAACAACTGTAGCCAAATCTTCCAACTGTATTCCATCTCTTGATGCCTTGACCCCAGCCTCAGTCCATTCCTTGTGAAGTTCACCCGATTCTTGAATTGATTGACATGCCTCTCAAGGTTTCTCGGTTCTCTTGGTTGGTTGTGCATCTTTTTCTTCCACACGTTTTCCTTCCACTCAACTTTTTGTTAACATGCTTGGATACAGCACTCTGTGAACAGCCAGCTTCTTTGGCAATGAATGTTTGTGGCTTACCCTTCTTGTGAAGGGTGTCAATGATTGTCTTCTGGACAACTGTCAGATCAGCAGTCTTCCCCATGATTGTGTAGCCCAGTGAACCAAACTGAGAGACCATTTTGAAGGCTCTGGAAACCTTTGCAGTTCTTTTAAACTGATTAGATGATTTGGCATGTCGCCATATTCTAATTTTTTTTGAGATAGTGAATTGGTGGGTTTTTGTTAAATGTGCGCCAAAACATCACAATTAAAAGAACCAAAGACTTAAACTACTTCAGTCTGTGTGCATTGCATTTATTTTATACACAAGTTTCACAATTTGAGTTGAATTACTGAAATAAATGAACTTTTCCACGACATTCTAATTTATTGAGATGCACCTGTATAGCATTTAGACACACAAAAAAGTCTGATTTTCATGATATGTCAACTTCTCAGCAATCTTTCAATATGATTTCACCTTGATTTCTGCTAACGTGATTCTAGTTTCAGGGACTTTGTCCAGCATTCTGATGATGAGATCCTTCAGCCCATCACTGATCACAGGCCTGTGCAAACAGCACAAAAACAATTACACCAGCCGTCTATCTTATCTATCTATCAATCTATCTACTGATAAAGTTTATCTTTAAAGTTATGTTTTCTTATCATGATTTACAACAGGGATTTTCAGCGTTTGTGACTCACATGTCTGGGAATTCGACGGCCGCAGTCCTGATCTTTTCATGCAGGCCTAAGATGTATTCATCATGAAAAGGACACTGCACAAAGAAATATAAATAGATTTGTTTTTAATATGTATCCACAGATGCTCTTAACCACATTCATATTTTAAAAGGTTAATGTCTTACCTTTCCAAAGACGAAGCAAAACAGTGTAACTCCCATTGCCCATATGTCTAAAGCCTGAATCCAACAAAAGTCGATTGTAAATAATAAAGAATCAATGTCTTCACTGTATGTATATCAATAAATCTTCTCACCTTTCCGCTGAATCTCAGGTCCTGGTCGGTCAGAGTTTCAGGTGCCATGAAAGCTGGTGTTCCTGCACTGTTTGATAGAAGAGCATCGTTCCCCTCAAACTCATTACTGACACCGAAATCTGCGATCTTGATGTGCCCATCATCCCCCAGCAACAGGTTGGAGGGTTTAATGTCCCTATGTATGATTTTCTGATAGTGCACTAAAAAATAAAACATAAAACTAAGCGCCAAACCCTCAAGTTTATAAATGACATTTACAGTTACAAGATTACTTAACGTACAGTATTCAATTCCTAAGATGACATCTCTGAAGTAGAAGCGGGCCATTTCTTCTGTTAGAGGACTATCTGTTGGGACCTCCATCACTGGACTAGGACCCGGTGAAAATTATGAAAGAGAAATAAACTAAAAAAACATCCCATGTGTATATGTGTGGCAATGACCTATTGGTATAAATACTCACCCTTTAGGTACCAACTCAAAGACTATGAAAGCGATACACAGAATGAATAGAAAAAATAGATCAAAGAATAAAATGCACAGCGTTCTATATCGCAGATTGCTGACTGACAGAATTACTCACCCATGTGCAAGTTGTCCTCAGCCGGGTCATCAAGAACCTTCAGTTAAATATCGCAGAACAGATGCAGTTTTGTTAGTTATGGCAGAGTTTTTATTTAAATATAAATATAAAAATAAAATATTACATATAGTACAACATATTTGACGTGTAATAGCTAAAAAAAAGTGTTTGACTCACCTCAACTAAATTAACAACATTAAGATGGTCAAGTTTCTTTAAAATAGCAATTTCTTGATACATCCGATCCAACAGGCCAGAATGCTTTAAAAGATTCTCTTGTGATCCATTGGATTCCCTGGAAGGAGGTCGGCCTACACAACCATCAAAACATTAATATTAAAATGAATATTCAGCAAACAAAAATTCAGGCCGGAAATGTAAAGGTTTTTTGCTTACGTGGGAATCCATACTGCTTCATTAACTTCTTTTTGGAGACCAACTTCATAGCCTGCAATAAATATCATATTATATACAACAGTTCTTTCTGGTCCTCGAATCTGATTGGCTAATAAGAGTGCGATATTAGAGTCCAACAGAACTCCAACAGCTATTTCACCACTTGTAATTGTATCACTCTGCACAGTTTTCGTGTCAGGGAATATATTTTTAAGATGTATTCACTTGTTTATATTTCAGATATGCAGTTTGTTAATAAAGATAATCTCTATTTGAAAAATTGTTTCGATTTTTCGGAGATGTGAGCTCCAGGGCGTCAGCGGCCATTTAGCACTCATGAACCTGCAGATAGAAGCCTCAACTTGGCCAGATCTTCTGGAACTTACTTTATGTTCCTATAGTGGTTAAACATGAGATATAATTCATTTAGGGTAATCGAACAGGCAGTCTTTGGTCTCATTAATCTATTATTTGTTCCAGAGCAAACAGTTTTGCCAAAATCTCATCATGTTTATGTAAATTCAATTCTGTATATCAGAGCGCTGCCTTTGTACTTTTGACTGAATTGCCTAGCAACTTTTATAATGGCTGTTGTTGTTTATTAAATTATTATTCAATAAAGGATATTTTATATAAATAGTAGTATTAAATAATAGTGTTTAGTATTGAGAAATGGTGCATGTGTTCGTGATGCTAATTTTGGCTACATAATTCCACCATTAGATGGAGACAAGAGTCAACAGTAAAGACTTAAACTGAAAAATAAATGCTGCTATAAACGGAAGTTATTTTTACTTTTAACAACAGCTTGATGCAGCTAACAATTGCACTGAGTACCAAGCTTTTAATTAAGCAACTCAACATTCTTTCGTTATTAGTTCTAAAGTGACGTTTTGGAATTAGTAACGTTGGCTTGGGCTCAGATTTGAAGAAGTAGTTCTGCCAAAAGAGGGTTTTTAAAGACACTCCGTTGTTGTTTCTTATGTATTTACACACTCGTGCCGTCGAACTGTTGTGTAAATGCAGTATCACACTCATAGACGGGAGATATTAGCTATATATCGACACGCTGTGATTACCTACAGCTGAATCACAGCCATATCTCACGTCTACGAGTGTGATATTGCTCTTATACTATATGTTAAAAACATTTTATTTCAAATTGTGAACACGTTTTAAGTAGTATTAATAATATAATATAATGCTGACAGAAGAAAATATAGTTTTACAACACATATATGCTTACATAATACTGGTCGTCATCTTCATTATATGCTAATTTGACCACCCCATATGAACCCTGGGTAAAAAAGGAGAAGGTTACCAGATTTTGACAATTATAAATATTATAAATATCATAAATATTGTAAAACAAATTTTAAGTAGAATCACCAACCTTTCCTATCTGATTCTTTAACTTGTACTGGTTTAGCTGGACACAGTCCTGTGAGGAAAAGATAAAAAAAAGGCCACAAGAATTAAAGATGAATTAAATAGCTCTTTATTTATATATTTTCAAAATTTCAATACACTGCAAAAGTGATTTTCGTTTTTTACATTTGAACTAAAACAATTATAGTTAACCCTGGCTATTAAAGGGATGGTTCGGAGTAGAATTGACTTCATTGCTATGCACTCCGAAGCCCATCTAAATACCCCATCCGAAGTTTTTTTTTTACCTTAGTCAAACATTTATGGAGATATTAGAGTTTTTCGAATTGCTTGTTAAAGGAGTGAATGGTACATGTGATGTATCTCGTAAATTGCACCACTAAACGTGCAAGTAATCTTACCAAACTTGTACAGTAGTGTAAATAGGTTATGTACTCACAAAACGCTGCATCAGAACATTTGTAAGTCCACCATGAGTGTTTTAAAAACACATTTTAGCCGATCCCTACTAGTCTCAAAAACAACAAATGGCGACACGTCGACGTCACTTCCCTGGTTTGAAAAAAGCACGTAAAAGTCCTCCTACAAGTTGACAT
>NC_133374.1:28321198-28611198 GCF_049309525.1 Garra rufa
GGTGGACTTACAAATGTTCTGATGCAGCGTTTTGTGAGTACATAACCTATTTACACTACTGTACAAGTTTGGTAAGATTACTTGCACGTTTAGTGGTGCAATTTACGAGATACATCACATGTACCATTCACTCCTGTAACAAGCAATTCGAAAAACTCTAATATCTCCATAAATGTTTGACTAAGGTAAAAAAAACTTCGGATGGGGTATTTAGATGGGCTTCGGAGTGCATAGCAATGAAGTCAATTCTACTCCGAACCATCCCTTTAAGACTTGTATGGCTTTACAAAACATAAATGATGTCTCTTATTGAAATATGTAGCAAAAAAAGAAAAAAGAAAAGAAAACCATGAACAAGAACAATTTCCGTTATTTAAAAAATCGACATCATTTTATACATATTTTGGACTATGGGGGGTGCCATTATTTCAATGACGTCAAATGGTTGCACTCTGTAAGCTACTGGCGCTACCTGTTGGTATTTTTACCACAACACAATTCGGAAAATAAATATTGATATGATGCCACATTGTGCAGCTTTTTATTGTAATTTTCAGTTGAAGGGCAACAAGAGAAGCGATGTACGTTTTTTTCATGCCTTTCCTAGTGATGAGAAGAGAAGAAAAGAATAGGAAGATGCCTGTGGACGAATAAAACTTCCTAAAGACCTGCGTCTTTGTTCTATCCACTTTAGCCCCAATGCCTTTAAGGCTTTTAATAGACCAAAGCTACTGAAAGAGCTCACACACGGCAGAGACAAGAAACGCTAGATGCCATCCTGGAAGGATGTAAACATGCAGATGCTTGTCATGATGCCGCAGCCACTAAAGGTGTTTCTGAGCAGAGATTTCACCCGATATCCAGGGGCATTTCAACTCCTTGTAAGGAAAAATTGATGGGATGGCATTTGGTTTAAGTCTATACACTTATATCCATCGCCACCTGTAGGCTCTTTCTTTAGCTGTGGTCATCGTATCAGTATTTTATTTTCCGAGTTGTGTTATGGTAAAAAAAACAACAGGTATCGCCAGCAGCTCAACGACTGCAACCATTTGACATCATTGAAATAATGGCGCCCCCATTTTTTAAATAATGTAAACTTTTCATGGGTTTCTACATATTTCAGTAACAGACCTCATTTTTGTTATACTAAGCCATACAAGTCTTATTAACCAGGGTTAACAATCTGAGGTAACCTCTGCTGCAAAAGTATAAAATCTCCTGGCCAACTCACATCCCCATCAGAGATAGACACCCGCTTGGATTCAATAGTGGGTCTTCTGGCTATTCGTGGGGTGACGCCATTCTGGTAACTGGATCGCTCCTGTAGTGACAGCTTGCGATCGGAGAGATTGAGGCGATGTGGGGTGGTCCTGCATCCATTAGGAGGCGTCAGTCTGTTGGCAGCCACGTTCATGGCTGCTACCATGTCAGCCAGTTCAGCATGGTAATCAGGGTCCATATCCAGCCTGTTGGCTGTGTCAGCACTCATGACTGTCCCGCTTCAGTCTGAGCTGCTTAGAACAAAGTACTCATCTTAGTGGACATCGCAGAGCCTGCTGTTCTTCAGAGGCTCAGTGGGAACGTCAAACTGCAAAAGCAGAATTGGATTGTTGAGTCTGACAAGAATAAAAAGCACACTTACTGCCATAAGTTCAAATACATTAAGTGATGCATTGCTTTCTATAGACACCCGAACGTTTCATGTTTCAGGTCAAATAAGTTTTTCTGTGCAGCTGTTATGGAAGCACACAAACTTGACCACTGCTTAAGAGAATAACTGATAAAACCTTCTGTACTTCTTTTATAAACATGCATCAACAGAGAAAATATATTGTGAAATAATGGCTTCATTAACAGGAAGCACAAAAATAGATAAAATGGTCCAAAATTATAATTCAGTTTGTGTTCTTGATTCAAGGTTATTGTTGTTAACTAAAAACATAGCTAAAAACTTATTTTTATACTATAACATTTATTTATTTATTTACAGGATTTTTATACACTGCAAAAAAAACAAACAAAAAAAAACTTTTCAGTCTTTCTACTTCAGAATTTAATGTTTAGTTGAATGTGTTACTTATTATATTTGTGACAAAATTTCTAACAATTGCTGTCTGATTCAAGTTTATTATTGTTAACTAAAAACTGAATTTCTGAACTTGTTTAGTGTTATTTATTTATGTATTTATTTATTTTCAAAATTTCTATACACTGCAATTTTTTTTTTAAATACATGTAAAATTATTTTAGAAATAAATCTACTAGCAATTGCTGTCTGATTCAAGGTTATTATTGTTATACCTAAAAACTCATTTTTTTTTACAACTTAGTTTTTAAGTTTTTAGTTTGTGTAGTATTATTTATTTATTTATTTATTTTCAAAATTTCTATACACTGCAAAAATGTTTTTTTTTATATAAAAATATTATTTTTTTAAATAAATGTAAAATTATTTTTGAAATAAATTTACTAGCAATTGCTGTCTGATTCAAGGTTATTATTGTTATACCTACCTGTTATACTTATATAGTTGTTATGAAGTTTTTAGTTAGTTTAGTTTTATTTAATTATTTATATACTTACTTATTACTTATTTTCAAAATTTCTATACACTGCTAAAATGACTTTATTATTATTATTATTATTATTATTATTTTACATAAAACAATTAAAGATTATTTTACAAGAAAATATTTCCTTGCCATTTCTTTACACTTGTGAAATCATTGTTAAATAAAACCTTAACTAAAATGTATTATTATTTTTTGTACAACAGTTTTTATGAAGTTTTTAGTTTAAGTTTTATTTTTTAATTAATTAATTTATTTATATACATATTTATTTACTTTTAAAATTCCCATACACTGCTAAAATTACTTTTTTATTTTACATAAAATAATAAAAGATCTTTTTTTTTCAAAAATATTTCAGTCTTTCTACTTCAGAATTTAATGTTTAATTTAATGCTTATTGTCATCTCTTTATAATTACTTGTGAAATATACTAGCAAGTTAGTATTGTTAACTAAAACCATAACTAAAAACTGAATTTGTATTTATTTATTTATTTAGTTGTTGAAAAAATGACTTTTTTATTTTTATTTTTACATAAAACAATTAAATATTATTATTTTACACAGAAATATTTCAGTATTTCATTACTTTAGAATTTAATGATTATTTCAATGTGTTATTTTTTTTATTTCTTTATAATTATTTGTGAAATTGATTTTTTAATGTTATTACTGTACCTAAAACCAAGAAAACCAAAAAAAAAAAAAAAAAAAAACGTATATAGTTTTCATTAAGTTTCATTAAGCTTTTAGTTATTTTAAGACTTCAAATTAAACTAAATGAAAATGACAAATGTTGACTCAGCAAAAATAAACTAAATGCTTAAACTTTTTTATTTCATCTACAAATGTGTCATTCTTGTTTAGTTTAGGTTGAAGTAAAATAAATAAAACTAAACAAACTAAAAACTATAGGCATGTTTAAACAAACTAATAAAAATGACAACAGTATAATTATAATAAGTATAATTAAAATAAAAAATAAAATAAAATCTACTGAACATTTACTGAAATATGAGTATCTTTAAGTTAAAGTATTAAAATAACTACAACTAAAACTGAAACAACTATAAACATAACGGTATACAATATACTATTAACTATAATCTTAAAAACTAAATAGACATGTTTTAAAAATAATACAAATGAAAAACGCATAACAAAATTACTGCAATTAAAATAAAAATGAGAAAACAACAACATTTAATTCAAAATAATAACAAAAACGAATAGCATATCAGTCATACTAAGTAACACTGGTCTGATTATGACTATTAAAAAAAAATCCTGAAAAATAGGTTAGGAATAATTAACACATTTAGACAGTTACATCTGTTAAATATTGATATCTTACACATAACACACAACAAACAAAATGCTACTGCAAAGCATTTACTGTTAAAAAATGTTGCATAAGTTTGTGACCTCAATCAAAAAAGCATTATTTGAACTGATTTCTAGTTTATCCTATAGTATACATAATGTATATAAAATTCGTTTTTACTTACATACAGCAGCAAGAGTTTGTACTGCCAGCCATTGTGTTGCATGGTCTTCCATTCATCAGGCAGAAAACACTGTTGTGCCTCTGCAGCCCAGAGGACTCCAGACTCTTTGGGATCACCGCAGCAAAGAGGATTAGCTAGCATGGTCACATTTAGTCCAGCGTGGCTATATCTGTTCCAAAGACTGTTTACATGAGCTGCAGTCAGTGAAAGGACATGAACAGTAATCAATGAGCGAGGCTACGTCATTCTGAGGGTGAGTGTGGTAAACTACCTATGGTGTGAACACACAAAGTATGACAAGTTATTCCTGTTGCAGGACGCAAAGAAAATAATGTCTAAGTGGCTAAGTTCTTGAACTTTGAAGTCAAAGTATAACAGGATAACCCTGTAGGGTTAAAGTAATACACTCCTGAGTCAGTTTATCAGGTGGGAAAGAAGATCAAGTGTTATGTAACGCCATATAGGACATACAACAGGACAGCAAAATTGGATTTAATCCAAAACGAAGATACATTTATAGAACATGTCAAACTTTTTAGAATCAGTGTCTATTATAGCCTTAACAGTTCTGAAAAAAAATATTTAGCCTATGAAAATGTGTGGGTGTTATTAATGTTAATTATTTTACCAAAATAAGAGGGATCATACAAAATGAATGTTATTTTTTATTTAGTACTGACCTGAATAAGATATATCACATAAAAGACATTTGCATATAGCCCACAAGAGAAAATAATGTGAACAGATAAACTGCCTGCTGCTCTTTAGAACAATCCTTCAGGTCCCACACATTTTGGGGGTTTTCGGTGTTTTTGTGTAGTTGAACCCTTTCCAACAATGACTGTGTGATTTTGAGAACCATCTTTTCACACTGAGGACAACTGAGGGACTCATATGCAACTATTACAGAAGGTTTAAACGCTCACTGATGCTTCAGAAGAAAACATGAAGCAGTAAGAGCCGGGGGTGAAAACTTTTGAACACAATGAAGATGTGTACATTTTTCATATTTTTTATTTTATTTTGGTACTGCCCTTTAGAAGATACTCACATGTTTCCCAGAAGACAAAATAAGTTAAATTTGCCCTGATCTTCAAATTTCAAAAGTTTTTACCCCCAGCTCTTAATGCATTGTGTTTCCTTCTGAAACCTTCTGTAATAGTTGCTGTAATCATTTTCTCAGTGTGAAAAGATATATCTGAGAATCGTACAGATATTGTTGAAAAGTGTTCGTAGGTCAGTACTAAATAAAAAATAACATGCATTTTGTATGATCCCTCTTATTTTGGTGAAATAATTAACCTTTTGCAGATTCTGCAAGGTGTATGTAAACTTTTGACTTCAACTATATATAAAAAATAAGTTATATGTTGGAAAATAACTATATGAAAAACAGTTCATGCTCTTTTTAGAAAGAGAGTTTAATGCTAATACTTCTACAAATATCTCGTTTTAAAATCACAGTAACAGTTCTTTTGATAAACCTTACAAAATGAAATATAAAGGGCAAAAAAAGAGGAGACACTTACTTGTTCTTGTATTTAGTTTCTAAAAAAGAGGATTATGTAGTAAGTTTTCTTCATCCACCTTATTTTTCAATGCGGAAGGAAGCCGTTTTCTGTGAATGTGCGACACTTCTGGTCATTAGCTGCTGTAGGGAAATAACAAGAAAAAAAAAAGCGCTGTAAATGGTAAACCTGTTTGCACTACAAACCAGTGTGTTCATAATTAAGATAATATATTAAATTAATATGGTAAGACACCAGTTTGTAATATCAAGTTTCGTACAGCTAAAAAAATCTGGAAGTGACACCGGAAGCCAGACCCAATTAAAACTCTTCAGGGAAAAATAAGATGGATAGAACAGGGTTGCCAAGTCTTTTAATAACACAATGTGAGAGAATAAATTTACTAGTTCAACATGGAAGTAAGTCTATTGTCTAGACTTTCAGTTCCTCAGCCGCAATACAGTGTTGCCAAGTCCACGATTTTCTTGCAGAATTAGGCTACTTTAACACTGTTTCTGTGGGTTAAAACAACCTCAATATCGTGATATTTATTCCCCCGAACATGATTTGTACCAAGGGACCCTGTTCCAAAACGTAATTTGGATTAGTTTTGGACTAGTTTTAAGTAGCAATTTAAGTAGCAATTTTTTTTTGTGAAAACCTGGCAACCCTGCTGCTATAGGAAAATACAGAGAAGAATAACAACGTGCAGTAGACAGTAAAACTGTTTATACTACAAACCAGTGTGCTCAAAATTAAGATAATACGTTAAAATAATAGGGTAAGACACCTATTTGCAATATTAAACCTCAAAAACAAGCCTTTTCGTACTGCTAAAAATAGCTGGAAACGACACCGGAAGCCAATTAACAAATGACCGTGTCCGCTCTTATAGGACAAATAAGGTGGCTAGAACAGGGAAAAGTAATATAGTTACAGGGTTGCCAAGTCTTTTAATAACACAGTGTGAGAGAATAAATATACTAGTTAACCACCTTATTCTTCAACGTAGAGGTAAGCCTATGGGCAAGACTTCCGGAATTTTATAAGGGGAACCCCAACAAAAAATTGTATTTTACCCTCTGGAACACTATTTTTAATGAGGACCCCCTCCAAAATGTGATGAGGGTAGTTTTGGGCCAGTTTTGCGTAGTAATTGGGAGGGTTTTGTTGTGAAAACCTGTCAACCCTGCAGTCATAGGAAATAACGAAAAATAACAACAACATGCAGTAGAAGGTAAAACTGTTTGCACTACAAACCAGTGTGCTCAACATTAAAATAATATGGTAAAACACACCAGTTTGCACTATCAAGCAACAAAACGAGCTGCTTATTCTTATTCTTCAACACAGAAGCAAGCCTATGGGTGAGACCTCCAGTTCATTAGCTACTATACAGTGTTGCCAAGTCCATTATTTTCCTTCGAAATTGGGCTACTTTAACACTTGCCACGGGTTGTTTTTCACGTCTGTGGGTTAAGGCAACCTCAATAACATGATATTTAGCCCCTGGAATTCGAATTTTACAAGGTGAAACCCACCAAAAAACTTGTATTTTACTCACCGTAACGCATTTTTTACCCCCTCCAAAATACGATTGGGCTAATTTTGAGTGGAAATTGGGCAGGTTTTGTTGTAAAAACCTGGAAACCTTGCCGCTATAGGAAAATAATGAAAATAATAAAACGTGCAGTAGATGGTAAAACGGTTTGAACTACAAACCAGTGTGCTCAAAATCAAGATAATACATTAAAATAATATGGTAAGACACACCAGTTTGCACTATCAAGTAACAAAACAAGCTGCTTTGTACAGCTAAAAATAGCTGGAAGCCAATTTGACCGTGCCTGCTCTTACGGGAAAAATAAAATGGAGAGAACACGGAAAAATGAAATGATAACAGGGTTGCCAAGTCTTTTTATAATACATTGTGAGAGAGACTTCCAGCTCATTAGCTGCTATACAGTGCTGCCATACAGTGCTGCCAGGTCCGCGATTTTCCTTTGGAACTGGGCTACTTTAACACGGTTGCCCCGGGTTGTTTTTCATGTCGGGTTAAGGCAACCTTAATAACATGACATTTAGCTCCTGGAATGCGAATTTTACAAGTTGAAACCTGTCAAAAAACATGTATTTAATCGTAACACGTTTTTTACTCCCTCCAAAATATGATGAGGGCTAGTTTTCAGTAGCAATTGGGTGGGCTTTGTTGTAAAAAACCAGGCAACCCTGCCACTATAGGAAAATAACAAGAAGAACAACAAGTGCATAAACAGTAAAACTGTTTGCACTACAAACCAATGTGTTTAAAATCAAGATAATACATTAAAATAATATAGTAAGACACACCTATTTGCAATATCAAGCAGCAAAACCAGCTGTTTTGTACAGCTAAAAATAGCTGGAAGCCAATTTGACCGTGCCTGCTCTTACGGGAAAAAATAAAGTGGATAGAACACAGAAAAAATGAAATGATAACAGTGTTGCCAATCTTTTAATAATACATTTTGAGAGAATAAATTTACTAGTTATCCATCTTTTTCTTTAATGCAGAAGCAAGCTATGAAATTGGGCTACTGTAACACTGTTGCTGCGGGTTGTTTTTTTATGTCTGTGGGTTAGGGCAACCTCAATAACATAATATTTAGCCCCTGGAATGCGAATTTTACAAGGTGAACCCAGCCAAAAAACATGTAAAACGAGCTGCTTTGTACAGCTAAAAATAGCTGGAAAATAATACACAGATACCAGGCCAAATATTTACCAAAGTTTTTTTTTTTTTTTTAAGTTATTCTACTATTCTAGAGCTGTCCAAGGTGCTGAAGGCCTTCAGAGATCTTGACTCACGCTTTTGTACTTGTTCTCATCTACATTTATCAAGGGTATTGGAAAGTATGGTTCAGCGTTGGTATGCCGGTGTTCACCGGCTCCAACTGAAGCTCAGAAATCCACAGTAACCAACCTCTCTGGAGCTTGTGATCATGTTACAAGATATACAAATGCAGCATGATCTCACAGCATTAGTAGCTCAGGTCCTGAGTGAGAGGTAGCATCTTCATAAATAGGCTGCGATGTCTCATGAGGGAGATTCAAAGCTAAACTTGGACTATCTCAAGTGTCTGAACACAGCTCAACTTCTGGAGCTCCTGGAAGATGAGGAAAGGATGCGAGAAACGGTTAGACACAATTCAAAGGTATGTTCAAAACCAAACTACACACAAATTGTCAAGAGTTACAGTTGGTTCTGAGAAAACGTCAGATAGCATTTATTTACAGATTACAGATTTCAACGTATCTAAATACTTTTATAGTGTCATTGTACTTGACTTACTTGATCTGAAGGACTTGCCTGTAGTTACAGCATCTTCAAAGGTGTAAAAAGATCTTGATGGCCTCCAACAGTTGGCTTGCAGAGCAGAACTTAGCACACCAGCCACATCTGAACAACTCTAAAAAGCTATTAACTGAAAAGTACCAGATTCTTGGTCAAATGGTGTCTTCAGTGCAATGCAAACAGAGAAAGTTGGGTAAGTTCTAGATAGGTCTGTAATATAATGCTTTGTTCTAATGTGTCACTGTATCTGATCGAATGCTCCTTCTGCAGAAACTTCACAGCAGAAACTTAATCTTCGAACAATGTATAAGCTTCTCAAGGAGAAGACCAATCATTCCTTGAGTCAATCTGAGGTACATCTGAGACGTTTCATGATCTCAATGACTTGAGCATGATTTCAAAACCTTGATTCAGATTTCTGTCTTCTGCTCTTCAGAATCTCTGGCAGAAGTTCATAGAAGGAAAGCTTCTCCTGACAGATTTTGTGGAATCACTTCAAAGCTCTCAGATGTTGTGTCATCGACGCCTTTTTCAAGCCGAGAAGATCCAGAACCTCATCATACAAGCACAAATATACAATCAAGATGCAGATTTTTGCCGTCTTTGGCATCATCCAAACTTCTTGCATTCACCGACCACGATCAGTGTCTTCAGCGGCAGTGCTCCTGTTATCTTGCTGCCTGGTTTGCATTGCCCTCATTTATCTCCAACATCTCATCTTCCTCCTCTAAAGCACCACGGATGTGTTGACACAAGCTCGACTTTGATATCCAAAAACGAACCGAGCGCTGAGACTCGCCGATGGCCACAAAGACACGCTGCTTTACAACCACTTGACAAGATTCAACTTAACATTTTCCAGACTCCATAGCAAAAGTGTGCTGGTGATCTGGGAACTATAAATTAAGAAATTCTGTGTCCAGTTTGTCATCATTGAAGTACTAAAAATCAGTCAAATAAACAAATACTATCATATTTAGCCTTATTTGCTGTAATCGCTCCAAGTCTGACAACTGATTCATCTGTTTTAGAGGAAGGTCAACACGGGGACCGGTTGCTTGATCGGACTCATCTCTCTAATTAGAGCTCATTAACCAGGCTGAGAGGGTAAAGGAGAGCTTTTGTCTGGCCGTTGGCTCCTTTTGTCTCTGGATAATACTTTGGTTACATCACTGTCAGTATGTGCCATTGTCCGCAGCAGCTCAAATTGGGCAATTTTCTCATCTGTCAGCTAAATGCATCTAGCCTTTTGAGCAGCTCAGTCTGACAGACATTAACTGCCCCGGACAACTGACAATGTTTATAAGAGGTAAAACTAAATGGCGAGAACGGGGACCTTCAAGAACAATTACCCGTAGATGGAAATACAATGTCTTTATTACAAAAATAGTTAATTACTGTAAATAAACAACTTTTTTAATGCTCACATTATTAAAAGTTACTGTTCAAAAGTATATACCATATTGCATCATGTATGAAATAAATAAGCATCCCAATCACATACTTTATAAAAAAATGTAAAACAAACACACACACAAATCTTGAGTGAATGTATTAACTTTCTTCTGTAAACTTTGAAGCAAATATTTTTGCAATTCTTTTGGTCTCTTCACTTCTCTGTGATGGAGGGATGCTGGGTCTTGATCGAGGCATTCTTCTATATAGGTTTCCAGGATTTACAGTTTCCTAAAAGAACACATTTTTAAATAACTAAACATGACAGCTTTAAATACATAGAGAAGTTTTAAAAATAAGAAAGCATGCCAAGATTCATTAGCTTAGTCACTATATCACTCATATCTACTGAATTATACTAATAGAGTAGGGTGAGCCCCACAAGTATTTTTTTTAACATTATATAATCTGGTGGAAGACATAGACAGACAGACATAGATTAACAGACAGATTGAACAACAGAATGATAGATAGAATGATAGAACAATAAATGGAACGATAGAACAGTAGAACGATAGCTAGATATAATGATAGAATGACAGAACTATAGCTAAATAGAACGACAGAGAACAATGAACAATGGTAGATACAACAATAGAATGACAGAACAGTAGAACGTCATCTAGAAAGAAAAATAGAACGATAGCTAGATATAACGACAGAATGACATAGAACTATAGCTAGATAAAGAGAACAGTCGACAGAATGGTAGACAGAACAATATAAAGAACAATAGAACGATAGCAAGCAGATAGATAGGTGGAACGATAGATAATGATAAAGCAGTAGAACGATAGCTAGATAGAATAAAAAATAGAACTATAGCTAGAAAGAATGATAAAAAACAATAGATGGATAGGTAGAGCGATAGAGAGACATAATTATAGCTAGATAGAATGATAGAGATACAACGATAAAGAAAATGATAAATGAAACGGTAGACAATGATAGATCGAACAATAAAGAAAACCTTAGATGGAACTGTAGATAGAATGAAGAACGATATAATTGTAGAATGACAGATAGAATGCTAGATAGATGATAGACAGAATGATAGAATGACAGAGCAGTAGAATGATAGCTAGATAGAATGACAGAGCGATATAATTGTAGAATGATAGATAGAACGATAGATAGATGATAGAACGATAGAATGACAGAGCAGTAGAATGATAGCTAGATAGAATGACAGAGTGACAGAAAGAATAACAGAGCAGTAGAATGATAGCTAGACAGAATGATAGACAGAACTATAGCTAGATAAAATGATAGATCGAGCGATAAAGAAACGATAGATGGAACAGTAGACAGAAAGATAGAATAATACAGTATAACGAAAGATAGAACGATAAACAGAGTGATAGAACAATAGATAGGTACTACAATAGATGACAGAATGATAGAGCATTAGAACGATAGATAGACAGAACTATAGCCAGATAGAACGATAAAGAAAACGATAGATGGAACGATAGATAGAATGATAGATAGAATTAAAGAATAATAGATGATAGACAGAATGATAGAACAATAGATGATAGGTAGAACAATAGAATGATAGAACGATGGATCGAGCAATAAAGAAATGATAGATGGAACGGTAGATGGAACAGTAGAGTGAATGAAAGATAGAATAATAGAGCAGTAGAACGAAAGATAGAAAGAACAAAAGAATGATAGACAGGTTTTACAATAAATGATAGAATGATAGAGCAGTTGAACGATAGCTAGATAGAACAGACAGAACGATAAAGTAAACGATAGATGGAAGGGTAGACAGAACGATAGAATAATAGAGCAGTATAACGAAAGATAGACCGATAAATAGAATGATTGAACGATAGAATGATAGAGCACTAGAACAATAGATAGAACTATAGATAAAACGATAAAGGAAACAATAGATGGAACGGTAACTAGAACGATAGATAGAATTATAGAACGATAGATGACAGATATAACGATAGAATGATAGAACGATAGATAAAATGATAGTGCAGTAAAATGACAGTCAGAACAACAGCTAGATAGAACGACAGAGCGATAAAGAAAACAATAGATGGAACGATAGATAGAATGATAGATAGAATTAAAGAATAATAGATGATAGACAGAATGGTAGAACAATAGATGATAGGTAGAACAATAGAATGATAGAACGATAAATCGAGCAATAAAGAAATGATAGATGGAACAGTAGAGTGAATGAAAGAGAATAATAGAGCAGTAGAATGAAAGATAGAAAGAACAATAGAATGATAGACAGGTTTTACAATAAATGATAGAATGATAGAACGATAGAGCAGTTGAACGATAGCTAGATAGAACAACAGATAGAACGATAAAGTAAACGATAGATGGAAGGGTAGACAGAACGATAGAATAATAGAGCAGCATAACGAAAGATAGACCGATAAATAGAATGATTGAACGATAGAATGATAGAGCACTAGAACAATAGATAGAACTATAGACAAAACGATAAAGGAAACAATTGATGGAACGGTAGAATGATAGATAGAATTACAGAACGATAGATGACAGACAGAACGATATAATGATAGAATGACAGAATGATAGAGCAGTAAAATGATAGAACTATAGCTAGACAGAACGATAGAGCGATAAAGAAAACAATAGATGGAATGATAGATGGAACGATAGATAAAATAATAAAGCAGTAAAACGATAGCTAGATAGAACAGTAGAACGATAAAGAAAATGATAGATATGGTACATAAATAAACAGATAGATTTTTAGGGTAGAATCTGCAATCTCTAACCCAGTTCATTGGCTGGCTTTCATGACTGTAATAACCCTGTGTTTTTCGGCCAACTTGCAACCCGGGTGTTGAAATACTATTGGGTAAATTGATAGTGGGCGAAATCACAGACCAAAACAAATAACTGGTGAATAACTAAGTGGAATAACTGGCTGTAGCACTAATTTTGAGGAAAGGAGTATGTGAAATATCTGCAAACGTATTATCATTTCGTAGTCAAACAAATTACATACAGCACCTTTAAAGGGTTAGTTCATTAATTACTCACCCTCATGTTGTTCCAAACCCATAAGACCTTCGTTCATCTTCGAAATTAAATGTGTTAGTTGCATTGCTGTCTATGCACGGTTAAAATGCTCTCAGATTTCATTAAAAAAAAATCTTAATTTGTTTTCTGATGATGAACTAAGGTCTTACAGGTTTGAAAAGACATGAGGGTGAGTAATAAATGACAGAATTTTTCATTTTTGGGTGAGCTAAAAAATGAAAGCCAGCAGCTGGGAGACAATGGGAGAATACTCACAGATTCAGTAGTTGCCGACGGAAAGACAGGTGCCATCCTCAAAGCTCTCATGGATGCCTCCAGATGGTGAGCTGACAGGAAAAAATTCGGAATCTCTACAGATTCCAAACTGTATAGAACGGTTTAGATAAAAATAACCCAGATATCATATAATAAACAGCAGTTTAAAACACTTGTCCCACAGACATCCATTTTAAATTCACAAATAATAGAAGTCTATGGGGCAAATGTTTTTTTTAAATTGGTTTTTACAGACTGAGGCACATTTTTTTTCTGTGGTAATCCACAGCATGCCACATATGCTGTCAAAAGACTTTTTTGGGCTCATAGTAAGCTTGGAAGGATACGGTTTTGCTGTCCTCTCATCACTTTTATCATCTGTTTCTGAACCAGACTCTTTAGATGGAGGCAAGTTTGGTCTCTCATCACTTTCTTCAGGCCCACTGTTACTTTGTTCATAATCTTCCACCTCACTGATACTAGAAAGAGCACTGTCTCCATCCAGACCATCTGGAGAAGGCTGCTGTTCCTGAAGATCTGTGACAATAGCATTGTCTCTCTTAAATGTCTCTAGATCAGTTTCAGATCGATCTGAATCAGAATCAATGCCTTGTGACTCTGTAGTCAATGACTGCGGGTTAAAGTCTGGAAGAAGTTCTCTGCTGTTTCTTTCCTCTCCTCGAGTGTGGATGGTGTCGTCATGAGCGTGATGCTGCACTAACTCCAGACTCTCCAGAGATCCCATATCTGGGTCAGACAGTAGGCTGGTCCAAGGGCTGGTTCTGTCTGTGACTGAACTGACCTCATTGAGCCTTCGAGGCTGTATTAAAGTTTCCTCAAAGTCTTCATGCTCATCCTCATCTTTTTCCTCTTCTTTACCTTCATCCTCATCAGATGAGTGATCGCTGGAGCTGTGGTGAAGCTTTTCATCTTCAGGAGCAGATGGTAACTGTCTGGTCTCTGCAGGAGCAGGAGAGCTGATGGGAGAGATGTCATCTTCATCCTCCAACATCATGTCTGAGTCTTTATGAAAGAGTGGCTCTATGTCACAGCTGTCAGACTCTGATAATATCAACCGATCGACTCCAGATGTTAAGTGCTCCTCAACCAGATCAAGAGTGGTAGAGCTTTTATGAACAGTTGGTGCTTCTTCTGTATGGTGTTCACTTAAGCCTGATTTAAGATAAATATAAAGTTAAAAATGCTTTTAAATAAACTGAAAATCACCACAGATAACAACTGACTCACCTTTTATGATGTTATTGACCTCTCCCACCAGATGACTGGACTTCAGCAGCAGTTGTGTGGTGTCCGTCTCGGAGTCTCTATGCACGTCCTGTCTGGAGGTTCCTCTCAGCTCACTCAGCTTTGGGAATGCTGGAGTGGACAACTTTCTGCTAAAATACTTTTGAATATCATCCAGCTCACTGAGGTTTTTCCTTAAAATGCAACAAAAAACTCCATTAACATATATATTCTTAGTGGACACCTATTCACCGCCATTATAAAGCTTGAAAGAGCCAGGACATTTTTATGATGGATGGACGCACTTTTTGGGCTTCAAAATCTCAACACCCATTCACTGACAATTTAAAGCTTAGAAGAGCTAGGACATTTTTTATGATGGATAGATGCACTTTTTTGGGCTTCAAAATCTCAACACCCATTCACTGACAATTTAAAGCTTAGAAGAGCTAGGACATTTTTTATGATGGATAGATGCACTTTTTTGGGCTTCAAAATCTCAACACCCATTCACTGACAATTTAAAGCTTAGAAGAGCTAGGACATTTTTTATGATGGATAGATGCACTTTTTTGGGCTTCAAAATCTCAACACCCATTCACTGACAATTTAAAGCTTAGAAGAGCTAGGACATTTTTTATGATGGATAGATGCACTTTTTTGGGCTTCAAAATCTCAACACCCATTCACTGACAATTTAAAGCTTAGAAGAGCTAGGACATTTTTTATGATGGATGGATGCACTTTTTTGGGCTTCAAAATCTCACACCCAATTCACTGCCATTAAAAGCTTGAAAGAGCCAGAACATTTTTTTATGATGGATGGATGCACTTTTTTGGACTTCAAAATCTAGACACCTATTCATCGCCATTATAAAGCCTGAAAGAGCTAGGGCATTATTTTATGATGAATGGATGCACTTTTTGGACTTCAAAATCTCAAAACCTATTCACCGCCATTATAAAGCTTGAAAGAGCCAGGACATTTTTTTTTTTTTATGATGAATGGACGCACTTTTTTTGGGCTTCAAAATACTGACACCCATTCACTGCTATTATAAAGCTTGAAAGAGCCAGAACATTTTTATGATGGATGGATGCATTTTTGGGGGCTTCAAAATCTCGACACCCATTCACTGGCATTATAAAGCTTGGAGAGCAGGACATTTTTTAATATAACTTCAACTGTATTCATCTGAAAGAAGAAAGTAATTAACACCTAGGATGGCTTGACAGTAAGTAAATCACGGGGTTCTTTTCATTTTTGGGTGAACTATCACTTTAACCTTTCATCCATGTACCTAAGAGCAGAGAAGAGTGTTGAACTGGATGGGTGGGAATCTCCAACCAAGGAGGACTGAGATGCTTTTTCTTCCTCATGCAAAGTCTGATGGAACATTCTTATGTTGTCCATGTGCTCTTCGTGGCGATCTGTCACACTGGATCTGACACTGGAACACATTCCCATAGGTATTACTTTAGACAGTAAATCGGACAATGAGACAGCTTCTAAATAATTTTCCCTAAATAAATACCTGTCAGAGAGCAGTCTTTCAAACTGTTCAGGAGGTGTGCTGATCCTCTGCTCTGAGAATCGACTCAGGTGGCAGGGGAAGCTGCTGTACGTAGCCGTCGTTTGATAGCAAAGTGGAAGTGCACTAAAGAGAGCCTGTAAAAGATACAGTAAAAGCAGTAATATTGTGAAATATTATCTCAGTTTAAAATAAATAAAGTATAAAAGAAAACTATGAACAGCTTACACTTGAATTTGGAGCAACAGCCTCCTGGGCCGGCAGTCTCTGTGCGCGGAGTTCCTGTACTGCCCTCAGTGGAGACACGGACACCTTTAGCTGCCCCTGACACTGCCCGCTGAAATCAGTGATGTTATACCAGCCACAGACTGACTGAAATCCTGACAGAAGTGGCGACAGATCTACAGACACGAATCCAATCACCCGCTCAACCTCTGCAAAGGAAAACATATTGTAAAACTAGTCTTTTACATTTCATGAAGAAAATATGAGTGGTGTCTGCCGTTTCAAAAACTGCTAGGGTGTTGTGAATGATTGCTGTCATTACCTCCTTTATGCCAGACTTTGAAAACCAAGGACTGCTGGGGATCCAAAAGTAGCTCCTTCGATAGTCTAAAAACAGAAAAACAGCCACAAGTGTACAGTATAAAAAAAATGAAAATAAAAAATTGCTAAAATTTTATGAGTAAACAAACAAATCATCACTGTCTGCGAAAAGAGCCCATGGGAAAAATATGAGCAATGTAAAACGGGTTTAAAGGAAACCTATTATACAAGATGTAACACAAGTCCCATGTTTCCCCATCATAACATTTTGAAAATGCCTATTTTGAGTGGAAGCAGAAACAACATTTTTGTGCATGCCTCTTCAAATGCAAATGAGATGCTGCTTCCCAACCCATTTTCCAGAATAGGGCAAGCCTTTACAGCCTTTTTTCGTTTTGATTATCATGTCTATCATGCTGAAGTCATGCGTTTTAAACCATTTTATTATAAACTTGTAATATATGGTTTTCTGAGCGCACACATCCAAAACGCATGCATAGAAAGCGGCTGTTGCATGACAGGTGAGTACTAAACTAAGTTCTCTTTTGTGTCTTATTGCGCTTAAACTGTCAAATTCATGACAGTCAAAGTTTATGTTAAAAACACACAAGTTACCAAAACATTGGGTTGTCTATAAAGATAAACAGCTAGGAAATAAATGACGTTTATATTAGATCTGTGATGTAGCACCGTAATATAAGGTAAATAAATCAATAAATCCACTGCTCTCATATCCTCTGAGGCTGGGACTCTAAATAGTGTTTTGTGCTCGCTTGTGCAGCCAAAGACAGAACTGCTAGCATACTTCGCTTGAACTTTTGCCATGGTGTTAGAACTGAAATACCGTTGTCGCTTGCCGTGGGTGGAAACGTGCAGATTAAAGGGTGGTCGTGCTCGTTTTTTTATATGCTTGCAGAAAAAGGCTTACTAAAACAAAGTTACTGGCATGTCCTTTTTCACATTTTCTGGGTTGGTAGATGTACTGGGGACCCAATTATAGCACTTAAAAAAGGTCAGATTTTTATGATGTGTCACCTTTAAATGGGTTTACCTGCATTCTTGCTGGTGGTCCCACACAGGGCAGTCGCTGTCTTTGATCAGTGCTGTGGTCATTGTGCCCGGGGCATCGGCGGTGGCATAAGAAACACAGCAACTAGGCAATCCTCCACCGCGCTCAGCAAGAGGACAACCTGAGTATGACAAGAGCATTAAAACATCTTGCAAATGAGAATGAAGTAAAATGAGTTTTGTCATGAAACTCTAGAAACCCTCTACCTCCCCAGCTCCACCTGTATAGATCTGTTACAGGGTTAAATCATATATGTTATATGTGTTTCCTACATGCTCACAGAAGCATGTTTATGGATGTACTGGCAGTAGCTAAACTCTCCGAGAGTTGTCATGACAGAACTGTGGTCAATTTACCTTTCAGGCTCAGATGCATGGCTCTGTCCACAGTAATGTTGGCTATGAAGGTATCCTCATTGTTGAATTCTTTGGCTGGTGGTTCATTAGTGTTCACAACTGATTTGATCAGCCGTTTGCCGGGGGATTGAGATTGTCTTGGCAGCACTGTGGTGCGAAGGTCTCCATCCTCTTCATCTTCTACTGAGCTGTTGAACTCCTCAGTGGCTTGAGGCTCATGTGGTACAGAGTCTGTTGTGACAGTGATATGGACTCTGAGAGCGGCGCCACTCAAGTTTACAGCAGAGCGTTTGAACAAAGGATACACACCTACCACAAAAGAGCAGATAAGATAAGATTAGATTAGATAAAAGCAGAAGGCATTTCATAGACAGGATTGTCCTGGCACTTGATGCACTAAACAAAACCATGGTACAAAATATGGACTAAAATCTTTTACGATTAAATCAAATTTCTTTTCTTTCCTTCTATGTGACTTTATTGCTTTAAAAGAAGTAAGAAAAAGAGCAAACATCTACCGCTGATGGTTTGATGGTGCTTTAAGGTCCCAGCAAGAGCAGAGAGATCCACAAAAGCAGAGCCCACCAGACGGTCAGCATTATGAGGCCGGACCCTCTTCTCCTTCCCAAAGGCCACCCACACCTGCACCTCCATCTTCTCCTCCCTCAGATACCAGCGCAGGGGTTGAGTCCTCCCTAGCACCACGCTTCTGCTTCCTTGAAATGCTACCGTGGCTAAACCTTCTCCTCCCTCATTCTCGTCTGGAACGGGATGTCTAAGTTCAGAGCAGACGGTCTGCTGGTTGTACAGTTTGTATCTGTAGTAGCAGTAGGTGGAACGCTGTAGGTCCTCATGTCCTGGCAGGAGCAGGCAACGGATGGGCAGCCACACTCTAGGCATGCAAAGTAATAATGTCAGAGACTTTGCACTTGCTTCCAAAGTATCTTCATCCTCTATGTCTGCCTCATCTTCACTGTCTTGCTCCACGTCCCATCCGAGACCACGGGCTGAATTGATGACTCGCTCTCTATCTGCATGATGGGAAAAACTGATGGAGACTTCAAGCCCTCCTGCTGAGGTCAGACTGTGAGATGATGTTGTGCTCGGAGGTAGAGAAAGACTGTACCAGCCAGATATGCCTGTAAATATACATACAAATTAGATTTCTAATAATATTCAATACTTTTATACCTACATATGAAAGTTTTTTTCTTTTTACAAGCTAAAATGTAATATTATAGTATTATATATAAACTGCCATTAAAAAGTTTAGGGTCTTATGCTCATCAAGGCTACATTATTTGATCAAAAATACAATTTACAATTACAATTTAAAATATTTCTATTTTAACACTCTTAAAAATATGCATGTTCCTTTCATGCAAAGCTGAATTTTCATCAGCCATTACACAAGTCTTAGAATAATTGTAATATGCTGATTTGATACTCAGTTATCATTAATGTGGGAAACCGTTGTGCAGCTTTTTTTTGGGGAACATGTGATACTTTTTTAGGATTCTTTGATTAATAAAAAGATAAAAAGAACAGAATTTATTAACAATAAAAGTCTTTACTATCAATAAAAAAAAAAAAAGTGTACTGGTCTTAAACTTTTGAATGGTGTATATTGGATTTTTATTTTAAAAATAAATTTTCCTGAAAAAAAGTATTACAGGTTCCAAATAAATATTAAGCACATTAAGTTTTCAACATTGATAATAAATAAGCAAATTGGAATGGTTTCTGAAGGATCATGGGACACTGAAGACTGGAGTAATGATGCTGAAAATTCAGCTTTGATCACAGGAATAAATTACATTTTAAAGTATGCTAAAATAGAACACAGTTATTTTAAATTGTAATAATATTTCACAATATTAGTTTTTTCTGTATTTTTGATCAAATAAACGCAGCCTTGATGAGCAGAAAAGACTTAAACATTAAAATACAAATGGAAATATAAAAACAAACAAAAAAATTTCATAAAAGTAATATTAAAATAGAAACCAGTAGTTTTAAATTAGAATCATATTTCACAATAATATTTTACTGTGTTTTGGGATAAAATAAATTTGGTGAAAATTCCTTTTTTCAAAAACATTTACTTTTTTTTATTATCTAATGTAATAAAATCATTTTCAAGTGAAGCAGATCATTTTTGAAAGCTAAAATGTAAAAGGTAAATATAAATGTAAAAAACTATATTATATATAAGTTAACACTACAATATATATTAAAAAAACATTTAAATCCTATTAATATTCAAGACTTTCTTACCACTTCTTTTGTAAATCAGATCTATAAGCCTAATTTTCACAGTGCCCAAGACAGTGTCCTTCGATCTTGTTGTATCAGCCACTACAATGAAATAAATGAAACATACAGTACATAGTATTTATAATGTTGGAATGTAGTGATAATACTAGTAAAAAATAAATAATAAAATAAGACTAAACAGTAAGTGTAAAGACATACACATAAACAAAATAGTAAAAAAAAATGGCCCCATTACAGGGTTCGTACAGATACTATAAAATTTGATTACAGGACTTTCAAGTACTTTTCAAACACTACTTTTGATTTTCAAGGACTTCAAACAAACACCTGCACTGAGGTCTCCATTGGAATTAAAAGATTTGCAAACCTGTTCCGAAGTTACAATCTCTTCAAAAGGTTCGCAATCCGTGCTCCAAAGTTCCGATCTGAATTAAAAGATTTGCAAACCTGCTCCGTTGTTCTGATGAGTCAAAAGATTTGCAATCCACGCTTCAAAGTTCCGATCTGAATCAAAAGATTTACAAACCCGCACCGATGTCTTCATCTGAATCGAAAGATTCGCAATCCACGCTTCAAGGTTCCAAACTGAATCAAATGGTTTGCAAACCTGCTCCAAAGTTCCGATCTGAATCAAAAGATTCGCAAACCCACACCGACATCTTTATATGAATCAAAAGATTTGTGATCAACGCTTCAAAGTTCCGATCTAAATCAAAGGTTTGCAAACCCGCTCCAAAGTTACGATCTGAATCAAAAGGTTTGCAAACCTGCTTCGTTGTTCTGATCTGAGTCAAAAGATTTGCAATCCACGCTTCAAAGTTCCGATCTGAATCAAAAGATTTACAAACCCGCACCGTTGTCTTCATCTGAATCGAAAGATTCGCAATCCACGCTTCAAGGTTCCAAACTGAATCAAATGGTTTGCAAACCTGCTCCAAAGTTCCGATCTGAATCAAAAGATTCGCAAACCCACACCGACATCTTTATATGAATCAAAAGATTTGTGATCAAAGCTTCAAAGTTACGATCTGAATCAAAAGGTTTGCAAACTTGCTCTGTTGTTCTGATCTGAGTCAAAAGATTTGCAATCCACGCTTCAAAGTTACGATCTGAATCAAAAGGTTTGCAAACCTGCTCCGTTGTTCTGACCTGAATCAAATGATTTGCGATCTGTCCTCCAAAGTTCCGATCTGAATCAAAAGATTTGCAAACCCACACCGACATCTTTATCTGGATCAAAAGATTTGTGATCCACGCTTCAAAGTTCCGATCTAAATTAAAGGTTTGCAAACCCGCTGCAAAGTTACGATCTGAATCAAAAGGTTTGCAAACTTGCTCTGTTGTTCTGATCTGAGTCAAAAGATTTGCAATCCACGCTTCAAAGTTCCGATCTGAATCAAAAGATTTACAAACCCGCACCGATGTCTTCATCTAAATCAAAAGATTCGCAATCCACGCTTCAAGGTTCCAAACTGAATCAAATGATTTGCGATCTGTCCTCCAAAGTTCTGATCTGAATCAAAAGATTCGCAAACCTGCACCTGACGTCTCCATCTGAATCAAAAGATTTGCGATCCATGCTTCAAAGTTCCAATCTAAATCAAAAGGTTTGCAAACCCTCTCTGAAGTTCTAATCTGAATCAAATGATTTGCGATCCGTGCTCCAAAGTTACGATCTAAATCAAAAGATTTGCAAATCAGCACTGACGTATCCATCTGAATTAGGGATGCTCATATTGACCGTTTAACCGTTAACCGACAGTAAGAATTTTAACCGATTATTACTATCAGTTAAACGGTTTAAAAGGGTTTTTTTCTATTATTTTTTTTTTTTTACGTTTGCTGCATGGTGAAAGAAATAATGCTATTTGTAAGTTATCTGTTTACTCACGCGCGCGTGTCGACACGTGCAGTGTGGCTGTACAGACATATTTCACTTCACCTTTACTTAGTTAACAGATGTAGTATATGCAACTCAATGGCAAGTGGCGTTATTGAGTTATCAGAGAGTGAATCCGTGAGTGAATGTATTCAAATTCTGAATGAATTATAGTCTAGAAAGTGCGCAATAGGCGCTCCCGTTACAATCACTGGAAAGCTATCACTCATCCTGGAGTAGTTCATCGCAATCTCATAAAGTTATTAAAAAGTAATAAAATAACCTTTACACTGCACAATTAATCTCTTATTTATATAATGCCAACACTTTCTTTGTTTTAATAAAAGAGTTCGCGAAAGTTTAGAAATCAGCAAAACTGAAACCGGCACTTTGGTTGGTGAGTGGATTGTAACATAGCCTCCTCTGATTGGCCACAGTGATAATCAAATCAACATACATGTCTGTGATTGGCTATTGCTGAACGCTGTAAAACACGCGCTTCTCCACACGCATATGACAGTGGATGGAAGTCCCGAACCGCAAATTGAAAGGGTTTTTGTGATGGTGTTTTTTTTGCGGATCTAAGAGTTAACAGGCAGCGGTCCTGCCTATCCGTACAGCATGAGGACATGTTAAAAACTAGGCACACTGAGGTATTGGCTGGCCTGCTATATTTTTATGTCCGACGAGAAGAATAAGACCGGTACAGTTCTTCAAAGCGCATAAAAGGATTTAGTGTGTTTTAGTTTTGTCATCTTAATTAGGTAGTTATTTAATTTATACATATTTAGTGTAGGCCTATTTATATTATTCTTTTTTTTTTTCATTCAGATTTTCTCTGTTCTCAGAACCGCTGCTGATGCGTGATAATTTAAGTATATGTCAATACAGTTTTTGTTGTTGCTCTGTATGCACGTTAAAATAAAACATTTGCTTGTATTTTTAATGTATCATCACAGATACTCGTGCATTCTATTTTTATTTTAAACTAATTTATTATTCTAATTTTATCAGTTAACGGTTAATGTTCGGATAACGAGCAGCGGTTGTCGGTCAGGAAAATTAACCGAAATGAGCATCCCTAATCTGAATCAAAAGATTTGCGATCGACGCTTCAAAGTTCCGATCTGAATCAAACAGTTTGCAAAATCGCTCCAGTTACGATCTGAATCAAATGGTTTGCAATCCATGCTCCAAAGTTCTGATCTGAATCAAAAGGTTAGCAAACTCGCTCCAAAGTTACGTTCTGAATCAAAAGATTTGTGATCCATGCTTCAAAGTTCCGATCTAAATGAAAGGTTTGCAAACCCGCTGCAAAGTTACGATCTGAATCAAAAGGTTTGCAAACCTGCTCCGTTGTTCTGATCTGAGTCAAAAGATTTGCAATCCACGCTTCAAAGTTCCGATCTGAATCAAAAGATTTACAAACCCGCACCAATGTCTTCATCTAAATCAAAAGATTCGCAATCCTCGCTTCAAGGTTCCAAACTGAATCAAATGATTTGCGATCTGTCCTCCAAAGTTCTGATCTGAATCAAAAGATTCGCAAACCTGCACCGACGTCTCCATCTGAATCAAAAGATTTGCGATCCATGCGTCAAAATTCCAATCTAAATCAAAAGGTTTGCAAACCCTCTCTGAAGTTCTAATCTGAATCAAATGATTTGCGATCCGTGCTCCAAAGTTACGATCTAAATCAAAAGATTTGCAAATCCGCACTGACGTATCCATCTGAATCAAAAGATTTGCGATCGACGCTTCAAAGTTCCGATCTGAATCAAACAGTTCGCAAAATCGCTCCAGTTACGATCTGAATCAAATGGTTTGCAATCCATGCTCCAAAGTTCTGATCTGAATCAAAAGGTTAGCAAACTCGCTCCAAAGTTACGTTCTGAATCAAAAGATTTGTGATCCACGCTTCAAAGTTCAAAACTGAATCAAAAGGTTCGCAAACCCGCTCCGAAGTTACGATCTGAATCAAATGATTCACAATCCGAAGCTATCTGAATAATGATTAATGAGCCATCATTTCAGATCAGGACTCCATGAAATGATTCACAAACCAGTTCTGAAGTTCCAATCTGAATTAAATGACTTGTGATACGTGAAGCTGCGATCTAAATCAAAAAAGCACTTTTCAAGTACCTCTTCAGGAATATTGCTATTTTCAAGGGTTTTTCAAGGCAGATTCAATTATTTCAAGCACTTCCTTAACAGATGTGTGTTATGACAAAAAAAAAAGACATCTCCACATAACTGTCTACCTTTCCAAGTCAGGTCACTCACTTTTGTGTGAGTCTCTGTTGTAAATGGTAAAGACAGCCACTGCCTCCTGCAGGAGTTCAGCCAGACTGACGCTCTCCCCACTGTCTCTCTGCACCAGCAGGTTACAGCAGAACTCAGCATGATGTTCAAACTCTGGGCAGAAACTTTTGGCCGCCACACGCGTGCTTCGAACCTCACTGTCCGGCAGGAAAGACAACTGCATGGTGATGAAGGAGTTGAGCCCAACTTCAGAGTAATACTGCAGTGAGCTGTCTGTATCTGCAAGAGCTCTAAGAATAGACAAAAGAATGATGGTTACTTAAAAGAAAAAAAAAGTTAAATCATTGTAACTTGCTGTTCCCCAGCAGCAGGCTAGACTGCTGTTGAGGTAATTGGTAAAAAAAAAACTAAAGCAGATTTGAAGCAGATTGACTAACTTGGCTGCAGCTTGCAGGCCGGCTGCTCTGTGCACTTGCACAACTAGTGTCACTCTGCGGGACGGCACAACCCCACTCTTCACTCCCACACTTCTCATTGGTCGAGACTTGTACTGAACGTTCACTTCAAGCAGCCCTACAGGTAAAAACAGATAAAAACAGGTTTTACTTTATTGCATTTGTTTCTAATTCATATTAAACTGTATATGTATTTACGTATATATACTGTATGGTATTTAAAATAATTAGGAATGCAACTACCAGGGGGCTGAGGCTGTGTGTCAACAGGTCGGTCGGTTCTTGGTATCAGAGGGAGGGAGAAAAGCTGTGCATCGGTTTGACCCTGTTTCTGCATGGTTACCATGGCACACAGTTTGGACATGGGCAGCAGTCCTCTGGCGACTAGCTGATCTCTAACATTTGGATAATAATACCTGTAAAAGTAATATTTTCCAAACAAATATTACTATGTATACACTTTCCAGAAAAATATTACTAAATAAGAGAGACTTGTTTTTAAATTGTATACATGTAAAAAAATAAAAAAATAAAATAATAATACAGTAAACAGAATTAAACCATAAAAATATTACCAAATGAAAGCAATTTTTTAAATGCAAAAAATGTAAAAAAACAAAAACAAAACAAGAATGAATAAAATAAATCATAATAATAATGCAAATAAAATATTGCTAACATAAAATAACAATTTTAAATGTTTAATCGCAAGAAGCAAAAATAAATAAATAAATGAAAATATTTCCAAATAAGTAAATAAAATATTGTCCGAAAAAAATGCATTTAAATTAGGGATGTTAACCGATGACCGTTTGACCGGTGGTTGACCGTATCAACGTTAACCGGTCAAAGTTGTCGGTAGTCGGTTAAAAAAAAAAGTGCCGGTGCGTCTTTTACGCATTCTGAAGGTGCCTGTTTTATCCATTGGTTTTATCATGTTGCAGTCTATTAGGCAACATTCCGCATAAGATGGGCTTAGATTTGGAAATACATTACATCTACATTTCAGTGGTAACCGATAAGGTGATGATGATCATCATCTTTCTTTATTATGGTTAGCACTACCTCAACTAAAGCGGCGTCTCTTCGGAGCTGTCATTTTCTTAAATGAGCCGTGGCAATGTTTCAAATGAGCTTCTAACCTAGACAAACGCCTTTATTTTCAAAGCGATCACCTTGTACCCAAACCATTTGAAACTAAGGAGCCATTTGTCCTACGATTACATACAACAAGCTCTTCGGCGCCGCGTTTGCGGGACTCATGTTTCGCGCTGTAGGGGATTTTAAAAAAGTGACGTGAGTGGCTGTGTGTGTGTGTGTGCGGGAGGCAGAGCGGCAGAGAGATGCGACAGAGTTGCGAAATTGCAGGCGCGGCTCGAAATGGCTGTTATTTCAAATAGCGTACCATATTTTAAACTAATCGGTTAACCGGTTTCAACCGGCTAATGAGGCTCGGTGGTCGGTCAAGAAATTTTTTAGTTTTCGCCATCCCTAATTTAAATGTTAAAATGTAAATAAAAGAAAAATAAATAAAAGCATTGCCAAAAAAAGACATTTTAAATGCTAAAATGTAAAATGCAAATACACAAATAAGTAAACAAAAAAACAAATTAAAGACTGAGACATGTTTTTAAATGTTACGATGTAAATACAAATAATTAAATACATACATGAATAAAAAAAAATAAAAAAAAATGCTTTTACATGTTTAAATGTAAAAAAATAAATCTAAATTTAAAAAAAAGCAAACAAATAAATAAATAAAACCAAATAAAGAGACAAATTTTCAAATGCTACAATGTAATAATAAATAAATAAAAACATTTGGCAAAAAGAGACACATTTTAAATCCTAGAATGTAAATAAATGAATAAAATCTTGCCACAAAACATGCTTTTACATGCTAAAATATATACTGTATAAAAATAACAAATAAATAAAATATTGTTAAAGGGACATGTTTTAAATGTGAAAAGCAACTTATAAACAGAAATACTACCAAATAAAAGAAACATTTAGGTACAATAAATACATACATACATACATAGAAATTATTTCCAAATAAAATAAAAATATTTTAAATGTTAATATGTAATAAATAAAATTCAGGACTGAACTACAATTTCTACATTCACTGTACCTGCACCAAACCTCAAACTGGACTCCTCCTCCGTTCCTCATCCCCTGACTGGCCAGTGAGCCTAGCAGTATTCTTTGCACTGGGATGTCAGGAGGAGCCAGCAGGACGTGAGTCTCATTATGTCCAAACACAGGATCAGGCACACAGAGAGTGGTCTCAGTGCGATAGGCCTTGAGCTCCACATCTGTGAAACAGAAAGTTGGTTGAGCTGAATAGAAAAAAAAAAAAAAAGACTTTTTGATACAGTCAGCAAGAAAACAGCTTACTGCTCTCAACAACACGTGGGTCCGTGTCCTCAATCGACTCATTTTGTGCAGGGAAGGAGTACTGGATGTAACAGTCAGCTTCTCCCCACACTGTGGACTGCAGAGGCGTCAGACCCTTCACTCTCTCTACTCGGATCATGAAGACATGCTCACGCAGAACATCCACAGTGGTACTGACCTACAAGAACATTGATTTAGAATCAAATTAAGCTTTATCCTTTAAGCACAAGTGCTGCTTTTGGAAGTTTCAAAGTGAACTAACCTTGGTTTCCACATGTGGCCGGTGGTCTAACATGTGCGCCGGTCGAGGCAGTGGTGATACGTGGGTCAGTTCTTCATCCCTCATTCGCTGCAGTGCTGTGATCTGCTGGGCCAGACCCATTGCTAGACACACCCTGAGGTTTCCACGAGTGCTGCCACTGAATACATCAACCACAGGCATATAACTGTCCACGCCAACCACTGGATACTGAGACTGCAAGAGCAGCTCTATGATCTTTGAGTCTCTGGAGACAAAAAAAAAGGGAAAAAAATTGTTAATCTATTCCTATTATTAACTATTCTTTTATGGCATTTATTAATGTTTTATTTACTTTCATTTTCATTTTTATTTATTTATTTTATTTTTAAATGTATTTATTTTAGTTTCTTTCATAATTTTCTTTTTTTAAAGCAATTCTGTCATTTTATTGTTTTTTTTATAAATATATATTTATATAACCCCTAAACTAGATAGACAGACAGACATACAGACAGACAGACAGATAGATAGATAGAACAATAGACAGAATGATAGACAGACAGACAGACAGATAGATGCATAGACAGAATGAGATAGACAGAATGACACACAGAATGACAGATAGAACAATAGACAGACAGACAGACAGACAGATAGATAATCAACAGAATGATAGACAGAATGATAGACAATGATAGACAGAGCGACAGAATGATAGATAGACAGAATGATAGACAGAACGATACAGATAGATAGAACAACAGAATGATAGACAATTATAGACAGAGCGACAGAATGATAGATAGAATGATAGATAGACAGACAGAATGATAGACAGATAGATCAACAGAATGATAGACAGATAGATCAACAGAATGATAGACAGAACAACAAAACGATAGACAATGATAGACAGAGCGACAGAATGATAGATAGACAGAACGTTTGACAGAACCATAGTTAAATAGAATGATAGATAGATAGATAGATAGAAAGAAAAATAGATAGAATGTCAGATAGAGACTGAAAGAAAGAACGATTCAACAATAGATTGATAGTACGATAGATAGAACGATAAACAGAACAACAGATGATAGATAGACAAAACGATCGATCGACAAAACATTAGATAGATAGATAGATAGATAGATAGATAGATAGACAGACAGAACCATAGCTAAATAGAATGAAAAATAGACGTCAGATCGAGGCTGACAGAATGAGAGAATGATTGAACAATAGAATGAGAGATAGATAGAACGATAGATAAAACAAAAGAATAGATAGAACAATAGAAAGATAGACAGATAGAATAATTGATAGACAAAACGTTCGATCAACAAAACATTAGATAGATAGAACGAAAGAACAACAGATAGAATATAAGAACGACAGATAGAATGATAGACAGATAAAACAATAGACAGAACGATCGACAGACAGAACGATCGATAGAAAGATAAACAGATAGACTGATAGATCGAACGGTAGATAAAATAGTTGACAAAACAATACATAGAATGACAGATAGAATGACAGACTGATAGATAGAACGATATTACGATAACAATAGAACGACAGATAGAAAGATTGGTAGAACGATAGATAGCGCGACAGACAGAGCGATGGAACAATAAATAGATAAAACAATAGATAGAATGATAGATCTACCTGAAGGACATGTAGAACTGGTGGAGAGGTAGTTTTACTAAACCAAGAAGTTTATCATGGTCTGAGCTACTGGCCCTCAACCAAACTTCAATGACCATCATGTTGTTCTTCATTCTCTCCAACAGTTTGCTGGTCAGTGCAACTGGAGCCACCTATATCATTATAGAAATTAGGTTAAAAACAAACAACAAACTACATTTCCTTAATAATCCTGTACTGTGGGAACCCTGACAATTTCCACCACAGAGTAATATGGGCCATGCAATTCTATATTTAGCACCAACCTGAATAAAACCGAATAATGGATGTTTTTGACCCCAGCTCACTGTCGACCGAGCCGTTTCATCTGACCCAAGGAGCTTACAATTCAAGTAGACGTTGGGCTGCATGGGTGCACAGTTAAAATCTTTCCCATCGGGCACCATGAGCAACATATGAAGCAAAACCTCAGTCCCCTCCACTTCCTGCTGCAGAGGCTCACGAAAAGTGCTTTGGTTTTTGACGCGTGGTGATGTAGATCGTGATCTGGTTGGAGGAATCAGGATACTCTGGATTTGATGAACACCTGCACTAGGAGACGGGTCTCTCCTGTGGTCACTCACACATAAACCCTTCGGCCCATCATGCTCTTCAGTCAAATGTGAAGAAAGAGGTCTTCCTGGACTCAGCATTCGTTTTGCAGATTTCTTTTTGGCAGAGAAATCATTCTTGTTTGCTGCTAACTCAAATGACACCTAATTAAAGATAAGGGACAAAGTATAAATCATTTTAGATAATTGAACTTTCCTAAATATGCTTCTTACTAGTGATCCATTACCTTCAGAGGACCAACTGCTTGTTTATCAGTGTTTCCATCTTGTCTTTGAACAGGAAGGGCAGCAGAAATGCTCTGTGATTCACTCTGCATCATGGAGCTCAGAGGAAATGTTGCGGATCCAATGAAAGCGGGCTAAACAACAAACAAGAGAAGATCAGGCCTCTAACAGACTTTTTTTTTTGAGGTTTGTTTGATTTTTTGATTGACACACACTGCACTTACTGTCTTTTGAAGGCTATTTCTGGAGTAGATCTTGAATGTGACGTTCATCTCCCACCATTGTTTAATCGTCAACCTGCTGAACCTCACTGGAAACAAACTTTGGTGCTGAAACGCCACCACTGAAACGAAAATGAATCACCACATTATTACACCAGTTCTTGTTTCTCCTAGTTCTCTTTTGTTAAAGGGATAGTCCACCCAAAAATTCTGAGATTAATTACTTACCTTCTTGTCGTTCCAAACCTGTAAGATTTTCGTTCATCTTAAAACAGATTAAGAAATTTTTTATGAAATCTGAAAGATTTCTGACCCTGCATTGACAGCAACACAACTGACATGTTCAAGGCCCAGAAGGTAGTAAGGACATCATTACAATAGTCCATGTGACATCAGTGGTTCAACCATAATTTTATGAAGCTATGAGAAAACTTTGTGTGCAAAGAAAACAAAAATATAGCTGCAAGAAGTGATTATCGGGGTTCAAGCGCTTTAAGGCATTTAAGCACATATGGAAAAAAATATTACATATTTAGTAAGCCTGTAACCACCTAAATCAATGATTTAAAAAACATTTTTGGCAAATACAGGTCATTTGGCTTAGAAATGCAATGTTTTTAATGTTTATGACTATTATCGCACCAGCTGTGGTCCGATCTCCCTAAAACTTTACATGTATGTTTAGAATCACCCGTCGCATGTATTCACCAAGTTTTGTGAAGTTTTAAGTTTTCATTTAGGCTTTAAGGGCTTTTGGCCCTTTTCTAAACGACCCCGTTATAGCTTCCCAAAGGGTAAATTTAAAACCTTTTTCAGTGACAGTGGCCGATTTCCTTCAAATTTCTCAGACCTTTTAGGGCCATGAGTCAAACAGGCCCACTGAGTTTTGTTCCAATTAACCTCTGTTAAACTTGTCTAATTGGTACTCAAAAATCATCACCCTATGGCGGCCAAGAACCACGACCGTGTGTACCGATTTTCATGTCCGTAGGACAAACAGAATGAGAATCAGAAAGAGCTTTATTACCAAGTATGCTTGCGCATATAAGGAATTTGTTTTAGGGTCACAGGCTTCCAGTACACAGAGACAACAACAACACACAGACAATAAAAATACGAAAAAATAAGATTAGAATAAAACAGACGTAGTTATGGCCATTTTTATGCTTTTTCCCCTCTCTTACAACAGCATTAAGTGGCCAAGCTCCGAAACTTTTTTCACTTGAGTTTGGCGCAGATAACTCATTCTGTTCAAAAGTTATAGCTATTTTAGTAAAAGCGGCCTTGCCCCTTTCAAGCGTTTTGGACGGTGTTTGTTCGCAACAGAGAGTCGAAAGTTAAACTTTTCTGATAATTGTTGATATTCACTGTCCAGAGAATCTTTCTGGACTGGTTTGGTTACGATCTGGCGAAGAAACTAGGACAAGTTTGCAAAAGTAGGTTTTTCCAAAAATACAAAATACCCAAACATTTCACGTGACGGACAAATCCGAGACATGCGTTTTGGAGTGATTTTGTACTTTTGATCACTGTAGCGAGCCTTGGTGACATTGTAGACCAGGGGTTCTCAACTCTGGCCTGCGAGTGCAGGTCCAACTCTGAATAAACACCCCTGAACAAGCTATTCAAAGTTTTTAGTATTACTAGAAAATTACAGACAGGCAAGTTTGATCAAGTTTGGAGCTAAACTCTGCAGGAAAATGGATCTCGTGGGCTAGATTTGAGAACTCCTGCTGTAGACTGTGAGTACTATCACCTCTCCAAGTTTCAAGTCTCTCCGACGGTTTGGTCTGCCCGATCCTTGGCCATTCTAACAATTACAATAGGGTTTCAGTGCTACACCCTTGAACCCCTAAAAACATTCTTACTACCTTTCTGGGCCTTGAACGTGTCAGTTGTGTTGCTGTCTATGCAGGGTCAGAAAGCTCTTGGATTTCATCAAAAATATCTTAATTTGCGTTCTGAAGATGAATGAAAGTCTTACAGGTTTGTAACAACATGAGGGTGAGAACTTCGTGACAGAATTAGTTTTTTGAGTGAAATATCCCTTTAAAGTTTTCTAAAATAAAGAAAGTTCTCTAGAATGTACTCACCGCCGTCTGTTACTTTACTAGATACCACTTTTGTAATCTCTGAAGGTACATGTTGAACATCTTCATACCCAGCAGAGACCAGTGGAAAGAGGTACTCCACAATATAAAAGCTAGACAAAAAGTATATTAGGTGAAGTAAGTTTTTAAAAATGGACGCACATTTCTAGCCTCTGAAATCTATAAATATTATCTGATGTGAAATATCTTAAATGTCATACCATTTCTTTGCGGTGAGGGGGCGGGGTGGTCTTCCTCTTTTAGCTAGACTTCTTGAAGTACTCTCAGTGGGAATTTTTAACTCACTGATGGTGACCCTGGCAAAACGAATATCTTCAAGCATAGATATTTTATCCAGGCTAAGTCCAGAGAAATCATTTTCTACTTCTGAATGCTGCACATCTTCAGAATCAAGCCTTCAAAAAAAAAAAATATAGGCAATTTAAACAACAGCATATATGATTTATTATTATTATTATTATTATTATAAATATACAGTATTATTTTCTGTACCTTCACACATATGTAAAAACATTTACATACACGTTTATTACTTTTTTTTATTTTATTATTAATATTTTTAAGTCTTAAGTAAAAGAGTTTTAAGCATTTCTTGCATTATTATAACCGACCGGGCATTTTTAGTTGGTCTTGTGTGTACTGGCTTCTCTGCTGAGTCTTTCTTCTGATGGTCCTCGTCCAAACATTCATCTGATATCTGAAAAAGAAAAAAAGGAATTACAAAGGTATATGTTTAAAGGGATAGTTCACCCAAAAATGAAAATTGTGTCATTAATTACTCACCCTCATGTTGTTTCAAACCCGTAAGACCTTTGTTCATCTTGGGAACACAAATTAAGCTATTTTTTATGAAATCCGAGAGCCTTCTGACCCTGCGTAGACATCAACGCAACTACCACATTCAAGGTAGAAAGGTAGTAAGGACGTGAGGACATCAGTAAAATAGTCCATGTGACATCAGTGGTTCAACCTCACTTTTATGAAGCCTTGAAGAATACTTTTTGTTCACAAAGAAAACAAAAATAATGACTTTATTTAACAATTTCTTCTCTTCTTTATCAGTCTTCGCATGTCCACAGCAGTACTGGACAATTTTACAATGTCCTTACTACCTTTCTGGGCCTTGATTGTGGCAGCTTCTGGGCCTTGATTGTGGCAGCTTCTGGGCCTTGATTGTGGCAGCTGTCTAAGCAGGGTCAAAAACATTAAAAAATAACATAATATGTAATCTGAAGATGAACAACGGTCTTATGGGTTTGGAATGTAATGAGGGTGAATAATTACCAACAGAATTATCATTTTGGAGTGAACTATTACTTTAAGAAAACTAAACTAAATATAACAGTTTGCTGTGTTACATTCTATGACTTACAGGAGCTTTGTAGAAGAGGTTCTCCAGAAGACTCTGATCATATTGAGGGTCATTGAGCTCACTGTCCATGAGCACACCACTGTGATCTGAAAGAGAATCTGGGAGAGAACCTTCTCCATCCCAGAACTGCATCACAGATCCATTAACACTGAGGAACAGAGCAATTACAAACATTAACGTATATAGTTTGCAAATATATACAATACAATTCAACTCACTCTAACAGTTGACCACATTTCCGTCACGTATTTAAGAGCTTAATCTAAAGGTAACAGTAGCCTTGACTACCTTCCCAGCAGCAGATCCACAGCCATGTCCTCTGTGTTGACTCTAGTCTGACTTGGTTCTTCAAGGTCGTGAGCAGGATGCTGGAGTTCTGATTGAAGGATGTTCTCCAGAAACTGTCCTGACGAGGGCCTGGCTGGCCTTAAGGAGGAAGCAGATGTTTGACGTTATTTATAATCATCAACACTCTGCCATTTTGTTTTCTATTTTGACTGAAATAAAAGAGTTCATACAAGGCATCAGTGTTGTCTTTGGGAACGTCCTTCAGAGGAACATCTGACGCCACATCAGATTTTAAGGCTGAAACCACCATGGCATTTCTCAGTTTGCTCCCACGCTCCAGAAGAACTGGAAAAAAATTAAATAATAACTATATAATGAAGAATATGCTAAATAATTAAATAGAGTGTAAGAGCTGATATTTTTGTCTACAGATTGGCCAACTGAACAATGACCACAAACATCTCTAAAGAAAAATTTGTAATTGGTATAGTCCTGTACTGACACAAAAAATTGAGCACTATAAAAAAAACTAAGTTATTTTTGACTACATTTTGAAACAGTCCTTTATTTTGACCATCCCTTACACATGTTCTATGACACAAAGTATTTTAGCTGAAATATACAATATTAATGTCCATTCAATGAATTCAGTGAATCAAGTTAATGAGATTTACCTGACAAAAGGTCAACAGGTGTGTGGCTATTTGCTGGAAGAGTTTGAGCGGAAGCTGGTTTAGGTTTTCCAGCAGAAGAAGCTGGCATGACATTACCGTTTTCTCGAAAATACAGGTAATCCTTCCCTCTAAAACAAAAATATTGGACAAAAACAATAATTAATTCTACATGTTTGAGATTAAAAAAACTGACGAGAAAAAACCTAGTTAAAAATCTAGTTTAGGAAATGAAATCAAAGTTGAAGAACTAAATTACTAAAATTAAAAATGAAATTAAAAGCTAAATAAAATTATTGGGGGGAAAATATCAATTACATAATCGCGACAAAATGACTAAAACCTAAACTTAAATTAAGATGAAAACTGGAAGCATAAAAATAAAAAGTATTTTATTTTTTTATTTTTGTGAAAACCACAAATTCAACATTCTTTTGCCTGTAGCTCAAATTTAAGCTGTGCACATTTAAGACTCATTTCGCCTGCATGGGTCACATTTTACCAATTTTTTAGTATTTTAATTTAATTTGTCTGTTCATAGACCACAGTCAAGTCTGAAACTAATTACAAGACCAGTCGTAAGGATGAGTGCTGTTGCTGAAGAACAGAATATGAACTGATTGATATAATGAGAATGTATTCCACGTCATTAATTCAACACTCAAATCATCCAAAAGACAAAAACAAACCTAGGTATGTGGCCAGAACTGCTGCCAGCTGTCTCCTTCACACTGGGGAGAGCCTGATCCAGGGATGGCAGTACAAGCATGTTCTGGTCAGTTGTTACTCCTGGAGCCTGTGCGTCGAGGCTTATATCAGTCGTGGGTACTGAACTACTGCTGTCATATCCCTCCGTTAACGCTTCCAGGGCAAGTGTGACCTACGGTACACATAAAACAACACATAATTAACTCTTGCTGTGCTGTGCTGAAAAACTCCCAGTACAAATTCCCAGAACTTATGCACCTTAGTTTTTGATTGGGGAAAAGTTATAAACTACCAGTCAAAAGTTTTTAAACAGTAAGATTTTTAATGTTTTCTAAAGAATTGTCTTCTGCTCATCAAGCCTGCATTTATTTGATCCAAAACACAGCAAAAGCTGTATTTTACCATTTAAAAGAACTGCTTTCTATTTAAATATATTTTACATTATATTTTTGTGATCAAAGCTAAATTTTCAGTATTATTTCTCCAGTCTTCAGTGTCACTTGATCCTTCAGAAATCATTCTAATATGCTGATTTGCTGTTCAAGAAACATGCTTTGTTATTATTATTATTTAAAACAGTTTAGTACATTATTTAGATACTTTGATGAATAGAAAGATCCAATGATTAGCATTTATTTCTTAAATAAAAAGCTTTTTCATTATCATTATACACTATAGCATTTATAGAAATTTATAGAATTATAGAAATTAATACATTTATTTATCAAGGATGCTTTAAATTGATCAAAAGTGATGATCAGGACATTAATAATGTTACAATAGATTTCTATTTCAGAACTTCATATTCATCAATGAAACCTAAAAAAGTCTACTCAGCTGTTTTCAACATAATAACAAAAATAATAATAATAGCTTTTGAGCAGCAAATCATAAAATTAGAATGCTAAAAATTCAGCTTCGAAACCACATGAATAAATTACATTTTAAAATATATTCAAACACTAATTAAACTATTAAAAATATTTCAAAATTGTATTGTTTTTGCTGTGCTTTGGATCGAATAAATGCAATATTTGCAATACAATATTTGGCAAGAAGCATTATGAGAGATTTATAAGCCATTTTTGTAAGCTTTTGTAGGCTTGACCAGAAAAGCATAAATGTAACATGTTGGGGAAAAATACCCCAAAAAGTACAAAAATTATCCAGCTATTTTAGGGAAGTAGCTATACCCTGTGTGCAGTCAGTTTGATTGCAATGCGATAATATTATCTATGGTTTTTGGAAAAAAGAAAATCTTCTCTGGGTCAAAATGAACAGAATACAACAAAGCTGTACTTTAAAAAACCTAAACATGAGGTGAAGAAAATATATTTGATCAGCTGAATACTTTTGAGCATCTGACCCACCTGAAGCTCTCCAAGTTTTTCCGAGGTCGGGGAAACAAGAGTGAAATATCCATTTATGGAGTGAGACAAAGAGAGCCGGGCAATCCCAGGGATTTGAGCTCGAGCAATCGGCAAATGATCAACCTTTGTAAGCACATCCAGCACCAATGAGCCCATATCTGTGAACAAAGAAATGTTATATTCAGTTATGCATCACACAAATAAACTCAGGGCTTCTGCATGTTCAACACAGATAAATGTAAGAGTCAATGAAGTCCTGAAATCCTCACGTATGTAAAATACTCTGTAGGAACTGTCAATAATCAAACACGTCCAAGTCAAACCTGTCAAATAGGATGTCAGCTGTTTGGGTCCACATCGAACTGGAAATCGAGCTGTTGATTTCACCCCTTTCTGTTCAACATGTCCATCTCTAGGCCTGAAGAAGGTGCCATTGGAAGACTCTCCCCACCATCTGAGTCTGATCAGAGTCACAGGAGGAGGTCTGATGATGGTCCACAACACTTTACTCACTGTCACTCTCAGGAAACATCTCAGCTGGCCTTCCACTAGAGGAGGAATACTGGTGGATGGAGATACATCACTGAGCACTGCAGAGTGTGGACAAAAAGAAAGATATTAGATCATAATGTTTCCTAACTTTCAGTACTTTCAATAGAGCTGTTTATTGTTTCACATTACAGCCCAAAGTGCGGACAACACATTAGCATTAGACTTGAGCCGTAAATTACTGTCTAGGTAACTTAGGCATATGACTATTTAGACGCAGGTTTTGTCCTCGCAAAGGATACGAGATTTTAAATCTCTTTAAACGACTGTCGGATTTGCGACAAAAAAACAACCACCAAACCAATGTAACTTACCTCTTTTTCTGTTGCTTACACCCTTTGAGGGTTTCACCTTTTTATTCTTCATTCCTCACATCGAGAGTGTACTAAATAATGTTATTAATGAATCATAGCCATCATACTTTGTTGACAGTTGCGTTAACAAACATAATACCGCTGAGCAACGGCTCGACCAATCAGAGATCGGAACGACTTCTTCTCTTGCATTGAAAGCATTGAAAAGGATTTCTAGCGCCTCTAAAGGAAAGATATGAAATTATAAAAGAATAAACTGATGTTCTCAATTGTATAATGTTTGCGCAAGTAGTTTTTTTGTATAACAAGTTTGTTACATGTCTGTATGTCTGTTTACATATTTATTGAAATCTTACAGATCTTAAAAGAGGAGCATGACTAGAGTACAATAAAAGTACTACTAGGCCTAACCCACACAGGAGGTATTAGTTAAAGAAATTAAACATAATTATTGCATAACAACTTAAAACTTAGATAAGACAGCTTGGGAAATGACTGAAATACAAAGAAAGTTAAAATACACTAGCAGTCAAAAGTTTTTCAATGTTTTTTTTAAAGAAGTCTCTTCTGCTCACAAAGCTAGCATTCATTTAATCCAAAGTACAGCGAAAACACTATTACTATTTTGAATATATTTTAAAACGTAATTTATTCTTGTGATTTCAAAGCTGAATTTTTAGCATCATTACTTTAGTTACATGATCCTTCAGAAAACATCGTAATATTCTGATTTGCTGCTCAAAAAACATGTATTAGAATTTTTACGTTGAAAACAGCTGAGTAAATTTTTTAGGTTTCTTTGATGAAAGGAAAGTTCAGAAGAACAGCATTTATCTGAAAGAGAAATCTTTTGGAACATTATAAATGTATTTATCATCGATTTGACATTGAAGTCTGGAATAATGCAGCTAGACATTTAGCTTTGATCACAGGAGTTAATTTAAAAATGTTACAGTTTTTGCTGTACTTTTGATCAAATACATGCAAGCTTGGTGAGCAGAAGAGAAGAAAACATTACAAAAAAAAAAAAACTTACAAAACTTTTGACTGGTAGTGTAAATCTAAAATTTGAAGAAAAATTTAGTTGGATCTAAACAGAATATAAAAACAAATAAAAATGACAGGATATATATACACACACACACACTAATACCTAATAATACTAAATAACTGTAGTATATAAATAATTCAAAAATATGTTTAGCAATTAAGTAGGAAAGACCCATAAATATCTTGTTAGTTCAAAAAGTATAACACACACACGTTTCATTTAAAGAATATATAATTTGAATTGTACGTGTACATTTGTCACAACAGTAAACAGACAAAATTAATTGAAAATACAAAAAAATAATATTCTTCAATCAGCATCAAAGCTACGCAAAATACAAATAAAAAAGGAAACTAAATACAGTTGGCAGCGACTAATTACAAGCTCCTTGACCCTTCCCAGCAATCTTTTTTGAACACTCTAAGAGAGCATTATGAATGTCTTTAGCACATGAAATCTGTGATTTTATCATACTGAGATACTGAGAGTAAGACAGAGACTCTGTTTGGACTGTGTCCGGCTTGGTGGCTGTGGGTACGAGATTTGGAGAATGCTTCGTGCTGTCGATGCTCTGTGAGAGGCACTCATGGGCCAGCCGCTGAAAAAAAACAAAATGTCAATGTTAATCACAAATCAAAAAAAATCTCTGAATGATATTTTCAATAGAAACACAGCAGTTGCTTACCAGGCAGAGCTCCAGTTGATCACAGAGAGCATAAAACTCCTCTAAACTTTTGTCAAACCGCTGAACTGCTGCATCATTACCCTTCCTACATTTTGAGAAGAGAAGTATATTTTTGTAAATATTATTTCTTGGTTTATGCAACCATGCATCTTTCTGTTGAGTGTCTGCCAATGGGAAAAAAATAATAATAATTCTAACATCTAATCTCATAATTCTTCTAATTCTGATTTTATAGCTCACAATTCTAATGAAAAAAATATATAAATTCGCAATTTTGACATTTAAAGTGTGAATTGTGAAAAACAGCAACAATTGTAGATAAATAGATACAGACAGACTTCGTACATACATACAGTATACGTTATTATTTACTTATTTACATAATAATATGAGAACCTTACTCTGTTGTTCTTAAGCCATTGTCAATAGCTGCATTGTGTCCGAAATTTAGTGAAGCAATGGTCATGACGTTCTAAAAACATACAATTGCAAATGAATGTTAGTATTTTATTTCAAACAGGTACTTTCAGCTCTCATTTTCAATGAAAGGCACCAAAAACAAACCTGTAAACTATCTTTGAGCAGAGGAATCAGCATTTTGAATCGGTGCACGGGATCAAAATCTTGCTGTTGACTGAGCTGCTGCTGCTGTTGTTGCTGCTGTTGTTGTTGTTGAGTTTGCGATTGCTGTAAAACAGCCGCTTGCTGAACGCCCATCTGAGCATTGTTAGCGACCATCTGCTGCTGCGACGCCATTGTTGATATGAATAAAACAGTCGACCACTTCCGCTAGAAGCTACTGCCTCGGATATGAACACATATCTAGCAAACGATGCTAGCTAGTGGCTGTTGGCTTTGAGACAAAAACGGTCGTCTTCCCCAGGGGGCGCTAGGAGAACCAGAGCCGATCCTGATCAGCGCTGAGAAAAGTAACAAGAACCACATTGGACTTAAAGGAGTAGTTCACGTTCGGAACAAAAATTTACAGATAATGTACTCACCCCCTTGTCATCCAAGATGTTCATGTCTTTCTTTCCTATTGTTTTTCCCGGTTCAACCGATTAGCTACAGCCCAACACATGACAATAATTGACCGTTTTCAGCAGAAATAATCTGCAAAATATGCAAGTTTTGTTCTGTTCAGTGGCATTGTTTACGTTCAGTGCTGCCAATATGGCCGATTGATGACGCATTGTGAAAAACTCTATAGAGTATAATACCCGGCCTGTAACTATAGTGTGAAGGTGCAATACTAGATCATTTTAACTCAGACATGACGAAATAACTTCATTATTTGAATATTTGAGATTATTCTAGTGTAGTCATTCGTTTAGGAATCAGACATTGTTAGTTCAGTGTGTATATATTGTCAGATTAAGATTTCACACAATAAATAATAAAACAAGTGTAGTCTGTCATGATGGAGTCAACGTGGTTGAAATGAAAACCAATTGCGTCATCTAGAGGAACATTTGTGGAACTGAAAAATGAGACTAAACTCAATTGCTAAAATGCATAAACTATCAGATGTCAGAGGGCATTGTGATTTTTGAGGCCCTGGAGATTTCCATATTAAACATTTCCGTTTTAAATTAGTACTGAATCAAAACTAGTTTGCAAAAACTTTAATTGAAAAGGTTTAATAACAGTAATAGTTATTGTACACTTAAAATTACAAAATAGATGTCATGTACAGTTAATTGTATCCTGAATGTTACCTGAGAGATGGAGAAATATAATTTTTTCTTATCACACTTAAGTAGACTTTTAAAAAGCACACTTTGTATTAATGACAAATGAAAGGTTTAATTTTAAAATACACTTTTGAATCATTAAGTTTTAATTATTTTGATGTTAAAAAGTACACTTATTTTCATGTATTGATGAACATTCTAGATTGAATATATATATTGTCATTTTTAACTGCATAGAAATCAGTCAAATGGCATAGTAAATAAATTTAAGTTTACTATAAATGCTTGTCAGTACTTGTGGCATTTTTCAATACACCTTTAACCTTATTTTGGCTGTTATTTTAAAGACAACAGAAGTAATTCTGAAATGACATATAGGTGTCCTACTTATGCGAGTCAAAAAGCACAATTGCATTTAATGTAAATGTAAATAATAATACATTTTTATTTAATTGCACAGTTTGCACACGTATGTGATAAGTACTTTTCACAAAGAAAAAAAATCACAAAGGCCAATATGTATTTTTGTTTTTATTTAATAACTGCCCTGAAAAAGATATTACAGGTGTTCACATGTAGTCCACAAGACAAAATGCACAAATGAAATTAAATATTCAAAAATGTACATATGTTTTGACACTCTGTGTTGTTACCTGGCTGATCAACAACTGTTTTATGTTTGTAATATTTACTAGTGCCTTGTTTGTACCAAATAGCTAACGTTATACATTAAAAAATGAGAACAGGGATTTACTCATTCACTGTATTACAAAAGATGCGAACAATCACTGATGCTCAAAAACGAAACACAAGACATTAATAGCCAAGGAGAATTCAAACTTTTAAGTCTGAACAGAATAATTGGTGTACATTGTTATTATGTATCTTTATGTATCGAAACGAACTGTTCAAAAGAACCGATTAGCGGAAACGAGTCGTTCTGTCTATTACTACAACCGAAGACTGCAAGCACCTAAGTGTTAAAAAACGGGAATGATTTTAGTTTAATGGACCATTCACAATGTAATAAATAGTTAAAGCGCATTTGTAGAACCGAATATCCAGTAGTTTGTAACACGGCTCTGATTTGGAGAGGAAGTTGTCACGGTAACCCGGATGGACACAAAACCACGTGATAGTGCTTTGCACGTGTGGAGGAAAGAGTGAGCTGTAAGTATGCGTGAATTAATCTAAAAATGTGTTGGGAGATTCTGTCATAGCTTTCTGGAGCATGTGAAAATTAATAAATATAATAAATTTTTTCATCTGACAAGACATGCAAGCACATAACACTGAAAATAGCCAGCTTGCAAATGTATTAAGTTATACGTTACAACTTATTGTCACTGTTTACAGCGTTTACAAACATGTTTGCTGAAGAAGAATGGACTGACTCTCCATTACCAAATGGATCATCTCACAAAGTTAAAATGTCTCCTGCCTCTGTCAAGGTATTGTGATTTTTGTGATTATTGTGATTTTTTTCTTTCCCCCACTTATTTAAGTATATATGTCTGTCACTTGAACTGAATTTTTCATCTGTCATTTTTATCCTAACAGAACAAGGTTGTGGGTAAACAAAGTCTTATGAGAACCTTACAAACACTGGGTTCAGTTCCAGACTGGGAAACTGGGAATGTTTTTGAAGATAGTGATGAGGAGAAAGGCGCCTCCACAACAGTCAAGAAGGCAAAAAAGAAAAGGTGCAAAAAGCGTAAAAGAAAGTCTAATGCTGAAAATGAAGATAAGCAGCAGGATGAAGTGAATTCATCTGAACCACCTGTGAAGAAGAAGAAGCCAGTGAAGAAGACCGTAAAAGAAACAAGTGAGAACATGTGCTAGTCATTGTATATGTGTACACTCTTAAAGGGATAGTTCACCCAAAAATGAAAATCTGATGTTTATCTGCTTACCCCCAGGGTATCCAAGATGTAGGTGACTTTGCTTCCTCAGAAGAACACAAATGGAGATTTTAACGAAAACCGGTGCAGTCTGCCAGCCATGCAATGGACATGGATGGGTACCAAACCTTTAAAAGTAAACAAAAACATGCACAGACAAATCCAAATTACACCCTGCGGCTCGTGACCATACATTGATGTCCTAAGACACGAAACAATCTGTTTTTGTGAGAAACTGAACAGTGTTTATATTTTTTTTACCTTTGATACACAGCCACCTCCATCTGTCCTGAGCTTGAGCTCATCATCCGGCTCGTGACATGTGAACGCGCTCTGGCGTAGCATACGCAAACACCAATCGTTTCGTGTCTTAGGACATTAATGTATCGTCACAAGTCGCAGGGTGTAATTTGAACTTGTCTGTGCATGTTTTTGTTTACTTTTAAAGGTTTGGTGCCCATCCATGTCCATTATTTGGCTGGCAGACTGCACCGGTTTTCATTAAAAATCTTCATTTGTGTTTTTCTGAGGAAACAAAGTCACCTACATCTTGGGATACCCTGGGGGTAAGCAGATAAACATCAGATTTTCATTTTTGGGTGAACTATCCCTTTAAACAATACTGACTTTTTCACACCAATTTGTGTTTGCAGGTTCTAAGGTGTCACAAGAGTCCAAAAAAGATAAGAATGTCAAACCTCAATTGGAGAAAAATGAAAGTCAAGCAGAGAACAAGCTAAGCAGAAAGCAGTGGAAGAACAAGATGAAGAACAAAAAAAGGAATAACAACAAATATCTTCCAAAAACAGCAGTTGATGATGCAAGTGCAAAAAAGGAACCAATAGTTCAAATACAAGATGTCAAAGAATCCAAGAAAGTGAAAAAACATGACAAGGCATCTAAAAAAACGAAAAAATCTCATAAAAAGAATGGCATTTCTCCCATCACGGACAATGCTGACAATTTCAAAGAGTCTAAAACTGATGAAATATCCAACACAGGGACTGGAATAGTAGATGACTCCCTAAGTAACAATACCGCCTCACATAAAGTGGAAGATAAAGGGAAACCGTCTAAAAAGATGAAAAAATCTGAAACAGAAAAACTGCGTCGTATGTTAAACTCACAGCTTCCTGATGACAGCAATAAAGTCTCAGAGGAACCAGAAGAACCGAAAGATACAGCAGTAAGTTTGAAGGGTGATGAGCAAGTGGCTCTTGACCCCTCAACTGCTTTAAGGACAAAGATGGAGAAGCGGTTAGAAGCCGCTCGATTCCGCTACATCAATGAGCTGCTTTACACATCGACCAGCGGTGAGGCCAAACGCATGTTTCAACAGGACCCAGATGCCATTGCGATTTACCACAAGGGCTACACGACACAAGTTCAACACTGGCCCACAAACCCTGTGGATTCAATCATTTCCTATATTTGTAAAAAGTGAGAAATCCTCCGTCTGACTGACTGACTGTCTGTCTGTCTGTCCGTCCGACTGTCTGTCTGTCCGTCCGTCCGTCCGTCCGACTGTCTGTCTGTCTGTCTGTCTGTCTGTCTGTCTGTCCGTCCGTCCGTCCGTCCGTCCGTCCGTCCGTCCGTCCGTCCGTCCGTCCGTCCAACTGACTGACTGTCTGTCTGACTGTCTGTCTGTCTGTCTGTCTGTCTGTCTGTCTGTCTGTCTGTCTGTCCGTCCGACTGACTGACTGACTGTCTGTCTGTCTGTCGGTCTGTCTGTCTGTCCGTCCGTCCGTCCGTCCGTCCGTCCGTCCGTCCGTCCGTCCGTCCGTCCGTCCGTCCGTCCGTCCGTCCGTCCGTCCGTCCGTCCGTCCGTCTGTCTGTCTGTCCGTCCAACTGACTGACTGTCTGTCTGTCCGTCCGTCCGTCCGTCCTTCTGTCCGTCTGACTGACTGACTGACTGTCTGTCTGTCCGTCCGTCCGTCTGTCTGACTGACTGACTGTCTGTCTCTCCGTCTGACTGACTGACTGACTGTCTGTCCGTCTGACTGACTGACTGTCTGTCCGTCTGTCCATCTGACTGACTGTCTGTCCGTCTGACTGACTGACTGTTTGTCTGTCTGTCTGTCCGTCCGTCCGTCCGTCTGACTGTCTGTCGTCTGACTGACTGACTGAATGTCTGTCTGTCTGTCTGTCTGTCTGTCTGTCTGTCTGTCTGTCTGTCCGTCCATCCATCTGACTGACTGTCTGTCTTTCAATCTGTCTGTCTGTCTGTCTGTCTGTCTGTCTGACTGACTGACTGACTGACTGTCTGGCTGGCTGACTGACTGTCCGTCCGTCCGTCTGACTGACTGTCTGTCTTTCAATCTGTCTGTCTGTCTGTCTGTCTGACTGACTGACTGTCTGGCTGGCTGACTGACTGTCCGTCCGTCCGTCTGACTGACTGTCTGTGAATCTAATCTGGAATTCACTGAATATCACTGAATTTCTGTTTGTTTGTTTTTCAGACCAGCTTCTTTAGTTGTTGCAGACTTTGGCTGTGGAGACTGTAAAATTGCTCGGAGTGTAAAGAATAAAGTACACTCTTTTGATTTGGCTCCGGTTTGTGATCTTGCCACTGCATGTGACATGGCAAAAGTAAGTTATTGTGGTAATAAAGCTTTGATTTGTAATGCAGCCAGAAGACTAACAGCAGCTCTGTTTATTAAATTTTCACAGGTGCCGCTTCGTGATTCTACAGTAGATATTGCTGTTTTCTGTCTTTCTCTGATGGGGACAAATCTGGGAGACTTTTTGGCAGAAGCAAACCGAGTCCTGGTGATGGGGTAACTCTTATTTTATTTTAACAACTGACATTATTTAAAAAAATCATTATGAAATCCAAACCATTTTGAGTGTAATGATTAGCCAATATGTACCCTCTTTCCATTTATTTATTTATTTATTTTTTGCAGGGGTGTTCTAAAAATTGCTGAAGTGGCTAGTAGATTTGAAAATGAGCGTTCGTTCATTAGTGCATTGTCAAGTCTGGGCTTCAAGTTAGTCAATAAGGTAATGTGCTATTTATTCAAGTGAACATACACTACCATTCAAATGTTTAGATTTTTTTAAAATAAAGAAATTAATACTTTTATTTAGCAAGAATGCATTAGACTTATTGAAACTGATGACAGTAAGGACGTGTAGAATATTTAAAATAAATGCCATTGTTTTAAGATTTTGATTTATCAAATAATCCTGAAACAAATATCACTGTTTCCACAAAAAAAGCAGCACAACTGTTTTCAACATATAGCAATAGCCAACAATATGTTGTATGGGTCAAATTATTAATTTTCTTGTATGCCAAAAATCATTAGGATATTAAGTAAAGATGATGTTCCATGAAGATATTTGGTACATTTCTTACCATAAATATATAAAAACGTAATGTTTGATTGGTAATGTGCATTGCTAAGAGCTTCATTTGGACAGTGGTGATTTTAAAGCAGTTTCCAGTTTTTCAAGTAGTTGTATTTTTCGGCTAAATATTGTCCTATCCTAACAAACCATACATCAATCGAAGCTTATTTATTCAGCTTTCAGGTGCTGCATAAATGTCACTTTTAAGAAATAGACACTTATGACTGGTTTTGTGCTCCAGGGACACATATATGCTCATTCAAAATATTAATAAATACTAAAATAACACTGGTGCAGAACAGCAAGTGAGTAAAATAGTAATATAAAAACCTGATATTTTGGAGTTGGTGATCATGATTTATTCATTAGATGATTGTGCAAAACATTTTCAGTGGACTTACTGTTAAAAACTGACAAACGTGCAAATAATAAAGAACTGCTTTAAAAAATCGATTAAATCATTAGAATAATCTCCCCCTTAATTATCATAAATGATTGTTAGTTGCAGGTCTAATGCTGTATTAGGGATGGAAAGTCAGGCCAAGTGTGCAGTGTTGCAGAATAGAATTGTGCTGTTATGCAGGTATGCAGATCGATAATGGAATATATTAATAACAGCGCAATCATAACATGTTCTACATCCTCAGTTTTTAAGTAAAATAATGCAGATAGCAACAGATCATAAATAGTAATCAGATTTATACATCATCACAAATAAACTCCATTGATGTATGGTTTGTTAGGATAGGACAATATTTGGCTGAGATACAATTTGAAAATCTGCAATCTGAAGGTGCAAAAAATCAAAACATTGAGAAAATCGCCTTTAAAGTTGTTCAAATGAAGTTCTTAGCAATGCATATTACTAATAAAAAATTACGTTTGGATATATTTACGGTAGAAAATGTACTAAATAACTTCATGGAACATGATCTTACTTATACTTAATATCCTAATAATTTTTGGCATAAAAGAAAAATTGATAATCGTGCTACTTAAGACTGCTTTTGTGGTCCAAGGTCACAAGTGTAGTTTTATTTACTATATGGAGAAGAGCTGTTTACAAGACATTTATTTTCTGTTCTTTTTTTTTTCTAGGACACAGAAAACAGCCACTTCTACTCTTTTGAATTCATAAAGACAGGAAAAGCACCTGAGAACGTGAAGAAAGTCGGTCTTCAACTTAGACCTTGTCTTTACAAGAAACGATAAATGTACATAAAGTAAATGTTTTGCTTCTTTATGTATGGACTGTTTATGAAAGTTTTATCAGCAATAATTCAGTTTAACTCGAGGGTCAAATCATCTCTTAAAGGGATAGTTCACCCAAAAGTAAATATTCTGTCATTAATTGCTCACCCTCATGTCATTCCAAAGGTAAGACCTTCGTTCATCTTCAGAACACAAATTAATATATTTCTGATTAAATCCCAGAGCTTTCAGACTCTGCATAGACCGCAATGCAACTACTACATTCAAGGCCCAGAAAGTTAGTAAGGACATTATTAAAATAGTCCATGTGACATCAGTGATTCAACTGTGATGTTATGAAGCAACGAGAATACTTTCTGTGCTCAAAGAAAACCAAAATAACAACTTTATTTAACTTTTTTTTTTGACTATTTTAACAATGTCTTTACTACCTTTCTGGGCCTTGAATGTGTCAGTTGTGTTGCTGTCTATGCAGGGTCGGAAAGCTCTCGGATTTCATTAAAAAATTCTTAATTTAAAGATGAACAAAGGTCTTACAGGTTTGAAACAACATGAGGGTGAGTAATTAATGACAGAATTTTCATTTTTGGGTGAACTAACCTTTGAACATTTGTATTTCAATTTTGTAAATCAATGTAACATTTTATTTTAAAAAATGATGTTTGATATGTGATATTCAATTATGGTTAATAGTTTTTACATGATTAACAAACTGACTCAATACATATTTGAACTTTTCAAGTATTTTATTGTATTTTTACAAGTGTCACAGTGACATTATTTACCCTGGAAATGCGTAAACACCGTACAGCAACACAGAGGAAGACAAGTCGTCATTCAAACAAAGACTATAAAGGTAGTCCAAATAGGTACCAAAATATACTGGACTCACCAGGCCCAGATGTGGTATTTCCCCAATATATACATGATCACCAGAGGGCGCTACAGCGTTACAAATTCAGTCAGTTTGTGCAGTCAATAAGTTTGAATTGGAATAAGAACAAGATAGAAGACACCAACCAGGCTTTTAAAGTAGATATCTGTGTAATTCAGAACAAAATATATTTTTATATATATATATATATAAAAAACAATGCTACTCAATTATTACAGTAAGTCATAATGCTAAAAGTAATGCCAAGCTACCTAAAATGTTTCTCTTACAATAAGATCCTGAGACCACTAGTGGAATATTCCTATTAAAGGATTATTGGATGTGGATTATTGTGATGTATTTATCAGCTGTTTGGACACTCATTCTGACGGCACCCATTCACTGCATACAATCTTTTGGTGGGCAAGTGGTGTAAAGCTACATTTCTCTAAATCTGTTCAGATCTGTTCAGTCTTAGATTAGAGTTTGAGTAACCCCTCAGCAAATAATTCATTTCTTTTATCATTACAAATTACAAATCAGCATGAAAATGCATAACTTAAGCATGTCTGTCTTTTTAATGCAGTTAAGCTGGCATGAGCTCCACAAGTATGTGCAAAAACGGATATGTTAAGGTTGTAAAATTCAACAGGTGTGTCACACGGTGCTTTTAGCATCAAAAACAATGGAATAGTGCACAAGCTCAGCATAGTGCGGCCCAGCTGTGCCCGGAATCACCATCCTCTCTGGGCTGCGAGGATCCTGCATTAGAGCTGCTAGAGACTCACGCTCATTCCTGTTTTTCTTCTGGGGAAAAAAGAAAACTGAAATGAGCCATTGATGTATGTTAGACAAAATATTGTAATGGTTATATAACACTTTGTCTAGCTTTTGTACCTTTTGTGAGGTGTGACTTCTTCCACTTTTACTAGAAAGAAATGACAATAGAAAATGTATTATTTATCTACGTCAAGGATTTTCTTCTAAAACAAAAAGCCACAGATGCTATGCCATTTAAATTCACATCATTCTCTACTGCTGAGACATGACCGTGAATCTGTTTATGTCGCGTGTATAGCAGAGTTGTGGTCGATGTGGTGTATGTTCTGCCAGCCTATTCAAGCCACCATGTATCCTGTTTATGAACACTATGCATGTCACTGGTCTAGGTAAGCTACCTTGCTTCCTGTTTGCCTGCACTGATCTCACCTGTATGGTAATATCCAAAAAGAAAACAGCAGAATTTGCAGTTTGTTAGAAAGCAAGTCTACTCACCAGAGGACGATCAAAACGATCATCAGGATGAGGGTGATTGCAGAGGCTGACGAGAAGCAAATAATGATGAAAATCACTGTGGAGAAACAGATGTTTGTTACAAACCAATACACCAGACTTCTATACACTACCAGTTTTGATAATCTATGAAAACTCACTGTGTTGAGTCTCTTCACTAGTTACCTCCACCCGAATGAAAACTTTAGCCATGTGGTGGTGGTACGAGATTTGGCAGATGTATAGTCCTTCATCCTGTTCAGACACAGGGTCTATAAAAACTAATGCCATGCCCATGGTGACAGCTGCTGACCCGTCCTCCCTGGGATGAGAAAAAAATCAGGCATTTCTTGAATAACACCTTTGAAAAAAAGTCTATTTTTTCCTAGTAACTGACAGTTTTGAGTTTTGGTCAATATGTCTGAAATGAACACAAACAAAACAACATTACAATGGATGCCTGTAAAAGAGATCACACAAATGAAAATGGCCATAATTTACTCACTCATGACTTAATTTCTTTCATGGAACACAATATCTTTGCTCTGATGATTCAATACAATCAAACTGAATGTCGGCTGAATCTTTGAGCCTAATCTGAAAGCTAAATAGATAAGCTTTTCATTGATGTATGGATCGCTAATGTCGTAGAATAGCATAGTTTAACTAGATAAAAAAAGTTTGTCAAGACAAACTTTGAACATGGCTTGAGAAAATCTGACCAGATAGTTTAAAAAAGCTTTTAAAGTTTCAAAAGTTTGACTGTTTTCAGTCTGAAATAGTTTGAAGTTTTCAGCAGTTGTAAAGATTGAAGTTTGATAGATACTAGGGTTACTAGGGTACTCTGGGTGCTAAGGTGTTGCTATGCGGTTGCTAGGGTGCACGGGGTGGTTGCTAGGGTGTTGCTATTTCGTTGCTAGGGTACCCGGGGTGGTTGCTAAGGTGTTGCTATGCAGTTGCTAGAGTACATGGGGTGGTTACTAGCATGTTTCTAGCATGTTGCTGGAATGATTAGCAAGTTACTACAATTTGGACCTTTAACCCACTTGAAGTCCACTATATGGAGAAAAATCATGGAATGGTTTCCTCAAAAACCTTAACTTCTTTTCAACTGAAGAAAGAAAGCCATTAACATCTTGGATGACATAGAGGTGAGTAAATTATCAGGTAATATTAATTCTGGAGTAAACTAATTCTTTAAACACACCTGTAACATGTTGTCTTGTATGACGGAGCATTGCCGTGGGCTCTGAGAAGTATCTTCTGATTCGAGAGGTTTTCTTGCAATGCTAAACGATGCTCATTCCGTCCATGACTTCTACGATCAAGTGTGGTTTCATTTATAACCTCAATAGATGAGATAGCTGAGTGACAGAAAAAGCAGATTGCATTCAGCAAATAAACACATTTACTGAATGGATAGGCAGAAATCGTGCCAGTATTACAATACGCTTACAGTATTTTGGAACGTGCATCGTCCGTCTCTCATCGCTGCCGAGCTTGTTCTGGATCAGACATATCAGATCCTTCCCCTCATACTCACTGAGTTGAAATTCATGAACTGACTTGACTTCTACATTAATTTCATCATATTTGAACTCAGTAGTCTCTTGATTTGTAGCATCTTTATAAGGAAGGACCCAAGAGACGTTGGGTTTCACCCCATCGCCGCTGTACTCACACACAGCATGCCAAAAATCCATTTCAAATCTGTCTTCTTCCAGAAACATGCGGCTTGTAGACGGCCCTGAGAACAAAGAGATTTTCATTAATTAATGTGTTGATTTTGTAAAAGCAGATTAACTTAAACTTAATTTACACTGATTACAGGTTATTTCTCTAAATTCAAGTTGTAAGAAGCACAGCAGTTTCACAATGACAATTAGGTCATGTTTAAAATGCATGAATGGACTGACATTTAGCTTCCTGATGCAATCACATTCGTACGTTTCTAAGTCTGGCTCTAGTGTCAAACTACTTTTGGGGTTAATTTAATAGTAAACCTTACCTAACAAAGGGAGGACAATGCTCTTGTTTTCTGGTTTCTCTAACCCTCGATGCTCAACCACACAGGTCACGGTGCATCCGGCATGTGAGTAAATAGGAATGCGTGCCACGCTTTGTGCAACAGCCATATGACTCTGCTGAAAGTCAGGTTGAGTCATTACAAATTCACTAGAGCTAATATCATTGCCGTCTCGCTCTACAGTCCAGGTGATGGCCGCCGCCAGGGTCTGGCTCTGCACTGAACACACCAGCAATGCATATGCAATGCCCCCGTCCCATTCAACATCAGACTGCAGGGTTATATTCGGTGGTGCTGCAACCAAAAAACATAAACTACATGTCAGAATTATTGATATACAGCTGTTTAAAAATCTTGGTGAGCAGCCTATGTCAACAGCATCCATCCATCCATCTATTGTTCTATCTATCATCCATCCATCCATCCATGCCTCCATCCATGCATCCATCCATCCATCCATTGTTCTATCTTCCATCCATGCATCCATCCATCCATCCATTGTTCTATCCATCATTCATCCATGCATCCATTGTTCCATCCATCCATCCCGTCCGTCCATCTATTGTTCTATCATCCATCCATCAATGCCTCCATCCATGCATTCATCCATCCATCCATTGTTCTATCTTCCATCCATGCATCCATCCATCCATTGTTCTATCCATCATTCATCCATGCATCCATTGTTCTATCCATCCACCCCATCCGTCCATCTATTGTTCTATCTATGATCCATCCATGCATGCCTCCATCCATGCATCCATCCATCCATTGTTCTATCTTCCATCCATGCATCCATCCATCCATCCATCCAGCCAGCCATTGTTCTATCATCCATTCATCCAGTCATCCATCTATCTATCCATTGTTCTATCATCATGCATCCATCCATCCATCCATCCATCCATCCATCCAGCATTCATCCATGCATCCGTTGTTCTATCCATCCATCCCGTCCGTCCATCCATCCATCCATCCAGCTTTCACCCATGCATCCGTTGTTCTATCCATCCATCCCGTCTATCCATCCATCCATCCATCCATCCATCCATCCATCCATCCATACCTTGTTCTATCATCCATCCATCCAGTCATCCATCTATCCATCCATTGTTCTATCATCATGCATCCATCCATCCATCCAGCATTCATCCATGCATCCGTTGTTTTATCCATCCATCCCGTCCGTCCGTCCATCCATCCATCCATACCTTGTTCTATCATCCATCCATCCAGTCATCCATCTATCCATCCATTGTTCTATCATCATGCATCCATCCATCCATCTATTGTTCTATCCATCATCCATCCATGCATCCATCCGTTGTTCTATCCATTATCCATCCATCATTTTATCCATCTATTCATCACGCAAGCATCCATCCATTGTTCTGTCTATCATCCGTCGTCCATGCATCCATTGTTCTATCCATCATCCACCCATCCATCCATCATGCATCCTTCCATCCATTGTTCTGTCATCATCCATCCATTCATCATGCAATCTATGTATTGTTCTATCCATCATCCATCCATGCATCTATTGTTCTATCATCCATCCATCCATCCATTATTCTATCCATCCATGCGTACATTCATCTATTGTTCTATCCATCCACTGTTATATCCATCATCCATCCATCCTATGTTCTATCCATCATCCATCCATCAATCCATCCATCCATTGTTCTATCCATCATCCATCCATTCATTGAAATATCCATTCTAATCCATTATCCATGCTTCTACCATCATCCATCCATCTATTGTTTTATTCAACCATTATGCATTCATCTATTGTTCTATCACCTATCCATCCATCCATCCACACACACATCCACCCATCCTATGTTCTATCCATCATCCATCCATCCATACATCCATCTATTCATCCGTCCATCCATCAATCCATCCATTGTTCTATCCATCACCCATCCATTTATTGAACTATCCATCCTTTTACCATCATTGCATTTATTTATTATCCATCCTTCTATCCTCATCGTCCTCTTTTTTCCATCCATCCAACCATCCATCTATTGTTCTATCCATCCATTGTTCTATCATCCAGCCATCATGCATCCATCCATCTATTGTTCTATCTATCATCCATCCATCCTTCTATCATCTTCATCTATTCATCCACCCATCCATCCATTCATCCATCTATTCATCCACCTATCTATCCATCCATCTAATTTTCATTCATGCACCTATTCATCCACCTATCTATTCATCCATCCATAGTTCTATCGACTGATCGATCTATCCACCATTCTATTATCATAATCATCTTTTCATGCATGCATGCATCCATCCATCCATCCATTCATCCACCTATCAATTCATCCATTTGACAACCTATCCATTCATTCATTGGTCCATCCATCTATCCATTCACCAATGTCTTACCACACACAGGAAGAGCAATCTGCCGCCTCTCTTTTTCCATGAAGTCAGGGTGGTCGACTACACACTCAATGACATATTTGCGGGTAATGCAGCTGGGCAGAGTCAACACACTTCTGACAGAATAAGATCCATTATGGTGAGTGTCTTCAGACTGAACTGTACTATTAATCTTATGTGGAAGAACCCAGGACACATTTGCAGCGGGAACAGCATTGGAGGCCAAACACTCAATGTGAATGTGGTCTGAATTCTCTACTAAATTCACACTGATGTTTGGGGGCAATGTCACTGAAAATCAAATCAAATCAAGTTTACACTCTAGCTGTAGAGTGGGAGAATGTCAATACAGTCTGACATATAGATATTAGAACAGTAAATATAATACCTGGCAGTAAAACTTTTGGATTTACTTTGACTGTGAACTGCAGGGAAACTTGATGTCTACGGTAAGAGGCCTGACAGAGAAATTGTCCAGCAAAGTGCAGCTCAACAGGTCCTCTGATAAAGAGATCGTTGCCAACCACATCCACATCCTGAGGTAGTGGTTCGCCTTCCCTTTATCAAGTGATACAAAAGTGCAAAGCAAGCTTTTTACAACTTGTCTCAGTGCCTTTATTCTGTAGCCAACACACTAGAATCCAATATTTAATTTTTTAACGGTGGATGAAATTGACAGTATCATTGTCGTATCAGTGCTCATTTTACGCTCATATTCAAAAAGATGATATTACCACATCTTACCTGGAACATTTAGTTTTATAACTTGGTACATTGCCCAAAACATCCATCCTGATTGTAATGTCTGTGTCCCCCTCCACAAGCGTCAGTAAAGTCTGATTCTCACTGTTAATGGCATAATCAAGTTCCTTCAGCCGAAGTGAGGAAATATCTAAGATGGAAAAACGTTTAACAAATTAGAAAGTGCTACATATGTGCATGTCTGCAGTTTAAATAGTTCTGGTACTCACAGTAAATTGGCAAAGTGCTTGTCCTTGTGTTATTGTATGGAAGAAACGTGTAGCTAAAGACACAAGAGATGTTTTCTCCTTCATAAGGATCTGAAGGGAATCGATATGAACTGACAACTGAATCTGGTTTAGATGCATTTCTCTGCAAAGGTGTTGTGTCTTTGAATTCAGGCAGTATCCATGTGATATTTGGGTGTGGCCTCCCTCCTGTTGCTGTACAGATGACCTCTTGAAAGTCGTCTTCTCCTTCTTGGACCAGGACGGTCTCCATGCTTATAACAGGAGAAACTGTTTTAAAAGAAGAAAAGTGCCAGTAAGAACAGTGGAAGTTCATGAAAAGGAGACTCTTTCTTCTTCTTTCAAAGACTGAGAAGATTATCTGTGAGTTTAATCTTAAGGTTAAACAAGCATACATTTGAGTTTAGAGGAGTTTAAACAGCTGTTCTGTCTGTTTAACTAGCTGTTGGAAATGCTAACAATAGCTCCAAGCATAGTAGTTTCTCAGTGAATGAGAGACATTTGGTTTAGATGTCATAATTCAAGAAATGATAATGGTGAATTCACTTAACAAATTGCACCACTTGCAGCATTCTGAGTTTAAAAGCCTATTTGTTTACCACCTGAAATATAGTTAGCACTTAGTGCCTGAGTCTTCAAATTAAGCTACTGTCGTTCATGTCTTGATTGATGTTTATGTATATTTTTATCAGTCGTGGCTGCAGTAATTGAACAAATGCCGGAAAACAGCCTTATAACTGGGCGTATATCAAGATGCGAGATACTTTCAGCATTTAAAAAGCTTGGATAGCAGTGAAATTACACTGTATGATTCTTAAAAGTATATGCTAGATTGGTGTAGTCTTCCATTTTTGGGCTGGTTTTGTTACTCGATTTGGATAACTGTTGTGAATCGGGTCTGAAAACAAGCAAATAAACTGTTAACTGTGAGAACAATTCTTGCTCAGTTCACCAGTATTCATAAATTTGCTTATCAGCCAATTTTTTAAAATAGATTTTGTTCTGTAATAAATAGTAAAAAATGTAAAATACTGATGTTTACCCTTTGCAATTTCGCAGTTTTTGTAATTTACAAGGAACACGTCTATACTGTATCACCACAGTATGCTACATTTGTGGTCAGACAGCTGCTACAAAGGTGACAGTACCACAGGAAACACTTGCAACCTTGGCGCAAAGAGCAGACAGTAGAATACCAACTTGATTTCTCAGTTCTGTGTTTTAGGTTTCAACCTGCACAAACTTGGCCAATGCAAAAGAACAGAAAAGTAACTTATGTTGTTTTGCAATTTCTGGCTTTTTCTCTTTTGATTACCTATCAAAACAGAACTTACCAAATGTTTCCACGTCTATGTTGGCTCTTTTGGGTTCAGTAAATGCTGGATGCTCAACAACACAGGTAATAGTGCTCTCATTATTCATAATTAGGGGGAAGCGAAGTACACTGATTGAACTGGTTGTGCCATTGGGATGAACCGGATTAATCATGTTCACGGAGAAGATGTCGTCTCTTGGAAGGGCACCAGAGATCTCCCATCTAATCACAGCTTTAGGTTTGGCACCGGAGGCAGAGCAAGTGACAGCGTGGTAGAGAGTCCTATTCACAACTTCCTCTTTCAGAGTTATGTCAACATCAGGCCGAGCTAAGAAACAAGAAAGAAGTATTGATGGACTTTGTCATCTTTTTAAACCCATATGACTTCCTACATTTTGCATACTCACCAATAACACTGAGAAATACAGTCTCCTTTGTTGTATCCTCTTCAGAGTCGAAGGTGCATGTGTATTTTCCATCTTGATCAAAACTTGTCACATTTACCTTTACAGTAAGGTTTGTATTTGAGGCCGGGATGTCGAAATTTTCTTTGCTGAAAGGAATGCCATTGCTTTTGTAACCTGCCATTTTCTTTGCCTTGTTTGTAGAATCTAAACGGTTCCAGGAGGAGAATGAGATGCTACTTTGTCCAGTGTACAGACAACGCAAGTAAACTTCCTCCCCCAAAATACCAGTCACTGTTTGGTCATGAACCAAGTCTTTGGTCTCCAAATCTATAAAGAAAAGAAAGGGACAAATATTACTCAAAGATTTAATGGCATAGTCCATTACAGTAATCATTATGGCAACAACTAATATTATTTGTTGTTTACGTTCATTGTGTCCCCTGCTAACCCCACATATATAAAGCACAGTCTGGGGAAGTGTTGGCACTTAGCACTCTTAATAAACTTTGACAGATTTCTTCATTTGTGATAGGGCGGCCAACAAAGGGATTTCTTGACATGGCCATTTAACACTCCCTAACATTTTGTGAAATGAATCCTGAAGGGCATACATTATGTAACCCAGAGTAAATTAAGACATCACTTTTTTAAATGTAGAGTTCAACCAGAAATTCTGTCATTATGGACTCACCCTCTTGTGGTTCCAAACTGCTCTTTTCCATATAATGAAAGTTAAAGGCACAGTTTGTAATTTTAATCTCTAGAGGGCGCATATTCAAAACAAACATCAAAGCAAAGGCGTAGCTTGATGAGGTTGTGATTAAGTGTGGAATCATGAGAGTTGTAATTTTTTTCCTCACAGCTAATGCAATACGACGAGACTCGGGCAGAAATCATGTTCATGGATGAGCTAATGTATTAAAGATTTATTTACGGCACTGTAGTATGAAGCAGGGCTAGTCTCAGCCTCAGATGTTATGCCCACATACCACTGGCACACAAAAGTGGAAACACTTCAGGAGTTTCAAAGTCGTCATTGGATTGGTTGAATTATACAGGATTTCCGGCAGGATGTCCGTGTCGTGTTGTTTAACGTTCTGCCTGGAAACAAAGATGCCCTGATGCCAAACCCCTTCATGAATAAAGAAAGCCGTGTATACAACTGTGACAATAGGCCTTATTGTACACCTGTCTCAATTTGCGACACAAGTATTTTTTGCTAGTTTCAGCCCAACACAGTTATCAATTTTCACAACCAGCACCATGTTGTTTAAATAGCAAATGCACTTGTGCCCATCTGTTCGACCATGGGTGTGCTGGTCTGAAAATGAGGTGTGTTTAGGTGCATTGTTGGCGTGTTGGTATATTTTGAGGCAACTGAAATTATTTTGACCTTTGACCAACTAAAACCTGGTATAAAGTCAATGGCGCAGTATCCATTTAGTCTTTACTCTTGCAAATTCCACCTGGTAAATAGCAAATCCGCCATGGTGCAAGCGCAACTGGCTTTTAAAGGGAATGGGAGATGAGACTCTGATTGATTTCGGTGGTGAAAAAACCAGCATATGCTGGTTAAGTTGTTTTGATGCTGGGATGCTGGTTAGGTGTGTTTTGACCCTGGTTTAAGCTGGTCCATAACTGGTTCATGCTGGTCCTTTGCTGGTTTATGCTGGTCCTTGTCCTTGTCCTGGTCGAGGACCAGCATAAACCAGCAAAAGGACCAGCATAAACCAGCAAAGGACCAGCATAAACCAGCTAAGGACCAGCATAAACCTGCAAAGGACCAGCTTAAACCAGCATTAAAACCTAGCTAACCAGCATCCCAACATCAAAACCTATACCTAACCAGCATATGCTGTTTTTTTCAACAGGGTTATTGCACGTTACACCCAAAACACACTCATGACTCATTAAGAGACTAGGCACAACCCTTTTGGACCATGCACGTGGTGGGCCAACTGTTTTTTCTGTTGTTAAAACAGAAAAAGTGGATTCAGACGCACCCAATGCACCTGCGTCATTTTCTTCAGACCATGCGCTTAGATTGTGCTCTTTCTCATGAGTTCACACTTACAGGTAATAAACTGAGTAAAATATTATGCGTATTTGGCGTGCTGTCTGGGAGAGGGCTCCAAGCTCGGTAGTCATTCCCGAGCCCAGGGCACTCCCCCTGCATGGGGAGAGGGGTCCGAGCTCTGCATTTGGCCTGAACCCAAAGCGCTCCCCCCAGAAATGGGCTGAAGGTAAGGCGACGGGGTGGAGGAGGGTTGTTGAAAAGACTAGAGATATTGAAGGTAGGACTGCTTTGGTTATTTTTAGGGATTCTCTCTTTGCTGATTGGATAGGGAGTGTGATTGCTGATGATAAATTGGCGCTGTTTTATCATACTAGATACATTTGAGTGTTGAAAGTTCGGTTTTAATGTTACTGTGCATTCGTCACCTTTCTAATAAAACACATAACATATTAAAGCGTCATTGGTGTTTCTATGTTTCCTACAAAATAAAACTGGAAATCGAGGGTGTATGACGTTGTCACAATCTCCAGTTGGAGTGGCAATGAGCTCCTCTAGAGGGCACTTAACCATCATTCTAGCAAAGACTGCATTTCCCATTAACCCTCAGCCTGGGCACTAATCATGAGACAAAACCTGTTTTCTATCAAGAGGACTATTTAAGTCGGACACTTTCTCACACTCTTTGCTGAGTATTGTTTGTATGTTGTTACTGCATTCTTAGCCATTCCTAGTTTCCGTGTTTCTCTGTCTTGCCTTTCCTTGCCTTTGTGTTTATTGATCTTGGATTGTTTGCCTGGTTTTGCATTAATGTTTTTGCTGCCTGCCCTGACCTTATGCCTGTTTATGGATAATGCCTGGCCTTGCCTCTATTTTTGTGTTTGCTGATGACTGACCCTGCATGTATGACTCAGATTGTAATAAAGCCTACAAGTGGACCCAAAACCCTGTTTTCATGTTCCAAGTTTCAAACTTACATATTGTGCCTTTAATGGGCCTGCCAAACTCCTAAATAACAAAAAGCACCATATTAATAATTAAAAAGTATTTCATGCAACTTGTTTGCCATATTGTACGGCTTCTGAAGTTAATTGATGGTTTGTGTGAAGAACAAGCTGAAATTTAGGTCATGTCGCCTACTTTTATGATGCTTCTTCATCCTTTTTGCACCCAATCCCCATTCATTGTGATGAAAAAGTGTGGCCAGAACATTATTTAAAACATCTCCATTTGTGTTTCAAGGAAGAATGAAAGAAAGAGGTCAGCCAGCATTTGAAATGGCATGAGGGTAAATGACAGAATTGTAAGGACCATTTACAATTTTTCACTGTTTAGAAAAGCAAAAATTATCTTAAAAATGCATTATATAGACAAAAAATGCAGTGACACCAGTGCAGTGCATAGAGTCTGGAATGGAAATTGAGCTGCTTTGCACAAAAGGAAGCAGATGTTTTTAGTTTTTCAGTCATGAGACTAGACTTTCCAACACAGGTTTTTAACACACATGTTGCGTGCTTCTGTAAACCACATGCATACCACTGTACGTCATTTAACTGATTACATGCAAACACAATTTGTGCTCCAAATCTCAGCTGCTGAATGCATCATTACTATCCTGATTTGATGATACCATTATATGAATCTTAAAATAATGGCTTGAGCAAGAAAAATAAACAAATAAAGCCAATAAAACACTAATTACAATAATTGCACAAATGCATTTTTTTGCCATGTGAAAAAGCATATTGCATTCTGCATTGCTACTGTATGTCTACTGAACAATTTAAACAACATTTTTCTTTTTGTAAAGAATTTAATCTTTTCTAAGAATCTAATTTCATTAGAACTACTAAAAATAAATAAAATCCAGAATTGATTGTTTCCATGCCCAAGCATTTATTAGTTTTAGAATGAAAGGATAAGTGGTTAAATGCTTTTCTCAAATAAGGAAGAACACTGGAAATGCCTAAAGCAGAATTTGTGAAAGAATTCACTGCATGCAGCTCCTCTCATTGAGCAACAGATTTTATCCTTATATGATGAAAATACCAATAGCAATGACTCAAATCACAAGCTAACCTAAAGTAATAATGACAATATTTAGTATGCACAATTGCAAAGCCAAAATTCTCATTCCCTCCCTTTTCTCAGGACATGTCTTCTCAGTTCACAGGTTGTGTTCACATTTTTAACCATATGCTAAAAGTCTGTTCTAATATCTGAAAAACACTACAGCATCATCTAATCAAATTTAGCAAAAATAATTAAACCAGAGACAATATGAACCTACCTTGCATGTCCCCAATGTAAGCAAAATTCAAAAGCACTGCTAAGATGAAAAATATTGGCAGGCCCATGTTGAAGTCATTAAAGAAGGCAACTGGAGCAAAAAACACTTGAATGCATGTACCAGGGTGTGTGTGTGTGTGTGTGTGTGTGTGTGTGTGTGTGTGTGTGGTTGAATCTGAGTCTGTGGGGCAGAAGAGGTCATAGTCAGCTGTCAGAGAAGTGTGTGAATGTGTGTGTGCACGCTCCTCACCCCAAACCCCAAAATAGTCAAGCTTTGAATAACCCACAAACGGTTCGTCTACACTACGTTTTTAGATCATTACTTCAAAAATAACTCTCATGCCCTTTTATTATGATCACATTTTTGATATAGCATCTTTTTCCAATAAGTTTTGATGTGGAAACCTGTTATGTTTTATGATTATGGGATAAAATGAGTTTGCATTTAGAAAAAGAAAAACCACACATTTATAAAGATACGCCACAAAAGTTTCCATTTAGGTGTTGATGACATTTTACTGCCAACCGTTTAGACCAAAGTCATAAGGTTGGAGAAACTAGATTGGTCCTATTCAAATAATTGTGCTTTAGAAATGAATCATCAAAATTATATTAGATGAACAGATTAAATAGCGTTATAGATTAACGGAAAAAGCCATTCTCATTGTGTAGCAGTCAAAACAGCGTCAGCAAAAACGTATAAGCTCTATTCAGTTACAACCGTCAATTTGGCAGTTATCAGTCTTAGTCATACATCCACTTTCAGTCTTGTTTAAGAATTGATTTGTTGAGAATAGAGGTCAATGCTTGGGAAACTACACTAAAACTGTTGACTCATTGGTGTACTGAGGTTTCAACAACATTTTTTACTCATTCACTGAACAATGAAAAAGTAGTTTCAGTCCACAGCAGACACTTCACTTGAGGTTTCTCAGTTTCCTACTTCAAATAGTAGGTGGCAGAAGCGTTTGCCGTCTGTTCTGTTGAGAGTCTAGCAGTAACTGTAACTTGCTATGAGTTTGCAAGAGCGCAAAAACAGCCTCAGACGGGCACAGAAAAACTGACGTTTAATTGTTGACGCACAGACGATATTCTCACACGTTTACACCACAGAAAGACAGTTATCAAGGTAAACAGGAAGACTGAGCCAAACACCAACCTCAGTGCAGGGTTCCTGTTAGTCACTGTTAAAATCTCCTTTAAAGGCAATGGAGCTTGTGCAAAACAGGCTCTCTATATTCATTACATATTCACTTTCTGGTGCCTTCAATGTCAGGTTGTGATTACTTAAAAATTCATGTTTGAAATGTCATTAGATTGGTCTATAATGATACTGTATCACTGTCATATCTTATAGGAGGGAAGGACTGGCTATCGCTTCTCAAAATCAAAGACAATTACATTTACAGTAATTACTTTTGGGGATAAATTGTTTATCGGTATAGAGTCTGCTGATGAACTGAAAATGAAAAGCTCACAAATATACAATAAAAATCTTTAGTACATTAAAAAAGTGTAAAAATTACTTATCATATACAGCGCCCTCCATTAATATTGGCACCCATGGTAAATATGAGCAAAGGTGGCTGTGAAAATAAATCTGCATTGTTTATCCTTTTGATCTTTCATTCAAAAAGTGTACAAAATTCTAACCTTTCATTGAGGTAAAACAATGGAGAGTAGGGGGGAAATCTCATCTTTATGAAATAAATACTTTTCTCTAGTTCATGTTGGCCATAATTATCAGAAATCAATTATTGCAAAGTCCTTTTCCCAAGATAACAGCTCTGAGTTTTCTCCTGTAATGTCTGATGAGTTTGGAGAACACCTGACAAGAGATCAGAGACCATTTCTTCATTCAAAATCTCTCCAGATCCTCCAGATTCACAGCTCCATTTTGGTGCTTCTTCTCTTCGGTTCACCCCACTCATTTTTTTGTAGGGTTCAAGCTTCATTTTGTGCTCAGTAACCCATTTTTGTGTTGATTTTGATGTTTTCCTGACAGAAAATCCAAACAGTCAGGTTTTGATTTTTTTATCTGTTGGTATTTGATAGAATCCATGATGCCATGTATCTGAACAAGATGTCTAGGACCTCCAGCAGAAAAGCAGGCCCACAAAATTAAAGATCCAGCAGTATGGGGTACTTTTTATCCCTGTTTGCACTAAACCCATCTTTTTTTAGTTTCATCTGATCATAGAAGCCAGTCCCGTTTGAAGTTCCAGTCGTGTCTGACAGCTGAATATGCTGGAGTTTGGTTTTGGATGAGCGAGAAGGATTTTTCTTGAAATCCTCCCAAACAACATGTGGTGATGTAGGGGCTGTTTGATTTTTATTTTACGCTTTGACCCCAAGACTCAACAAATCTCTGCTATTCTCCAGCTGTGATCCTTGGAGAGTCTTTGGCCATTCAAACTCTGCATTATGACAATATAGACACACATCCTCTTCTAGGCAGATTTGTAACATCTTTTAGTTGATTGGAACTTCTTAATTATTGCCCTATGGGGATTTTCAATGCATTAGCTCTTTTCTATTTTGTGAAGCTCAACAATCTTGTTCTGGACATCAGAACTATATTCTTTGCTTTTACTACTTGTGATAGATGATGAAGGGAATTTGGCCTTTGTGTTCCTTTGATTTATGATGCGTGGAACCAGAAGTCATGGCTGGACAATTTTTTGCTCCTAGTCACCCTGATGTGCTAAAAAAAAAAAAAAAAAGTAAATAAGTAAATATGAATGCGAACATACTTCGGAGATATTTTACTCGTCAGAATTTCTAGGGGTGCCAATAATTGTGGACAACATGCATTGGAGAAAAACGTTTATTTCATAATGAGACTTTCCCCTCACTTTCAATGGTTTTACTTGAATGAAAGGTTAGAATTTTGTGAATTTTTTTAAAGAAAGCGATGCAGATTCATTTTCACAGCCGCCTTTGCTCATATTTACCAAGGGTGCTAATATTAGTGGAGGGCACTGTACAGCAAAAAAAACTATATTTACCAAGACAATGCATGTAATTTTACTGTAAAAGTCAGTAAAAGTCAGTAAAATGTTAATTTGCAACTTTTTGTCTCATGATATTAACTTTTTTCCCCAACAATTGTATACATCTTTTTTCTTCCCGAAATTCTGAGACATCTTTCAATTCTGTTTTTTTCTTTTCGCCACAGAATAAAAAGGTACTTGCAGCATTTTATGTCATTAATTCGGACCTTTTTTCTTAGAATTCTCAGAATTGTTTCACAATTGCTAAAGTTTTTTTACATTTTAAGTCTTCCAATTTTTTTTTTTTTTTTTTTTTTTTTTCTTTCTTTTGGAAGCTTGTTTCCACCATGGAATTAAAAAAAGTTAATTTGCAACTTTTTTCTTACAAATCTAAGTTTTTACCCCAAATTTTGGAGCTTACTTCTTGTAATTTTTACTTTTTTGCCTCTGATTTCTGAGTGTACATCTCCCATTTTTGTTTCCACCACAGAATAAAAAGTTAAAAAGTAATTGCGTTTTTTTAATCTCACAATTTTTACTTTTTTCCCTCCGAATTCTGAGTGTACATCACCCATTTTTGTTTTCACCACAGAATAAAAAAAAAAAAAAAACGTAATTGCAAATTTTAATCTCAGAATTTTGACTTTTTTTGGGAATTACTGTCTATACATATTAGTGGTGGGCCGTTATCGGCGTTAACGTGCTGCGTTAACGTGAGATTCTTATCGGGCGATAAAAAAATATCGCCGTTAATCTATTCTCAAAGTTGGGTTGGGAGCTGGTTCTATACTACGCAAGCTATGATGACTTTCACCTTGATATTTTAGCGCGGATGTATACCTAGCCGAATTGCACTGTAGGGGGCGAGAACGAGTCTTCGGTGTGTATGCCTACTGTGAAATTACCACATCAAACGAGACGTGCTAACATGGATGCAGCTATGAAGCCGCCGGGTTTGCTTCAGGGCAGAGGCGTTGCTAGACCCTATTTCCTGGGGCACGTGCGTGAGTTATAATTTACTTTGATAATCCTGAAATAAAGACATTATATGCAACAACTGAATTGAAGCTTCTAAAAGCAACGCAGTTTAACGAAGACTATGCACGCAGATATCCATGCCCGTGCGCGTCTGTGTATTTAACTGCAACACGCACGTCGCACAGCCTTTTACGTAGAAGTACATGCAGTGTAGGAATAGTTGGTTACACAAGATTGTATAGTTAATTGTGTTGTAAATGCAATTGTCAAGCAGTTTGTGATGCATTTTGGAAACAGGAGATGAGCCCCTGGTCTAATGCGCCACCTGGCTTGAGAAACCCGTTCTCAAAGACTTACTTTTAGTCATTATTTGGGTAGCACACATATTCTGAATGCCTTCGGCAGAATTCAAATTGGCCATTTTAATCTAGATTAATCTAGATTAATTCCAAGATTACAGTGAGATTAATCTAGATTAAAAAAATTAATCTATGCCCACCACTAATACATATTGTTTGTAGGCCATTGTTCATGGAAAGGCCATAAACTTTAAGCCATAGTGTGGCCTTCTTTTTTACCATCTTTTTGCTCTCATGACAAAAATGTACCTGTGGGAACTTTTTTGCAAGATGAGAAATACGTAACAATAAGTACGTCACTGCAGTTTCCAACAGAAATTAACTTTGAGGCGGTAAAACAACAACCACTTGAAATCGTTTTTGTACAGTTATGATTACAGCTCCATAAATGTAGCTTTCCGGACATAACAAGCTTGTTCAGTAGATTAGCCAGCACAGAATTGGATTTAAGATGCAGAATCTTTGGATATGAATCCCATGAATAAACAAGACTCACTATGAAATATTTGAGTGATTGAAAAACAAGCTAAAACGGCTAGTGTTTTTTCGTCACATTTGCTTTTGTTCTTACTATTAGGTATGTTTAGGTGTTTTGCAGATGGTAGGCTACATTATTTTAAAACATCACTCGAGCGTGAGATGCACCAACTGATATTGTAAGTCAGAACTGTGGTGACACGTACAAAACTAACGTCACATAAAACGTACCATATGTACGTTCATCTGTTCCGGGGGAAAAAACGGAACACTCTTTTAGAGCCACCCAGTTTTCACATTTCACACCGAATATGTCACAAAACTTACATGACTTACATTTTTAAAGGAAGCATAATGTTTACATAGAAGCATCTAAACTGATGATATTGATAACAGATGGCAGATGATTTGGTGTCCACACCACGTTTCTGAGAGGAAGCCAAACTTTCTCCCACCACTCCTGGCAAGTCGTCCACCACTCACTGTCACTGTGTAAAACTAGCAAACTAGGAAGCTTTTCCAAGCCAACAAGCACTGCTGTCCTAACATTGGGGAGTCCACATTTCCTCCAGCCAAGGGATGATGTCAGCAGAACATCCTTCTCAGAGTGGAGCTCGAGGGACATTTTACTAAGCCTATTTTCATGATTCTACTCCATTCCAGATGGATAAAATCAATCAAACGTACATAACAGAAGTAAAATGGGTTGCACTTTCATGCAAAGCTTGATTGTAAAAAAAAAAATCATTCATATAAATTGTATAAACATGAAAGTCCAGTTCTGATGAAGTATTGCGTGCTGAGTAAATGAGCTTATGAAGATTGGGAACAGAATGCTATTAATTAAGTGGCAAGTCGTTACAATTACATCGCCTTTCATGCATTATTTGTTCAAGCTGACACAACAGAAAATCCACACGCAACCTGTGAATGAGAGCGGAAAGTGCTGTGTGTAGAGGCACGACATTGGAGGGAATAATCAATAAATTTCTTGAAGCCGAATCGTACATAAATGCTCACTTATTTTGTGCCCTGGGGAATCTACTTTAAACATAGTCAGCACTCCACCTGACCGGCCAACCAGATATCATGTATTTTTACGAGGCCATTAAAATTTTATGTTTTTTATTGTTTTCAGCAATAGGTCTAATCATTCGCAAAATGTGTCTTTTATGATGAGCACTTAATCAAACCAGTGTCACTTTCAGGGGGAAATTTTAGAAGGAAGAGAGTATAAAAGAAATGTTGTAAGGGAACATCTATAAAACAAGTCATCAGACACGCAGAGTGCAAAGCACAACCCATGACTGCCATCTAAGGGTAAAACCCTGTGACACAGATGTTTATTAGGAAAAAAACTAAACAAAAACTGCATTACATGAACTTATAAATAATAAATAAATACCATTATTTATAACAATAGATAAATACACAATAAAGGAATAGATTAGAAAAATCTGAGAAAGAAGAACAAATGTAAAATGTAATTAATATTCTATTTATTAAAGCAAAGTATGAATCTCTTCAAATTAGTGATTTTAAGCATCTTATATTTGTTCACAATAATAACTCAAGGCAGTATTAGTTTAAACAAGATATTTTATTTGTGAACTTTTGTTCAGCTATTCTTTTCAATAGTTACCTTTTAACTATTTTTGAAATTTTCAGATCATCAGTCATCAAAGCTCAGTAAATATTGGTCACAGACACAGAAATTCACTTTAAATTTTACCAAACTGATTATTACTCACTATGATGATCACTCCCACAGATCATCTTTTCATGCCATTTTAAGTCTTATTTTATTGGCATAACAAAGTGGTTATACAGGTGCTGGTCAAGTTGATTTATTTCACTAATTCCATGCAAGAAGTGAAACTTGTATAATGTATACATTCATTCCACACAGACTGGTATATTTCAAGTGTTTATTTCTTTTAATTTTGGTGATTATAACTGACAACTAATGAAAACCACAATTCAGTATCTCAGAAAATTAGATTATTGTGGAAAGGTTCAGTATTGAAGACACCTGGTGCCACAGTCTAATCAGCTAATTAACTCAAAACACCTGCAAAGGCCTATAAATGGTCTCTCAGTCTAGTTCTGTAGGCTACACAATCACGGGGAAGACTGCTGATTTGACAGTTGTCCAAAAGACGACCATTGACACCTTGCACAAGGAGGGCAAGACACAAAAGATCATTGCAAAAGAGGCTGGCTGTTCACAGAGCTCTGTGTCCAAGCACGTTAATAGAGATGCGAAGGGAAGGAAAAGTGGTAGTGGTAGAAAAAAGTGTACAAGCAATAGGGATAACTGCACCCTGGAGAGAATTGTGAAACAAAACCCATTCAAAAATGTGGGGGAGATTCACAAAGAGTGGACTGCAGCTGGAGTCAGTGCTTCAAGAACCACTACGCACAGACGTATGCAAGACATGGGTTTCAGCTGTCGCATTCCTTGTGTCAAGCCACTCTTGAACAACAGACAGCGTCAGAAGCGTCTCGCCTGGGCTAAAGACAAAAAGGACTGGACTGCTGCTGAGTGGTCCAAAGTTATGTTCACTGATGAAAGTAAATTTTGCATTTCCTTTGGAAATTATGGTCCCAGAGTCTGGAGGAAGAGAGGAGAGGCACAGAATCCACGTTGCTTGAGGTCCAGTGTAAAGTTTCCACAGTCAGTGATGGTTTGGGGTGCCATGTCATCTGCTGGTGTTGGTCCACTGTGTTTTCTGAGGTCCAAGGTCAACGCAGCTGTATACCATGCTTCCTGCTGCTGACCAACTTTATGCAGATTTCATTTTCCAACAGGACTTGGCACCTGCACACAGTGCCAAAGCTACCAGCACCTGGTTTAAGGACCATGGTATCCTTGTTCTTAATTGGACAGCAAACTCGCCTGACCTTAACCCCATAGAAAATCTATGGGGTATTGTGAAGATACGCCAGACCCAACAATGCAGAAGAGCTGAAGGCCACTATCAGAGCAACCTGGGCTCTCATAACACCTGAGCAGTGCCACAGACTGATCGACTCCATTACTGCAGTAATTCAGGCAAAAGGAGCCCCAACTAAATATTGAGTACTGTACATGCTCATACTTTTCATGTTCATACTTTTCAGTTGGCCAAGATTTCTAAAAATCCTTTCTTTGGTCTTAAGTAATATTCTAATTTTCTGAGATACTGAATTGGGGTTTTCATTAGTTGTCAGTTATAATCATCAAAATTAAAAGAAATAAACACTTGAAATATATCAGTCTGTGTAGAATGAATGTATACATTATACAAGTTTCCTTCTGGAGTATCAGTGAGCGTTTAAACCTTCTGTAATAGTTGCATATGAGTCCCTCAGTTGTCCTCAGTGTGGATCAAGATGGATCTCAAAATCATACAGTCATCATTGAAAAAGGGTTCAAATGCACAAAAATGCTGAAAAACCAAAGAACTTGTGGGACCTGAAACATTTTTCTGTTTAACTGTTCAGGACAAACAAGGAACTCATGAACAACTATCACTAAACAAAAGAAACACAGCTGTGGGTCATTCAGGTAACAACACAGTATTAAGAATCAAGTGTATGTAAACTTTTGAACAGGTTTTTTTTTTTTTTTTTCAATTTACATATATTTCAAATCATTTTCTCTTGTGGACTGTATGCAAACATCTTTAATGTGAAATATCTTAATCAGTACTAAATAAACAATAACATGCATTTTCAATTATCCCTCTTATTTTGCTAAAATAATGAACATTTTGTAGATTGTGAAAGCTGCATGTAAGCTTACTATATCTTTTATATAATCTAAGGATGAAAACCCAAACTGACACAGATGTCCATTAGGGAGACTTCAAAAAGTGCTTTAAATTAACTTTTGCAAGAAGCTGCATTTACATTTATGCATTTAGCTTTTGTAACAGTATTAACCGTACATTAGGTATAATGAGCAGTGCGACTCGAATAAAGAATCACATTAATCCTTTCCATCTCATTCTCTCAAATTCGAATAAGTGAATAAATGCATGAATAAATGCAAACCAAAATAAAATCTCCCGAAACCTGTATTTCCCAGGGGAGCTGTCTCTGTGCTGATCTAATAGGTTCAAAGTGAAGCTCATCTAAAATGGTCTGTCACACTTGCTGTTGCAACTGTCTGTTCATTTGCATTATTGATCTGGTTCTAATGACCTTACAGTCAGCCTTTGCTTTCAGCATCCTTGTGTATGCCTTAGTGTTTTAAATGCACTATTTATATTAGTGGCACAATTAGGTTTCTGATTGTGTCAAACAGCTAAATGATGACTCTGCACTGATTTTTATCACAAATCAAGTGTTTAGAAAGAGTGGACGCTTTTGTAGCTTCCTGCCAAACTGCTCCAGCCCATATAATCACCACTCAACATTTAATGTGATACAACAGAGACAAAAGAGATTCTATTTACTCGCAGTTTGCTTGTGCTGACTGTAGAAATACATGTGGCCAGCAGTATCAGTCAGAAGCACATTGCCCTTGATGTTTAGAAACAACAGCTGTAGTAAATCGTTGCCGATGGCGAGATCAATTTCCCTAATAGGCCGATGTTAATTGGAAGTAATTAGTTGTGCTATTAATGCTAAATGTGAGGTTGTTTCAGCTCAAGACATAAACAACCGCACTTCTGGACAGAAAATGAACCTAAAACACAAATAGGAAAACGAAAGAAAAGGTTAAAAAGTATATCAATCAATAACATCCCACTCTTTATATAGAATGAGTGATTAAATACGTACTAATAAAATCAGTAAGATTTTTTATGTTTTTATAAATAAGTATCTTATGCTGCATTGCTGCATTTATTTGATCAAAAAACAGTAATATTGTGAAATATTATTACAATTTAAAATAACGGTTTTCTATTTTAATATACTGTAAAATATAATTTATTTCTGTGATGCAACGCTGAATTTTCATCAGCCATTACTCCTGTCTCGAGTGTCACATGATCCTTCAGAAATCTTTCTAATATGCTGATTTATTAAATGTATTTATCAATTTTGGAAACAATATTTTTTGGAACCTGTGATACTTTTTTCAGGATGTTTTGATGAGTCCAAAGTTTAAAAGAACAGCATTACTCAAAATAGCAATCTTCTCTAACAATATAAGTCTTTACTATCACTTTTTATCAATTTAACACATCCTTCCTGAATAGAAATATTAACTTGTTTGAAAGAATAAAGAAAGACAAAATTAACTGACCCCAAATTTTCAACAGTAGTGTATATTGTTACAAAGATTTCTATTTTAAATAAATGCTGTTCTTTTTTAACATTGTATTCATCAACGAATCCTGAAAAAGTATCACAGGTTCCAATAAGTAAAAAAAAAAATACATATATTAAGCAGTTTACAACACTGACAATAAATCAGCCTTAGCCACCCTTAGCAACAACAAGTCTGTTACAGCGCAGTGCAGGAATTTTGGCCCACTCATCTTGGCAGAATTGTTGTAATTTAGCCACACTGGAGGGTTTTCGAGCATGAACCGCCTTTTTAAGGTCATGCCACTGCATCTCAATAGGATTCAGGTCAGGACTTTGACTAGGCCACTCCAAAGTCTTCATTTTGTTTTTCTTCAGCCATTCAGAGGTGGATTTGCTGGTGTGTTTTGGATCAACGTCCTGCTGCAGAACCCAAGTTCGCTTCAGCTTGAGGTCACAAACAGATGGCCGGACATTGTCCTTCAGGATTTTTTTGAGAACACCTACATGTTCTTTTTGCTCAGCAGTGGTTTTCGTCTTGGAACTCATGCAGGCCATTTTTGCCCAGTCTCTGGAGTCATGAACACTGACCTTAACTGAGGCAAAAGAGGCCTGCAGTTCTTTAGATGTTGTTGTGGGGTATTCGTGACCTCTTGGATGAGTCGTCGCTGCGCTCTTGGGGTAATTTTGGTCGGCCGGCTACTCCTGGGAAGGTTCACCACTGTTCCATGTTTTCGCCATTTGTGGATAATGGCTCTCACTGTGGTTCGCTGGAGTCCCAAAGCTTTAGAAATGTTTTTATAGCCTTTTCCACACTGATAGATCTCAATTACTTTCTTTCTCATTTGTTCCTGAATTTCTTTGGATCTCAACATGATGTGTAGCTTTTGAGGATCTTTTGGTCTACTTCACTTTATCAGGCAGGTCCTATTTAAGTGATTTCTTGATTGCGAACAGGTGTGGCAGTAATCAGGCCTGTGTGTGGCTAGAGAAACTGAACTCAGGTGTGATAAACCACAGTTATGTTTTAAAAGGTTTTTTTTTTTTCATAAAAATAAACCCTTCATTTAAAAACTGCATGTTGTGTTTACTTTTGTAAACTGTTGTATTATCTTTGACTTTAAACCACGACTCACGACTTTGTAGCATTCCAGGCAAGTCACGTCAAACTGCCTGAACGCACTTATTATTTTTATATTATTATTAATTTAATTGCAATGTTAAATTAAATTTCTAATTTCCTAAGCTCTATTTTTCCACCGTGTACCACTTGCATAAACATCGCACCTGTGTGGGGCTGTCATTGTTGTTTCGCGGGCTGTATTATGTCTGAACTCAGAACTGGGAGTACATCGATCTAGTACGAGTTCTGAGGGTGCAAAAAAATCTAAATATTAAGAAAATTGCATTTAAAGTTGTCCAACTGAAGTTCTTAGCAATGCATATTACTAATCAAAAATTAAGTTATCTTCATGGAACATGATCTTTATTTAATATCCTATCATTTCAACCCTTACATTATTATGTATTATGTATTATGTATTATGTATTTTTGGCTATTGCTACTTAAGGTTTTGTGGTCCAGGGTCCCATTTTTCAATAGCATTTTTGGTGGATATAATCCAAAATATTGTATCTTTTTTTGTTTTGTTACAGCAGTAGCTGAAGCTCTCATCAATGGGTTGTAAATCAGATCATTTATATTTATTTATTTTGTACCACAAACCTTCTGAACGACCTTCCCAGGCTGCAATTCAGGCAAAAGCCGGCTATAATTCAGTCAAAACATCTCTATACAGCACACTCCCACAAATTTAATTATTAAAAGCAAATGTTATGCATCAGTTGGGCTGATATGCCCAGCAAATATAGTTCTCTCTTCAAGGGCATTCTGACTAAACAAATTGTGTGGTTTATCTAAAAGATACAACAGAAAAGAGGGGCTAAAAAGTACTGATATGTACAATTTTGAGTTGTTTTTAATACTTTGCAGCTCTATCGTGCTTACTGCGACGGAAAACATCTAAAACCACCAAAATGAAAACCAACTACAGTGGAAAATTATGCCACCTCTATTTACTTTAATATCAGCTTTTCGTACCAAAATGCAAGAAACCAAAATGACTCTATAAACTTTTAAAAGATAAGACACATTTAATACCCACACACACGTTTGCCAAATCAAATAAGCCAATCTTTGATTTGACCTGTAGCCCAAACAGTATTTCAGTATAGGTTAGTCATTAAAACATGTGAGGTTTACCTCCCGGGTAGTTAGTGACTCACTTGTCCAACAGCTAAACCTACAAGGAACAAGACGCCGTTATTCTACATCTGACATTTCGTCGCTAATAGTTTTCAGGGCTAGAATTTTGGGTCAGTAAAACAGTCCGACTGGAGCCAGACATGAGGCCAGACAGTTTTATTGCATTCTGGCATTACAAAAGCAGGGAGAAATGAAATTGCATTGTCACGGCTTCCAGAGCCTTTATCCCCAATGGCGGAGTGACATAAATGCACGAGCCCTCCAGGTATCGCTGCCAGTGGTGAATTTAATAACGTGACTGGACGCCCGAGCAACACGGGAACTGAGGAGCGCGCACAGAGCTGTCAGAAGGCCTTTTGTTACTCAGACACCAGAGGTGCCACTTGTGAGATGGAACTAATTGAAAGCACTATATTACTTTGTGATTTACAGTCAGTGGGGTTACAAATATAACTTTAGGGTCTTGCAGTCTCGCAGGCTATTTAATTACTTGGTTGTTTGAGGGCGGAAATATGCTTTACACATGTAGCCTACACGACTCAAATGCAAAGCTCAGACATACCTCAGTACTTGATGGTGTGAGCTACATTCCATCGTGTCTGTCTGCCATTAATCTGAATATGTTATTATTCAAGTTCCTATAAACATACTGATTTTTACTTACTTGCTTAGCAGGACTCTCTTCAAACTGTTATTCTGTCATGACAGTAGATGAACCCGTAAATTAACCATGGTTTGACTACAAATAAAACCAAAAAACCATGGTTACTAGAGTTTAACCATAGTAACCACAAATTAACAGATTAACCATAGTTTAAAAGTTGTAAAGTTGCAATTCTAAGAAATAAAGTCACGGTTTTGAGAAGTAAAGTCAGAATTGCGAGATAATTTTGCAAATGCAAGAAAAAAAGCCAGTACTATTTAGAAGTAAGATTTAAACTCATAATTCTAAGGAAAAAAGTCTCAACTGCATGGCGTAGTTTGCTCATCTGCAATGTGTCTATTTTACGTTTCCTATCAGATGTCAAATAGACTTCTGTTAGATGTCTTTAAGATGTTTATGAATTAGAATGTATGTAAAACTGACATCTTACAGACGTCTGCCAGACGTTTGTACACAACAGATGCTTTCCAGATCAAGAGCTCTTTAACAGACATCTTGCAGACGTATGTGTGTTATCTGGGGACTTTTTCTCAGAATTCTGAGTTTATATCTCACAATTTTGACTTTACAACACACAATTGTGAGTTCATATCTCACAATTCTGAGAAAAGAAGTCAGAATTGCAAGAAAAAATAATTATTTGCGAGATAAACTCACAGCTGCCAGAAAAAAAGTCCACAAACACCACAAACTACTGATATAAACGTTTTTTAGAATTGCAATTCTGACTTTATTATACACAATTGCGACTTTATATCTTCAAATCTGACTTCTTTTCTTACAATTCTGGGAAAAAATATCAGAATTGCGAAAAAAAAAAGGCTGTTTCCGCCATTGAATAAAACATTTATAAAGTTAATAAAAAGTTTATTTCTCAATTCTGACTTATTTTTCACAATTGCGAATTCACATCTCGCAATTCTACGATGTGTTAGAAACTTGCAATTCTGAAAAATAAAGTTGCAATTTTGGGAAGTAAAGTAAGAATTGTGCGACAAACTCTTGCAACTGCGAGAAAAAAGTCCACAAACACCACAAACTACCGATATAAACGTTTTTCACAATTGCGAGTTATAGTCACAATTCTGACTTTGCGACTTTATATAATCAAATCTGACTTCTTTTCTCACAATTCTGAGAAAAATATCAGAATTGTGAGAAAATAGTCAGAAGCCTGTTTCCTGTTTTCCTTTTATAAAAAACATTTATAAAAGTTAATTTTAAAGTTTATCTCTTAAGTCTGACTTTTTTCTCGCAATTGCGAATTCACATCTCACTATTCTCCAATGTGTGAAGTCAAAGTTTTGTGTTAGAAACTTGCAATTCTGAGAAATAAAGTAGCAATTTTGGGAAGTAAGTAAGAATTGTGAAATTCTCGCAACTGCGAGAAAAAGTCAGTACTATTGCAAGATTTAAACCCCTAATTCTGAGAAAAAGTCCCCAGATAACACACATACGTCTGCGAGATGTCTGTTAAAGAGCTCTTGATCTGGAAAGCATCTGTTGTGTACAAACGTCTGGCAGGCATCTGTAAGATGTCAGTTTTACATACATTCTAATTCATAAACATCTTAAAGACATCTAACAGAAGTCTATTTGACATCTGATAGGAAACTTAAAATAGACACATTGTAGATGAGCAAACTACGCCATGCAGATGTCTTGCAGATGTAAATGCAGACATCAAATAGACGTCTCTGAGATGTGCGTGTGCTATCAGGGTCGCAACTGCGAGATATAAACTTTTTTCTCAGAATTTTGACTTTATATCTCACAATTCTGACTTTACAACATGCAATTGTGTGGAACTTTTTCCACAATTGTGAGTTTTAATCTTTCTGACTTCTTTTCTTACAATTTTGAGAAAAAAATATCAGAAATGCGAGGGAAAAGTCAGAAGCCTGTTTCCGCCGTTGAATAAAAAAATGTAAAAAGTTAAAAAGTAAACGTTTATCTCTCAATTCTGACTTTTTTTCCTCGCAGTTGCAAATTGTGAAGTCAGAATTGTGTGTTAGAAACTTGCAATTCTGAGAAATAAAACAATATAAATAAAAACTAAGACAAACAGTCCAAGGGCGTGACAGCGACTTTATATCCTCAAATCTGACTTCTTTTCTCACAATTCTGAGAAAAATTGTGAGAAAATTTGAATTGTGAGAAAAAAGTCAGAAGCCTGTTTGTCAAAAGTTAAAAAAGTAAATGTTTATCTCTCAATTCTGACTTTTTTTTCTCGCAGTTGCAAATTGTGAAGTCAGAATTGTGTGTTAGAAACTTGCAATTCTGAGAAATTAAATAATATAAACTTTTTTCCTCAGAATTTCGAGTTTATATCTCACAATTCAGACTGTGCAACTGTGAGTTGTAAAGTCAGAATTGTGAGATATAAACTTTGTAAGGAAAAATATTTAAACTAATAATTCAGAGAAAAAAGTCAAGTTTCAAGTTTATATCTCACAATTTTGACTCTACAACACACAGTTGTGAGTTCATATCTGAATTGCAAGAAAAAAGTCAGAATTATTTGCGAGATAAACTCGCAAATGCTAGAAAAAAGTCCACAAACACCACAAACTACTGATATAAACGTTTTTTTACACACAATTGTGACTTTATATCATCAAATCTGACTACTTCTTTTCTCACAATTCTGAGAAAAAAATATCAGAATTGTGAGAAAAAAGTAGCCTGTTTATGCATTGAATAAAACATTTACAAAGTTAATTAAAATCTCTCAATTCTGACTTTTTTTCCCACAATGGCAAATTTACATCTCACAATTCTACAATGTGTAAAGTCAGAATTTTGTGTTAGAAACTTGCAACTGCGAGAAAAAAGTCCACGAACATCACAAACTACTGATATAAACATTTTTCACAATTGTGAGTTATAGTTGCATTTCTGACTTTATTACACACAACTGCGATTTTATATCATCAAATCTGACTTCTTTTCTCACAGTTCTGGGAAAAATATCAGAATTGTGAGAAAAAAGTCAGTAGCCTGTTTCCGCATTAAATAAAAAAAAATTTCACAACTGAATAAAAAAATGTAAAAAGTTAAAAAGTAAACGTTTCTCTCAATTCTGACTTTTTTCTCAGAATTTCGAGTTTATATCTCACAATTCTGAGAAAAGAAGTCAGAATTGCAAGAAAAAAGTCAGAATTATAAGACTTTGACAAACTACTTTTTTCACAATTACGTGTTTTATAACTCTGAATTACAAGTTTATATCCTCAATTCTGACTTATTTTCTTACAATTCTAAAAGATATCAGAATTGCGAGGAAAAAGTCAGAAGCCTGTTTCCACCATTGAATAAAATTTTTTTTAAAGTTTTTAAAGTAAACGTTTATCTCTCAATTTTGACTTTTTTCTGGCAATTGCAAATTGTGAAGTCGTGTTAGAAACTTGCAATTCTAAGAAATAAAATAGAAAAGAATTGTGTGATATACAAAGCTGTCGACAAACTGACAAAACTGTCTGTAAGTGAATATTTATTATTCAATGTGTACCATGCATAAGTGCGTCTGTTGCTAAATGGATGTGTTAAACAACCTTGCTTGAGTCTTGTGGCTTTTGCAGTGTCTCATGCATGACGCAATGTGCAAAAAACATTGTGCGAATGGCCCCTTAGGCCTAAAAAGTTGTTTTGTTTTGTATGTTTTCGTTTTGTTCTGTTCTGTCTTTCCACGAATTAGAATTTACATTTTACTCGGTGAGTTTAATATGATTCTACAAACAAAGTGCACATTTTAACATCAAACACAGTGCTGCTTGCGTCGGCCATTAGACAAATTAAAACCTAAGCTAAACAGACTATTTTGACAGCAAGATTAAATTGCGTCTGCATTTTGCCATAAAACGCTTAGCGCCGTATCCTCGGTCAAACAATGCTAGGTTGAAAATATTTGTTATATTTTGTCAGGGTATGCGGCGTACAGAATTTCAATAGCTTTTTGTTAATGCACCATCTAAAACATTTGGCAACTAATAATGTTGCATAAAGAGTATGACATTCGTTTCCCCTCAATGTGGTATTGATTAGAAAACTGCAACAGGGGCGCAGAGGAGAAATTACACTGAAGAAATCAGAGCGGGCCAAGGTTAAGAGGTGTTACGTGAATACTTCCTTATAGTTGCTTTCTCGACTCATAGCTCTTTTCTTCTCCGTCTCCTCCACAGTTCATCTTTCTTCCTGTGGAATTTTAGTTGGCACAGCCACATAATAGAGCATTCGGGGGCCATTGAGACTTATTTATTATATGTTTTAATGGCTTTTGGGGGTGTAACCATGGATAAAGTCAAGTGCTATTAAACGGCGAAGTCTGAATTTGCATTCTTACCGTTTTCTCTTCTCATTAGGTTTCTTGGCAATGTGATTGAAAATCTTAGCAATGCAATGCGCAGCGCAGCTCTTCCTTGCTCTGACAGGGAGAGTCTATTTTGCTTCCTCTAGCGCAGCAGGCCAAAACAGAGGCTAACTTCTGACCGTCACAGCATGAATGCAGCACAGCCCGATGTTAAGTCCCTGTAATTATAGGGCTTCAAGCTGCTTGCCTTTAATGGCTTTTAAAGGCTGGCTGTTCCCCTCACATTCTATCATAAGCAATTTATTAGACTCTTTAACCTCATCCTCCTCCCTGCCATTGTAAAAATGTATTTTGTGGCGAACCACCTTTAAAAATATAGCAAAACCGTTTTAAAACTGGGATGCCTTAAACATGGTCTCCTCAGCTTTCATTAAAAGAATCAAGAAGGAACAGCAATTAATCAAAGCAAATGACTGCGGCAAGAACATTTTTACAGAACAGCTGCTATGTTACTTATGGTAAGGCAGATGGGGGGTTAAGAGGTGGGACGAATGTGATAAACTTGAAATGTATATGTTTATTTTATAAAATTAATTAATTAATTTTAAGTCTTTTTTGTTGATTTTTTTTTACTTCCTTTTTTAATTTAAAGCATATTATATTAATTATATTATATAATATGTGACCCTGGACCACAAAACCAGTCTTAAGTCGCTGGGGTATATTTGTAGCAATAGCCAGCAATACTTTGTATGGGTCAAAATGATTGATTTTTCTTTTATGCCAAAAATCATTAGGAAATTAAGTAAAGATCATGTTCCATGAAGATTTTTTGTAAAATTCCTACTATAAATATATTAAAATGTAATTTTTTATTAGTAATATGCATTGTTAAGAACTTAATTTGGACAACTTTAAAGGTGATTTTCTCAGTATTTTGATTTTTTTGCACCCTCAGATTCCAGATTTTCAAATAGATGTATCTCGGCCAAATATTGTCCTATCATAACAAACCATACATCAATAGAAAGCTTATTTATTGAGCTTTTATATGATGTATACATCTCAGTTTTGTAAAATTTAACCTTATGACTGGTTTTGTGGTCCAGGGTCACATATTATAATATTATATTATATTATATTAGTTTGGAAATAGTTTTTAATGCTTTTACAAGAAGTGTCTTATCACCAAAACTGCATGTGTACAGTAAAAACAGCAAAATTGTGAAATACACTATCAGTCAAAAGTTTTTGAACAGTAAGATTTTTAATGTTTTTCAAAGACGTCTCTTCTGCTCACCAAGCCTGCATTTATTTGATCCAAAGTATAGCAAAAACAGTACAATTTTGAAATACTTTTACTATTTAAAATAACTGTTTTCTATTTGAATATATTTAAAAATACAATTTATTCCTGTGATCAAAGCATCATTACTCCAGTCTTCAGTGTCACATGATCCTTTAGAAATCATCTAATATGCTGATTTGCTGTTCAAGAAACATTATTATTATTATTATTATAAATATTAAAAAAAGTTGAGTACATTTTGTCGGGATTTTGATGAATAGAAAGATCCAAAGATCAGCATTTATCTAAAATAAAAAGCTTTTGTAACATTATACACTATAGCATTCAAAAGCTTGCAGCCAGTATAATATTTAAATTATTTTTATATTTTTATTTATACTTTTATTTATCAATGATGCTTTAAATTGATCTAAAGTGATGATAAAGACATTTATTATGTTACAAAAGATTTCTATTCCAGATAAATGCTGTTCCTCGAACTTTCTATTCATCAAAAAATAAAAAAAATAAAAATTCTACTCAGCTGTTTTCAACGTAATAATAATGATAATAAATTTTTTGAGCAGCAAATCAGAATATTAGAATGATTTCTGAAGGATCGTGTAACTTGAGTAATGATGCTAAAAATTCAGCGTCGAAATTATAGAAATAAATTACATTTTAAATATATTTAAATAGAAAGCAGTTATTTTAAATAGTAAAAATATTTTTAAATTTTACTGTTTTTGTTGTACTTTGAACCAAATAAATGCAGGCTTGGTGAGGAGAAGAGACTTTAAAAAACATGAAAAATCCTACTGTTCAAAAACTTTTGACTGATAGTGTATTATTAAAATTAACTGTGATCAAAGCTGTATTTTCAGCATCATTACTCCAGTCTTTATTATTACTATAAATGTTGAAAACAGTTGTGCTGCTTAAGATTTTGACTTAAAATGTAAAAGAACTATATTTATTTGAAGTAGAACTCTTGTGTAACATTATATGTCTTCACTGTCATTTTTTGATCAATTTAATGCGTCCTTGAATAAAAAAAAGAAAGAATAACCTTTTGTTTCAAACAGACAAAAGTTAAAATAACTCATACCCTAAAGCCATAAAACAGTAGCGTGTATGTATATCCAAAAATGGATATACAGATTAGATTTGTAGCAATCAGTTTCTCCAAGTCTCAATATGGCAACAACTACAGACGCTTTTGGAAATTAAAAACCAGTAGCTGCAGATGTTGATAGATGTTTTAATGATAGAGGCAGTGTTGATGAGTGACCATGTGCACACACACTAATAATATACTCACATATATTGTAATTACACAGTCCTTGACCCCACATAATGGTAATTCTGATACAGCGCTGTCTTTTCTTGTGGTTCTTGTCTGGTTACCGTCCACCTGTTAGCCGCACAACAGGTGGGACAAACACATCAAAATGTCATAGTGACACAAGGAAACTATTGCAGTAAGTGCCACACTGGAAAAAGAAACATTACAAGAGCAGCAGATGGCCGCACATGGTATTACAATCAATAGACATTGGCTTGAAAAAGAAATCATTAAAGAAGCCAAAAGTCCAGAACTTAAAAAAATGTGCAATTGGAGGGGTTGTATATCATTTCAAAGGATTTAAATTCATGTAGGATTATATCAGCTTTAGCACTGAAAACACTGCGTCAGTTTTCAGTGAAATTGTTGCCCACCCAAACTGTTCACAGGGCTTACATGCCACAATCCCAATTAGAGCCCAGGTCATGAGAGAAGCCTTAAATCACACATGTTCTCATTAGCAAAACCACAAACTACTGAACTGTATTTTTAGGTGCTGGTTCTCAACCGATCCCGAGACTGGTCAAATGTTTGGAGCCAGTATACGCAAGGCATCTGAGGTTTCTCATGGATTCTGCAGTAACTACAACCTACTTCTCACATTTTGTCCTTACCCTCTGAAAAACCTCCAGAATTCAACACAGTGATGAAATTTAACCCATTCAGCGTCTTTGTTCTCACTTTCACTGGGGTTCAGTAAAAACAAACAGGCCTTCCTTGCCTTGTATTTGTTACGTTTCTGTATATAAAATGCTTCATTTAGAAAGAAATTAAGAGTCCACTGGTTCATTCCAACATGTCTCATTTTATTGTCTGTGTAAATAAGCAATATCACACTCTAGACTTGAGATATGTGTCAGGGTTTCTTAGAGAGGACTCAAATGCAGAATGTTAGTGATGGTTATTTATTGAACAAACGTCAAAGACAAGAGAAGGTGAGGGGAGTGAACACAGTCCAAACAATGGGCAGGGAGGAACTTGACAGGCAGGCGGTGAGAATGACCACTGAGTCCAGGTACAGTCCAGTAGTGAGCCGAGATGGCTAGAAGATGGAAGCTGGAAGTTAGCTGCTGGGCCAGACAGGAACCTGAGTGGAAGCCACTCCACACTCGAGCCAGGAGCACCGTCTGCAGGACTGAACAGGGCAGGACAAGACAGGACTGGGGAAAAGACTGGGATCCACAAACAACTTGGCAGGGTATTTACAGTACATAAAAGGTAGACAAGCAATAAACTATGACTATAACACACACATGCACACTGAGGTAGAATTAACAACAAACTGGCAAAGACAAGAGGGAAGGTGCACGCTTATAAAGGGAATAGGAAACATGAGGAACAGCTGGAGACACTCATACAAACGAGGACCAAATGAGAGGGACAGGTGAAGACACTCAGACAAACGAGGGCTAAACAAGGGGGCGTGGAAACAAGGAGGTGGGACGAGAGGAGCACATGGCAGACAAAGACAAAGCCATGTGCTCAGACACAACACAAACAGACACATTAAACAGACAGGACAGACAAGACTGTCAGGGTGATCCCTGACAGTACCCCCTCTCCAAAGGATGCCTCCAGGCGTTCAAACCGGGCAACATCACAGGAGGCACCAACTGGGGGGGTGGGGGGGTAGCGGATAATGGAGTCCCAAACTGGCCAGAGAACCTAGAGGGAGGGAAGGGGTGGGTGGGGACAGGACCAGGCAAAAAGTTCACAGCTGACCAGGGGGGTCCTGGCCAAAGGGAACCTAAACTGGGAGACAGAGAGGGTTTGAAGGGAACTGGCCTGACTGGTCTGGACCTCCAACTGGACTGGGTGACAGGGGCTGGAGCCGACACTGGAGCAGGCTCAGGGGCTGGAGCCGACACTGGATTAGACTCAGGGGTTGGAGCAGGGACGCCCTCCAGGGCAACAAGCAATGGTTTAAGGGCTGGACCTGAGACACCCTCCGGGGCTACAGCAACTGGCATAGGGCCAGAAACGGAGACGCCCTCCAGGACTACTGAAACTGGCTTAGGAGCTGAATCCGAGAACTCAGGCTTGGTGGCAATCCTGGCCTGGAGTTCAGGAACGGCGGCCATCTCGGCCGGGGGTTTAGGCTTGACCGTCATCCTGGGTGCAGACTCTGGAATGGCCTCCATGGCCAAAACATTAAGAGCAGGCTGCACAGGAACAGCCTCTGGGGAAACAATAGGAACAGCAGAAAACTCAGAGATGGCCTCCTTGACCAGAACAGGCTGAATGAAAGCCGCTGGAACAATCTTCGTGGCCAACACCTTGAGAGCGGGCAGTTCCAGAAAGGCCTCTGAAGACATGACTTGACTAACAGGAATCTCTGTAGACCTTATATGACTTGCAGGAAAATTTCTGGACCCAACAGGAATGGTGGGTACGGCTTCCGTAGAAGTTACTGGGAGAGCAGATAGTATAGAACTGGCATCCGTGGCCAATACTGGTGAGGTGAAATTCAATGCATTGGCCTCCGTGGCCATGACAGGAGGAGCAACCAGCTCAAGAAGAGCTTCTGGGGGCACAACATGGCAGGCAGTGTCGCCTTCAGTGGACGAGACATGACAGGGGTGCACACAATCTGTGGGAATGGTTGGACTCTTTGGCATAGTCTCAATGGGCAAAACAGGTAGAGTATTAGACAATACAACACAAGTCTTTCTACTCTTCCGCCTACGACGCGTTTCAACAGAGTGCTGGGTCGCCTCTGTAGCGGACTCGACCAACACAGGGAGAGAGGTAGAGAGCACGGTCGACTCAGCGGAGATAGATGACTTGATTGTGACAAGTAGGAAACAGATCTTATAGAGTGAGGGATGAAATTAGACTTGACAGATTCTTGAATGACAGAAGTGCGCTCAGTAGACACTAGTAAACTAGAGGTTGGCTTGGCAGATTCGGAGATACTTGGAGCATACTTCATTGACTGAGTGATGACTGAATCGGGGGTGGCAGTAACCAACTCTGGCTTAGTGTTGACTGGAACTGACTGAATAGCTGTCAAATTAGCCATCTTGGAAATGTCTGATTCAATGAGGAAAGACTTTGGAATGACCGGAGTGGACCTGACTGAATCTGGAGTGACGGGAGGGGGACTGGCTGACTCAAGTGTGACTGGAACAGAGTTGACTTGATCCCGGGTGATTAGAACAGGCTTGGCTGGCCTTGGAGTATCTGGAATGAGCTTGACTGGATCATCATCTGAAGCTGGCCTGGTAAAGGCCTCCTTGGTCATAACAGAATGGGCAGATGCAGTCCTAAAGGACACGAAACCACTAGAAAGTGGTCTTGAAAATATCACTGGATGGGAGACCTCAGGGTCCAAAGACAACTCTACATGGGCCTTTCCTCTTCTCTGCTTAGGACAGGTTGATGTGAGTTCGTCATCCTCTGTAGTATCTGCAGCTAACTCAGCCGACTCTGGAGAAATAACAGTGAACTCAGTCAACTCAGCAGTGACTGAAACAGACCCAGCAGACTTCAACCTGGCAGGCACAGACTTGATAGGGTGAGACTTGACTGGCTCTAGGTTGACAGGGAAGGTGTCAGAGTCGGAAATGGATGCAGCAGACTGAGCCCTCTTCCTTCTGGCCCTTCGCTTCTGAGTTGGAGTTAGAAGAGGATCTTGGTCTTGACTTGGCAAGGGAAGTGGGGTGGCGTGGTTGCTGCATGCTGGGCTGGGTGGTGGAGGAGGCATTCCCCACTGTATGCGATGACCCACATACTTAGAGAAATCCCAGTAGTTTAAAAACTTGAGGTTGTCCATCTCCCACTTAGGTACCGGGTCATCCAAGCAGGCATTGAATATGTCCTTGAGGGCGGTGTCGTCATAATCAAGCCCTCTAGACATCGTCCAGAAAAACTGGGTGAATGCTCCGATGTCCCAGCCCTGTTGTCGAAGTGCTGCAAGGCCCCGCTGGCGAGCGAGCCTTTCTTGAGCATTGCTGGGTGGCAGGATTCTGATGCTCATTCTGCTGAGTCCAGTGCTGGCCAGTTCGTTCTGTCAGGATTTCTTAGAGAGGACTCAAATGCAGAATGTTAGTGATGGTTATTTATTGAACAAACGTCAAAGACAAGAGAAGGTGAGTGAACAGTCCAAACAATGGGCAGGGAGGAACTTGACAGGCAGGCGGTGAGAATGACCACTGAGTCCAGGTACAGTCCAGTAGTGAGCTGAGATGGCTAGAAGCTGGAAGTTAGCTGCTGGGCCAGACAGGAACCTGAGTGGAAGCCACTCCACACTCGAGCCAGGAGCACCGTCTGCAGGACTGAACAGGGCAGGACAAGACGGGACTGGGGAAAAGACAGGGATCCACAAACAACTTGGCAGGGTATTTACAGTACATAAAAGGTAGACAAGCAATAAACTATGACTATAACACTCACACTGAGGTAGAATTAACAACGAACTGGCAAAGACAAGAGGGAAGGTGCACGCTTATAAAGGGAATAGGAAACATGAGGAACAGCTGGAGACACTCATACAGTACAAACGAGGACCAAATGAGAGGGACAGGTGAAGACACTCAGACAAACGAGGGCTAAACAAGGGGGCGTGGAAACAAGGAGGTGGGACAAGAGGAGCACATGGCAGACAACAACAAAGACAAAGCCATGTGCTCAGACACAACACAAACATAGACACATTAAACAGAGACAGGACAGACAAGACTGTCAGGGGTGATCCCAGACAATATGGCCATATATCAGCTTGGCTGTGATTCAATCAAAGACCTGCAGGTAATTACAGCGTGCCGATATACAGCCATATCTCACGTCTACAAGTGTGATATTGCGTTTATGCAACAGTTAAAAAGGCACGAGTGAGTAAATACATAAGAAACAACAACAAAGTATTTAAAAACCATATTTTGTGCAGAACTACTTCCTCAAATCTCAGTTTGACAGTTTAACCCTTAAATGCATACCTCGGGTCTTTAGCGACCCGAGGCGTCATTCACTACCCTCTCCCCCCTTCATTTTTTCAAGTTTGACATGAACTTTCTTAGTATTCCCCAATCTACTCATAATAAACAATATAACAAGAAAAAATAACAAAACATAAAAGAATATCTGTTTTCAGAATTTGTAAAAAGTGTATAGGGTTGCTAAAGATGCGAGGTGTGTATTAGTGTAAGTATATTTTTTGTGTGCAAAAATATGTAAATATCTGATGACTCATTACATGCAATTCACCTTTATTCCTCTAGATGGCACTGTTAAATAGACAATAATGACATGATGTTTCATTCATAACTATCGCAGGCACAAAACAAAAGAATATCACCAGCAAAAATTTAACTTGTTTGAATGGCTTTACTGCAGAGCAATCACTGTACACAATAAAATATAAATGTCACTGTTATTTGATGGTGGATGTGGTGAATAAGCTGCCAGCGATCAAAATATTGACTTTAAAGTCATTGAAAACGATAGTTTTGAGAATATGGTTAAGAATTGTGAATATGAGCCAGATGCTGAATGTACGTGGAAGTGCGCTCTGAGGATGACGCCAATCGTAAAATCATGTGCTCAAATTGAACCCTTCTAAGTTTCAAAAGGTAACAAAATATGCATTATTTTATTCTTCTGTAATTGTACTTAAAATATCAAGAGAGTTTTTTTGCTATTGCAGAAGTTAGAGATCCATCCGTGCTGGATATATAGACCTGGGTCGCTAAAGACCCGAATATGTAATAATGATTGGCAAAACATTCATGCATTTAAGGGTTAACAGCTGAGCCCAAGCCTCCATTAATAATTCAAAAATGTCACTATAGAACTAGTAACAAAAGAACAATGAGTTGCTTCATTAAAACTTATTGTATTACTGTATTAAAAGCAGTGAATTATGTGTGTAGTATTATGAGAAAGAGATGGACTGAGCGAGTGTGATTACTTGCATCTGATACAGCATTCATTCTTCAGATCAATCTCATATTCACAATAGAACTTTAGTTTGAATGTCCACTGAGGACAGCGATATCTTTGTCGTACTATCCTTTCATCTGTTAAAGGTGATTTCTTTTGACAGCGCTGCTCAGTGAATTTGTTGGCTGCGTCTTACAAGGCATTGTTTAAAGTAAAAATAACTTCCTTGTTTACAACCTTCAGTTGCTTTCAATATAAAAATCTTTACTGCTGACTCACTCGTAAAAACAATCTCTTGTTGGCATGTAAAAATCTAAATAATAATAGTATATAAACAACAGCCATCATAAAAGTTGCTAGGCAATTTAGTCAAAAGTACAAAGGCAGCGGTCTGATATACACAATTTAAGTATAGAATTAGTACTGAATTTACTTATTTATAGTTCAATTATGCAATTTGTTAATAAAGATAACGTCTGTTTGAAAGTTTGCTTCAACGTTTTCTGAGATGTCATTCAGCGCTTCACTTCAGTCAGATCTTCTGGAATTTACCGCTCTGATGTCTCTATAGTGGTTAAACATGAGATATAATTTGTTTTGGGTAACAGATAGTCTTTGGTCCCATTAATCTATAATTTTTCAAGAGCAAATAGTTTTGGCAAAATCTCATCGTTTATGTAAATTTAATGATTTTCCCCGGATTTTCCCCTCCGCCGTTTGCATATACTATGCCAGAGCGCGTACACAGGTAACATGCCGGATGCTAAGCGTGCACTCAGGACAGCTGGGCATTGCTGTGTATCAAAGGTAAAAATTATATAAATACTGTTCAGTTTCTCGCAAAAACCAATCGTTTCGTGTCTGTTTCGTGTCTTAGGACATCAATGTATCATCACGAGCCGCAGGGTTTAATTTGGATTTGCCTGTACATGTTTTTTTTTTTTTTTACTTTCATAGGTTTGGTGCCATCCACTGCCATTATATGACTAGCAGACTGCAACGGTTTGAGTTAAAAATCTTCGTTTGTGTTCTACTGAAGAAACAAAGTCAATAAACAAAATATAAATAAATAATAATAGTATTAAATTATAGTGTTTAGTATTCAGAAACACGTTTTCATGATAGTGATTTTAGATGGAATATTAGATGGAGACAAGAGACTAATTTTACTAGTCAGAGGTAAAGAAAAAAATAAATAAAACGCTGTTGGAAGCAGAAGTTATTTTTAGTTTCAACAACAGCTTGACACAGCTAACAAGTGCTGTCATCGGAAATTACCCTTAACAGTTGAAAGGATAGTATGACAAAGATATCGCCTTAGCAGACATTCAAACTAATTTTTTTTTTTAATTGTGAATATGAGATTGAGCCACATACACACAGTCCATTTCTCTCTTATAATACTCAACATAATATGCTTTTAACACAGTAATACAATTCAAGAAAGCAACTTAACATTCCTTCTTTAGTAGTTCTAATGTGACGTTTTTGAATTAGTAACAGAAGTTTAGCCTCAGCTGTTAAACTACCAAACTGAGATCTTACGTCTATGAGTGTGATATTTCTCATTTAACCACTATAGAGACATCAGAGCCAGCGGCAAAATTCAGAAGATCTGGCTGAGGTAAAGTGGCTCTAGATGAGTTTATGAGCTCTGAACAGCCGCTGATGCCCTGGAGCTCACATGTCCGAAAACGTTGATGCAAATTTTCAAAAAGACGTAATCTTTATTAACAAACTGCATATTTGAAGTCTAAACAATTACATTTTTTAAAACTACATTCCTTGACACAAAAACACTATTATTTATAAAATTATTCTGGATTTGAGTTTTCGCTATGACACTTGCTATGAGAAATACCACTAGCGGAGTGTCACAAATGGTGAAACGGTTGGAGTTCCGATATTACTAGAATATCACACTCCTCTCAGCCAATCAGAATCAAGGACCAGAATATATATACACACACAAAAGTGAAACATTGTCACTGTATTTACATTTATGTATAAAAAAGGCATAATTGTACAATATTGTTTGTTATTTTATACAAAAAAAAAAATTGTAGTACATTGTCATTGCATTTAGTACAAAGCTTATGGTAAACACAGCTGCCTATTATTTACTGTTGATTTACCAACTTTAACAAGTTTCTGAGCATGCAGTTGGCTGCTGTTTCTCTGTCAGTGAAGAAACTCTAAACAACAAACAGTCGTGGGAGTCATTTGGTAAATATTGGAGAGGCCTGTCCTGCTCAATGACTTGTCCTCATTCACAGTGCACAGCAAGCCAAGTTTCTATGGAGACTGCATTTTTCTGCTGATGTAAGAAGAAGCTCTCCAAACCCCCCACATTCCCGCATTTACCTCCAGAGTCACTCACATAATCAGACGTGAAGCATTGACCCATGGGGAACACTTGTTCAAGGCAGAAGTAGATTGTAACTCTATTTGAATTTTCCAACCAAAATCACATACAGCATTCTTTCCACAGGACCCCACTTTGTGTTTTAACTATCAGCCACTCTCTCACCCTCTGAAGCATTTCATTATTTCCAAATCCATGAGCTCAGACAATTTGTGTGTTCTGCTGTGTCAGTTGTGGCCTTTGATGTGAGCTCCCCGATGCTCGGGTTGTGTTCATTAGCCAACAATGGTGTGATCTTGTGCTCATTTTTTCTAGGATGAACAAGAATGAGAGTAGCCTGCTCTATAACCTTTATATCCAAGCTACTGAAACCCAGTGGGAGTCCCAGTTTCTGACCTGAGAACATTTGAACAACACTTAAGTACTTACATGAGCGTGTGGTGAACAATACCCGGATATTTAATGGTGTTACTCATTCTTTAAGTGGGGCCTAGAAGTTTGAGACTAAATATTTGGATTTAGAACCTGGCTTTAAAACTTGAGGTTAGATAAAACAATTTACATTTAAAAGAAAATGTGTTATTTTACCTTTGTTAACTTTTTTTGTGTCAGATTTCCTGCATGCTTCTACAATGCAAATAAATAAATAAATGTACTATCATTTCTTATAATAAATTATCATAAAATACACATATATGCAGTAAATAATTTAATATAATTATAAATTATATAAGCAACTTGAACTTCATAGATTACTACTCAAAAGATAAGAAAAGTGCTAGAAGAAAGACAAAAAAAGAAAGAAAGAAAGAAAGAAAGAAAGAAAGAAAGAAAGAAAGAAAGAAAGAAAGAAAGAAAGAAAGAAAAAGAAGTGATGTTAACTTTTGTTATGCTAAGTGTGGGTCCAATTTCCTGCATCTACACTGCCAAAAAGGGTAAGAAAGAAAGGAAAAAAAGGAGATTTATTATTTTAAAATAAAGTAAAATACAAAATAAAATAAATTAAAATAAAGAAATTAATGAATAATATTTTTTAAATATTCGTAAAAATGTATAATACACTTATTTGTTATAATAAATTATTACAATATATACAAGTAGTAAATAATTTAATAATTATTATGTAAGTAATTTGAACTCAATACATCACTAAAAACACTCAAAACATTAAAAAAGGGAAGGAAAGAAAGAAAGAAAGAAAGAAAGAAAGAAAGAAAGAAAGAAAGAAAGAAAGAAAGAAAGAAAGAAATTATATTAACTATGTTAACATTTTAGCGTCCAATTTTCTGCTTCTACAAAAAGAAAATTAAATAAAAAAACATACAGTGGTGTGAAAAAGTGTTGGCCCCCTTCCTGATTTAAAATTTTTTTGCATGTTTGTCACACTTTAATGTTTCAGATAATCGAACAAATTTAAATAATAATCAAAGATAACACAAGTAAACACAACATACAGTTTTTGAATGAAGTTTTTTATTATGAAGGGAAAACAAAATCCAACCCACATGGCCCTGTGTGAAAAAGTGTTTGCCCCCTAAACTGAATAACTGGTTTGGGCCACCCTTAGCAGCAACAACTGCAATCAAGCGTTTGCGATAACATGCAATGAGTCTGTTACAGCGCTGTGCAGGAATTTTGTCCCACTCATCTTGGCAGAATTGTTGTAATTCAGCCACATTTTTTCGAGCATGAACCGCCTTTTTAAGGTCATGCCACAGCATCTCAATAGGATTCAGGTGAGGACTTGGACTAGGCCACTCCAAAGTCTTCATTTTGTTTTTCTTCAGCCATTCAGAGGTGGATTTGCTCGTGTGTTTTGGATCATTGTCCTGCTGCAGAACCCAACTTCGCTTCAGCTTGAGCTGACGAACAGACGGCTGGACATTGTCCTTCAGGATTTTTTGGTAGACAGCAGAATTCATGGTTCCATTTATCACAACAAGTCTTCCAGGTCCAGAAGCAGCAAAACAGCCCCAGACCATCACACTACCACCACCATATTTTACTGTTGGTACGATGTTCTTTTTCTAAAATGCTGTGTTACTTTTACGCCAGATGTAATGGGACACACACCTTCCAAAAAGTTAAACTTTTGTCTCGTCAGTCCACAGAGTATTTACCCAAAAGTCTTGGGGATCATCAAGATGTGTTCTGGCAAAACTGTGACGAGCTTTTATGTTCTTTTTGCTCAGCAGCGGTTTTCGTCTGGGAACTCTGCCATGTAAGCCATTTTCCCCCAGTCTCTTTCTTATGGCGGAGTCATGAACACTGACCTTAACTGAGGCAAGAGAGACCTGCAGTTCCAGTCTTTTGCGACCTCTTAGATGAGTCGTCGCTGCCCTCTTGGGTTAATTTTGATCGGCCGGCCACTCCTGGGAAGGTTCAGCACTATTCCATGTCTTCACCATTTGTGGATAATGGCTCTCACTGTGGTTCGCTGGAGTCCCAAAGCTTTAGAAATGGCTTTTTCCAGACTGATAGATCTCAATTACTTTCTTTCTCATTTGTTCCTGAATTTCTTTGGATCTCAACATGATGTGTAGTTTTGAGGATCTTTTGGTCTACTTTACTTTGTCAGGCAGGTCCTATTTAAGTGATTTCTTGATTGCGAACAGGTGTGGCAGTAATCAGGCCTGGGTGTGGCTAGAGAAACTGAACTCAGGTGTGATAAACTGTAAAAAAAAAAAAACCCTGGTAAAAAACTGGCAGCTGTGGTTGCCAGAATTTTACCGTAAAAAAATAAGGCAGCAATGTTTTACGGTTTTCACTTAAATTTACAGGTAAATACCGTAATTTAAGTTTTTTTTTTAACTGATATAATGGTAGTGTACAAACCTTTTGAAGTACTGAAATCTGTTTTGTACCTTTGTAATACACTGATAACCACCAAAAGCAGGTGGTGATGACAACATCACATGATGAACCAAAGCCCATCATAAGGAGGTTTTAAGTAATAACATATATAGAAGGTGCACAGTGTCATTGTCACAACTCAGGCAGGAACAGACGAACAACGACGTAGTAAAAAACGAACATTTAATAAATCCAATAGGAACAGGCAGGCACAGGGACATGGAGTGGAAACATCAGGATAACATCAAAGACCGACAAGAATACAGGGGAAAGCACACACCTTATATATACAGACTGATTACACATTCAGGTGGAGACAATGAAGGAGGAACCAAACACACACTGAACTGCGGGGGAAAATGGGAGAAACCAACATGAAAGTCCGGGGGTGTGACATTACCTCCCCCTCCCGGAAGGCGTGTCCTCACGCCGACAAACGGGAAACAGCAAACAGTCTCAGGAGGGGGTTTCAGAGGAGGACGGACTCCCGGGAGGAGGGCAAGATATGGAGTCCAGAATGGTGACGGAACAGTCCATGGAGGTGATGACGGAGGGAGGAGCCAAGGAGGTGACAGGAGGGGGCTGGAGCAGGAGGAGCCAGGTGGGACCCAGGCCGCAGCCAAGATGTAATCCCACGGTGGAGCCGATGAAGGGAGGAGCCATGGTGGAGGAGAGGCTGACGACTCCATGGGTCCGACCGACGGAGGCGGAGCAGGTGGTGGGAGAGCCCGAAGCGGAGACGGAAAGCCGAAGATCTTGGGTGACACCGCGGATCCGGAGGGCCAAGGCAGAACCCAAGGCTCTGGCGACCAAGGCGGAGATGGAGATCCGGAGGTCCGCGGTGGAGCCGGAGCGACAGAGGGCCGAGGCTGTGCCCGCGGGAGGGAGGAGGTCCACCGAGCCGGTGGGACAGAGCGACGAGGCACAGCCGGAGGAGTATAGTCCAGAGGCAAAGGTGGGGCGACGACTGACCAGGGCGGAGCCGGAGGGACGATTGAGCCCGGTGGAGCTGGTGGACCGACGGGCGACGGCGGAGACGAGGGAGCAGAGAGCCGGGGTGGAGCCGCAGGGTCGGAGGGCCGAGGCGGAGTCCAGGACTCTGAGGCTGGAGGCGATGGTGAGGGATCCTCCAGCCATGACACCGATGGAGACTGGCAGACCCGCGGCGAACCCACCGCACAGATGGTGGGCTGAGGGTGAGCAAGGGGACTGATGACAGCGGGGATTCATGAAGGCTGGGCGGAACCAGCGGTGACTCTGGACGGCTGGGCGGAACCAGCGGAGATTCAGGCTTAGGCAGAAGAGGGAGGGTGGGTGGGAAATCCAGGCAGATGGGTATTTCCGTGAAACAGTCAATTAATTCCCCAGAGTTGTGCTCTTGCTCACCCCCAGTGGCGGTGCAGTGGACGGGGCTCTCTACAGCCCTCTCTTGCTCCACGAAGCACTCCACCATCGCTGATGTAGTAGCCGGCTCTCGCACCTGGTCGGAAGTTTTGACCCCATCGGCGCTCCATAACTCTGTCGCTCTGGGCTCGGGCTTCCCGTCTACGATGGGCTCATAATTCGCAGGTCGGGGTGGCTGGCTGGGCTCTGGATCCGGAGTGGCACTGACGAGATAGTCCTGGGAACAGGCGGGAAATGATGGTCTGTTTCTCGCCAGTGTCCACTCCACAAACGCGGCAAAGTCCGCTCGAGGGCCGTCTTCGGACGACGGCGCTCTGCATGATGCGTTTAGACTCGCGTCATAGAACGCACAGAGCGCGTCGTCCGGGTAGCTGGTGGTGTTAGCTACTAGCTGGAACATTACGGTAAATCCCTCGAGCGGCAAATCCCCCTGCTTCAGCCGGAGGAGGATGACTTCAGGTCGAAGGTGATGCATGGAAGAAACACAACGGAAACAAAAGACTGGAGAAAACAAACGGAAAACAAAACAGAGGTGAACACGCAAAAAAAAAACTGTATCGGTCGGTCTTTCTGTCACAACTCAGGCAGGAACAGACGAACAACGACGTAGTAAAAAACGAACATTTAATAAATCCAATAGGAACAGGCAGGCACAGGAACATGGAGTGGAAACATCAGGATAACATCAAAGACCGACAAGAATACAGGGGAAAGCACACACCTTATATATACAGACTGATTACACATTCAGGTGGAGACAATGAAGGAGGAACCAAACACACACTGAACTGCGGGGGAAAATGGGAGAAACCAACATGAAAGTCCGGGGGTGTGACAGTCATTCACACAAACACTAAACACCATCATGGTAACACACATAAAACTGAAATAATGCAAAAAACATTAATTTAACAACATTAGATGTAACATACAACCCTAATGTACAAAACTGCCAAGAAAAATCTAAGAAGAAAAAGTTATTTCAACAAAAAACATCAAATAAAAAAAATGAAACACAGGGAATTCTGGGAATGTTAATTTACGTTATTCACTGTAAATTTTGTAATTACATTCTTTTTCACTTCCAAAAACGGTATACTACCATAAAATTACATGCAATGTCCAACACAGTTTTTCACCGTACACTGTAAAAAGTTTTTACCAGTTTCAACTTAAAATCTTAAGTTTAGCAGCTGCATTAAAATTTTAAGTTAAATCAACTTTAAAGTACAAGTCATTTCAACTCATAAGTTAAATCAACTTAAAAGTACAAGTCATTTTAACAAATTTTATTGTCGTGAGTTGAAATGAATAGTTGTTTTAAGTTGCTTTAACTTAAAATTTTAAGGCAGCTGCTGAACTTACGTTATTAAGTTGAAACTGGTAAAACATTTTTACAGTGTATAAGGGGAACTTACCATTAACCATTTCACAGGTTTTTACCATAGAATTTTTACAGTTTTTTTACCGTTAAATTCACGGTCATTTTTTACAGTGTGTGTTATCTTTGATTAATATTTAAATTTGTTTGATGATCTGAAACATTATAGTGTGACAAACATGCCACAAAATAAAAAATCAGGAAAGGCACCAACACTTTTTTACACCACTGTATATATATAATTTAACATATTTTTACTGAAAAACTTTTTAAAAAGATAAAAAGGTCATTAAAATATTACATTTAAATTAAAAACTCATTAAGAAGTAATTTTTAGCTCACACGCTGCTGTCAGTAAACCAAAAGAGGGTTAAAACAAATATTAAACAATCTGAAATATTATTATTTTTTAAATTGCTGACAATATACATTAGAATAAATATACAAAACTGAAGACTTTTTTGGGGTCCCCACTGCACATTAGGACAAGAGATTTACACCAGAATTACAAGATTTCACATTTTAGGTTTGTTAAAACATCTAGAGGAGGGTGATGCTTATGAAAAATAGCTGAAATTAGAGAAGCGGGGAGAAGGTAACTTGAGGCCACCAGCAGAGAGATATTTATACTCAGACTGGACAAACGTGCTGCTGAAAGCAGTGATGGATGAGATTGGGGCCACTGCGGTGAAACAACACGACAACACAAAAGCTGTCCCGCTGCAGAGAAGACACTAGAGCCACTTGAGTGTTGAAAGCATGACAGCAGGTAGGACATGAGGGGTGACCAAAGGTCTGCTCGCCTCCTGGAGCTTTCCCTGGAAAAGATGCTGATTAACCACAAGACTGATTTTGATGTCAACTTCAAGTTTCAATTACATGATTCCAAAGTTTGCTTTGGATGAATAAGTCTCCTAAATTTAAATGCCAACTAAAAACATTGGAGAAGGCTACTGGAAAAAGGCCGAAGCTTCAGGGGTCTCATTTCCCAGGATCACATTGCAGGATCAATCAACAGCAGGGAGAAATACTCAAGACTGTCCTGGTGGTGCAGATCCAGAGCTGACGTTGTGTGTGGGTTGTGTCTATGTTTTTGTGCGGTTGGTCAATACAGAGAAGAATAGACAGCATGATGCATCAGGGCTGTGCTGATGTGATCGATTACCCCTCATTGCCAAAAATCTATTTTCCCTCCCAGTGATGGAGAGGGTGCTGAGTTGGACCTAATGGAGGGTGATGCGTCGGGTCAGTAGCCAAAAATCACAGGTGCGAGACGTTCTTTCACATGGGGCCTTTGGGGACGTGGCTTTTGGGTCCCAAGTTCAGTTTTTAATCAGGTCCCACAAAGCAGTTTTCAATGAAGAAAAAGACCTTCCTTTGTTGGTATTCCAAAACGCAAATACCCTTAACCCTTGATTCCTTTCAAAGGTGCATAACATTCTGCTGACACAAATCGATGACAAAAAAGCGCATAGTTGGTGTCCGTGACTGATTGGACCTCGCCGCCTCCAACAGCTTTATCTGGTTATTGACAATATTTGAAGATTAAAGGGATGTAGTTTGCTCAATATGGAAATTCTGTCATCATTTACTCACTCTTATGTTGCTTCAGAGCTGCGAGATTTCGTCTGCCGAGCACAAAATGAGAAAGTCAGAACGACTTTTTTTCATTCTGCAGATGTGACAAGAAGTTGTCGAGCTCCAGGAAAAGCATTATTAAAAATAACATAAAGGTAGGTTCAAATCTGCTGAATCTATACAATAGCTTTGTGTGAGGAACAGTTCTTTTGTTCTTTGTGAAAATTATTTAAAGGGAGAGGGTCAGCCAAAAAAGAAAATTCTGTCATTAGTTACTCACCCTCATGTTGTACTAAAACTGTAAGACATTGTTCATCTTTAGAACATGAATTAAGATGTTTTTGATGAAATCTGAGAGCTTTCTGACCCTGCATAGACAGAATGCAACTGACACATTCAAGGCCGATAAAGGTAGTAAGGACATCGATAAAATAGTCCATGTGACATCAGTGGTTCAACCGTAATTTTATGAAGCTTTGAGAAAGAAAACATAAATAATGACTTTATTTAACAAGTTCTGCATGTGTCGTGGTACTCTTGTGAACCCGCGTCGAAGACTGACAGGGAAGAGAAGAAAGTGTTGAATGAAGTTGTTATTTTTTGTTTTCGTTGCGCACAGAAAGTATTCTCGTACACTGTAAAAAGTTTTCACCAGTTTCAACTTAAAAACTTAAGTTTAGTAGCTGCCTTAAGATTTTAAGCTAAAACAACTTAAAGTGCATATTGCAGGTTAAAAAACAATTCGAGATAAACATATATTCGTGAATGAAAATACTATACGAACCGTTAATGCGCTATTTGAAAATATTTTACAAGACCTAAGGGCACAAATTTAGAAGACAAAGTGACGGTTTCCTTGACAGCTCTCAAAAACAGCTTTTTTTCCCACACCGCGTCATATGACGTCACGAGAGGGAGTCGTTCGCCTAGCTCTGATGCTATTCAGTAGGAGCAGTCTTGAGTTAGTGTGTTTTCGGTAGTTATTTTTAATTTTAATTGATCATCGTCATGGTAAATTATTGTATTTATGGAGGCTGCACAAACTCCAGCCTGTCAGGACATCGTGTCCACGGGTTTACTTACAATAAAAAGAACGGTGCTATCTTCTGTATATGGGTGCGTTTGTGCGGATGAAGTGACGGGCCTATACTAATGCATCTGCTTCGAAAAACGCGTTCACTTTACTCTGGAGGATTATCATCCCGGCGATATGATGCAGTTCAACATGAGATGCTGAAGCAAGAACCAAGTGAGGCTCAGAGCCGGTGCAGTTCCTTCGGTGCACAAAGCAGCTTCATCGGGTCCGCTGTCAGACTGTGGTTCGTCCGAAGCCGTCAGAGATGCAGCTCGACGAAAACGGGAACTGCACCGTAAGTTTTGTTTTTCTTCTCACAACTTCTCATAAATACCAAATCCGTGAACATATTTATTTAAATAATGAGACAACGAGATGTGTATACGTTTTTGTAAAGCACCGTAGCTAGCTTGTAAGCATTAGCAATATCATTTTAAGAACTGTGTAAAAACGGTACCATATAGGAGAAGGCATTACTGGTCAGTTATCCTCAGTTTGTTAATATTATAATCATCAAGTCTAGTTACAGCTTGTTCACATTGTTTGCACAGCTAATTTGTAATGTATTGTCATGTGTTGTGTTTATAGGGCTTTGGGAGACATTGCAAGACATGAGGCTGTGTGAAGATCTGAAGCAGTGGAGCCAGCTGTTATTAACCTTCACTAATGTCACACATTAGTGTGATACCCACACTGAAAATATTTTTCTTTCAGTAGTATATGTTTTGTACATCTACATGTATATATTAACAGTTGCAATGTTGTGTTTTAAGTTGGGTATTAACAGTACTATGAAATAATATTTATGATTTATTGCTGTATAAATTAAACTGAATTGAATTAGCCATAAATGCAGCTCTGCTTGATATATATGTTGTAAACTTCATAAAAAATGTATACAGTAAGACAATTTGTGATTGTGATTATTTTTTATTGTTTGTCACCAAAATGGGGCCATTCAAAACCTTTATAAAGTAATCCTTCCTCTGTAAACTGTCTAATAGCTGACACAACACATGCAGGTAAGGGCTTCCTGATGAGCAGACAACTTTATGCTGTCAATATTAAATGTCTTTTACCAATGGCATCAAAAAGTTTTACTTTACATGTATTTGTCACCTAAATATAGTCAAACTGTAATTGAGATAAAATGTTACTGTTTATTTGTACGTTTTTTATTTGTAAGTATTTAGCTCAGAGTAATAAATGATCTCTACCATAAGCTTACTCATGTCTGCTGGCCTGGAGATGCCCCTGCCTAAAATGCATTTAAGCTATATGTAGAACCTATTTTGATTTCAGACAGCAAGCCTCAAAGCCTGGGTGCAGAGTCAGAGACAGCACATCAAGTTTGGGGGTATTTCCCATATAAGCATATAATAAAACAAAAAGGTGTTTATCTCTCTCGCGCGCGGTAATAAAAACCCGCTATATCACGTAACGTTTGCATCGGAAATTAATGAGTATGACACGCTTGATCGACAACGATCATTCGTTTGTGTTACTGGTAAGTAGAATCAATACTTTTAGATGACAAATGCTATGATTTTGCCCGATTAGATATCGTCAGCTAACACTGATCTCTCTCTCAGACACCTGCCCTGTTCTCCTCACACCACAACTTAATTTGTCTCCTCTGACCGCTGTTCTGTTTAATCCTGGCATGTCCCTGCTCTCTTGGCCACATAGCAGTCTCATATTTGTGTCTGTGGTTCGTCATACAAGTGTAAATAAACATTTTAAATGTTCTCTGCGTCCGAACAGTCATTGCGATCCATTGTTTTCCTATGGTTTACATTGACCGCTCTCCCTCTCGTTACGTCACTACCGGTTTGCCAGTTTTTCAGATGCGGAAGTAAAATTCTCTCACAAAAACGACTCTAGAAGCCTTAACAGCGTATTTTGAAGTATATTTTAAAGAAAATCTGGTTCCTACATTATTTTTCTATACATCAATTCACCGGAGTCTCTAACCTGCAATATGCACTTTAAGTCATTTAAACTCACAAGTTATGTCAACTCATTTTTTATTGTAATAAGTTAAAATGACTTGTAGTTTTAAGCTGATTTAACTTAAAAACTTAAGGCAGCTGCTGAACTTAGGTTTTTAAGTTGAATCTGGTAAAAACTTTTTACAGTGTAGCTTTATAACATTGCGGTTGAACCACCTATTTTATCAATGTCCTTACTACCTTTCTGTGCCATAAAACATTTCAGTTGTGTTGCTGTCTACGCAGGGTCAGAAAGTTCTCAGATTTCATCAAAAATATCTTAATATGTGTTTTCCCGAAGATGAACGGAAGTCTTGCGTTTTTGGAACAACTTGAGGATGAATAATTAATGACAGATTTTTCCTTTTTGGATGAACTAACTCTTTAAAATAATTGAAAATCCATAAAATTAGATCAGTTTATTTTGCAACACTGTGTAAAATATCATTTACATCGATTCTATCTTTACTACAAGTGTATTTTGTTTTCCCTGAACATTGAGAATGCAGAAAAGAAATGTCACTGAATGGTAAAAGAACGAATATTTAATGCTTTCATGGCCAAGGGTACTATATACAGTTGAAGTCAAAAGTTTTCATACACCTTGCAGAATCTGCAAAATCTTAATTATTTTATCAAAATAAGAGGGATCATACAAAATGCATGTTATTTTTTATTTAGTACTGACCTGAATAAGAATAAGATGTTTCACATGAAAGACGTTTACATATAGTCCACAAGAGAAAATAATAGTTGAATTTATAAAATGATCCTGTTCAATAGTTTACATTCACTTGATTCTTAATACCGTGTTGTTACCTGAATGATCCACAGCTGTGTTTCTTTTGTTTGTTTGTTTAGTGATAGTTGTTCATGAGTTTCTTGTTTGTCCTGAACAGTTAAACTGCCTGCTGTCTCCTTTCCAACAATGACTGTGTGATTTTGAAGTCCATCTTTTCACACTGAGGACAACTGAGGGACTCATATGCAACTATTACAGAAGGTTCAAACACTCACTGATGCTCCAGAAGGAAACACAATGCATTAAGTGCCAAGGGGTGAAACATTTTTGAATTTGAAGATCAGAAGAATATTTTGTCTTCTGGGAAACATGCAAGTATCTTCTGTAACTTCTAAAGGTACTTAATAAAAAAAATATATATTTAGGCAAAATAAGAAAAATGTACACATCTTCATTCTGTTCAAAAGATAAAATGGTCTCTTAAAGGAATAGTTCACCCAAAAATGAAAATTCTGTCATTAATTACTTACCCTTCTGTCGTTCCAAACCCATAAGAACTTTGTTTATCTTTAGAACACAAATTAAGATATTTTTAATGAAATCTGAGAGCTTTCTGACCCTGCATAGACAGCAACAAACTGACACGTTTAAGCTTTAGCTATTTCAATTGAAAATTGATTAAACTTGATTAAAATATGATTTTTTTGCAGTTATCAGTATCAGCTTTTAATCTCATTTACCCTTGTACACATTTAAACTACACTAAATTTTGACATATTCCTCATTCAAAGTTCAGTGCAGCTTCGGCAGCCTTATTCTCTGTCATTGTATGGAATAGAGCAGCTTGCACATTGTGCTAAATATATCCTTATGGTGTTCCACAGGACGAAATGGCTTGGAATCATATGAAAGTAAGTAAATAATTACAACAAATTACATCAATATTTTATCCAAAATAACCAAATGGATCAAAAATGAATCAAAGCGTAAACAAAGGCAAATCAAAATCACAAACACTCTGACATGTTCAAAACGAACTTTTTTTATTATAAACAGAAGGCATCAAAAACAAAGCAACGTCTGTCCCTCATTTCCAAAATGATTTACAAGTCATCATCCATTTGTATAACTCTAATATGTACAAAATAATCTTTCAAACTCCTGAGAACTAAATATAAAAAAAAATGAGAAGATAAAAAGCACGTTTAACTAAGCGTGAACATCCGCCGCTCAATGTTCTGGCCTCATATAAAAATATGTTTATTCCATAGACAAATATCTCCCGCCAGAATATGTACAAAAAAATAATATATACCGCAACTGGCCATCGTAACACTTAAAAGTGCTACTGTTGTAAATTTCCAGTGAGTTTGCACCATTTCCGGTGCTTTTGAACAAGAGTCATCTTGTTAAAGAAAGGCAAATACAGAAAATACAGTAATAACAGGAACACAAATAACAGAAAAGCGTGTCATTGAATGGTGAAAGAATAAATATCTGATGCTTTTAGGTACGGCCAAAGGCACTATGCTTGTAAGTATTTATTCAAAAAGGAAGATATGTAGTATTTTATAACCATTTTTGTACAACTTCGGCCAAGCATGCAAGAGTCAGAAAAAATAAAATAAGTAATAATAAATAAAAAAGAAAGCTTTGTGTGTGTGTGTTTTTTTAACCTTTCTGTGTGAAATGAGAAAAAAGCCAATTCAAATCATTTTAGAGGTCCAAACTCAATTTTGGAGGTCTTTTTGACTTCCAAACCCTTTTACAGTGAGGTAAAATCTTACAATATTGTCTTTTAAGCATGTTTCAAGACTTTTTTCCTAATAATAAGGGATCCAAATAACTGTCCCGTCAAGCTACAGATGAGAAGCAGCCCAATCTCTTGAAGAAAAAAAGAAGAAAAAATAAAATAAATAAAAAAGAAAGCTTTGTGTGTGTGTGTGTGTGTGTGTGTGTGTGTGTGTGTGTGTGTGTGTGTGTGTGTGTGTGTGTGTGTGTGTGTGTGTGTGTGTGTTTTTAACCTTTCTGTGTGAAATGAGAAAAAAGCCAATTCAAATAATTTTAGAGGTCCAAACTCAATTTTGGAGGTCTTTTTGACTTCCAAAATCTTTTACAGTGAGGTAAACTCTTAGAATATTGTCTTTTAAACATGTTTCAAGACTTTTTCCCTAATAATTAGCGATACAAATAACTGCCCCGTTAAGATACAGATGAAAAACAGCCTGATCTCTTGAACAAAAAAATAAAAAAAGTAATAATAAACATGTTTTTGTGTGTGTGTTTTGAACCTTTCTGTGTGAAATGAGAAAAAAGCCAATTAAAATAATGAAAATACTGGGCTTAAATGCACTGTAAAAAAAATTGGAGGTCTTTTTGACTTCCAAAATCTTTTACAACGAGGTAAACTCTTACAATATGGTCTTTTAAACATGTTTCAAGACTTTTTCCCTAATAATTAGCGATACAAGTAACTGCTCCGTTAAGCTACAGATGAAAAACAGCCCAATCTCTTGAAGAAAAAAAAAGGAGAAAAAATAAAATAAGTAATAAAAAATAAAAAAGAAAGTTTTTGTGTGTGTGTTTTGAACCTTTCAGTGTGAAATGAGAAAAAAAGCAATTCAAATAATGAAAATACTGGGTTTAAAATGGACTGTAAAAAACATTGGAGGTCTTTTTAACCTCCAAAATCCTTTACAGTGAGGTACAATATGTGACCCTGGACAACAAACCAGTCATAAGGTTAAATTTGACAAAACTGAGATTTATACATCATATGAAAGCTTAATAAATAAGCTTTCTATTGATGTATGGTTTGTTAGGATAGGACAATATTTGGCTGAGATACATCTATTTGAAATCAGAAATCTGAGGGTGCAAAAAAATCAAAAAGACTGAGAAAATCACCTTTAAAGTTGTCCAAATTAGGTTCTTAACAATGCATATTACAAATCAAAAATTACATTTTGATATGTTTACAGTAGGAATTTTACAAAAAATCTTCATGGAACATGAACTTTACTTAATTTCTAAATGATTTTTGGCATAAAAGAAAAATCAAAAATTTTGACCCATGCAATGTATTTTTGGCTATTGCTACAAATATACCCCAGCGACTTAAGACTGGTTTTGTGCTCCAGGGTCACATATTGTCTTTTAAACATGTTTCAAGACTTTTCCCCTAATAATTAGCGATACAAATAACTGCTCCGTTAAGCTACAGATGAAAAACAGCCCGATCTCTTGAAGAAAAAAGAAGAAAAAATAAAATAAGTAATAATAAATAAAAAAAGAATGTTTTTGTGTGTGTGTTTTGAACCTTTTTGTGCGAAATGAGAAAAAAGCCAATTCAAATTACGAAAATACTGGGCTTAAAATGCACTGTAAAACATTTTGGGAGGTCTTTTTATCCTCCAAAATCTTTTACAGTGAGGTAAACTCTTACAATATGGTCTTTTAAACATGTTTCAAGACTTTTTCCCTAATAATTAGCGATACAAGTAACTGCTCCGTTAAGCTACAGATGAAAAACAGCCCAAACTCTCAAAGAAAAAACGATTTTTGTCTTGAAAACTCAAAACAGGCTGTACCGCAGCTGTAGCAACACTGCCGCTGATTTATGAACAACGAATCCAGGCATTAGCAACTGCCGTATCTTTTTCAACAGGCATGCAACGCGTGACCATCGAGACCTATGGAGAAAAACAACCTTGCGTGCTTGCGAACAGATGCTCGGCACAACTCGGAGACGGAACGGAACGAGGTCTGTTTGCAAGAGGGCCGAAAATATTAATTACAAAGTTCGATCTTTGAGGTGAGGCATGCTAGAGGAAGCTCATGCGGCACATGTCTGCTGCGCGCCAGACAGTTTATTCTGGGAAATCCGAAGCTCTCGACACAGGGATGGGAGTAGGGTGTATGAGTAGCAAGGGTGGAGAGATGGAGAAAAAGAAAAAAGAAATCAGCATCAAATTAAAAGGAGGGAGCTAAATTGGCAAAGGCCACATGGCTTCGGTAAAACCTCAGGGGCCGACGTGGTCCTTTTGATCTGTCGTGGCGAATGGCAACCCCCATCAGCCTATGACAGGTCCTCGGCGAAACCACATGAAACCGTTCTTCTAGGACTACTTGCATTGCTCTCTAACTTATCCATTAATGAAAAAGACACTGCTGTAGGAGGGGTGTGTGATGAAATAGATCAAAATATAGACCAGCTGGGATAAAATTGCATGTGTCAAGTGAAACAAGCTGTATTTCCAAAAAAAAAAAAAAAAAAAAAAAAAAAGAATGCTTATCAGTATTTTTGGTCTCTTTTTTTTTTTTTTTAGAAAAAATATGTACATATATTTAAAACTAATTAAATGTAGCTGAGAAGGAAAAATTGCATAATATACTTGATTTATGTTTTTTTTAAAATAAATGTATGTGTTTTAAACATAAACCTAAAAAAGATACTTAAAATAATAATAATAATAATAATAATAATAATAATAATAATAATAATTAATATATCCTTAATAATTACACTAAATGTAAATAACTAAATATTCTTTAAATGTATTTAATATATTTAATATATGAATATTATACGTTTTCAAGAAAATGTATCTTATTTTAGATTTTTATATATTTTCTTTTATATATATTTTTATATATTTTCCTGAGGAGCAAAAATTGTGTGAGATTGTATTAAGAATATTCAGAGATTTGCTTTTAGTAAATTTTATTTTATAGTTCTCTTTATTAAAAACAGGTTTTGTTTAAAACAACAACAAAATTGTCGGTGGTGTAAGGAAAATAAAATTGATTCAATATATATATTGTATTGTTTTACTTTCCATTTTAATTTATTTAATACATTTTAAAAAATAAAATAAAATATAATAATAATACAAAACCTTTATTCAAAGGAAACCAAACATAAATATTTTTATGTCATTTATTATTTTATTTTAAAAATATTATTATTATTATTTAAAACATTTATTGGTGTAAAAATATCACATTTTTTACTAAAAGTAATTTTTAAATATTCTTTATGCAATATTACAACAGTTTTGCTTCAAGAAAATGTATCTTATCTTAAATATTTTAAAATATAAAATTAAGATACATTTTCTTAACAACATATAATATTAATATATGTTTAATATATTAAATAAATTTAGTTGAGGAATAAACTTAGCATAATACATATTTAATAATGTTTATTTTTCTTACCCCACAGGCATTTTTTTATTTTTTTATGCTTAAAATAACAAGCATAATAATAATACAAATAGTAAACATAAATAAAAAATATTTTTATCTTATGCAATTTTTTCTTATCTTATTTTAAAGATATTATTATTATTATTATTATTATTATTAAAATATATTATTCTTACTCCAGTTTTGAACAAAACTTTTTAATAAAAAGAACAATAAAATAAAATTTACTGCAAGTAATGCAATCTCACACAATTTTTGCTTCTCAGGAAACTTTTCCTTCTTTTAAATATATTAAAACTGAAAAATAAGACACATTTTCTTGAGAATATAAAATAATATATTAAATAAACTAAATTTAGCTGAGAAGTAAACTTAGTAAATTATGCTTATTTTTCTTACCCCACTGGCATTTTTTCTTGTTTTAATTGTAATCTTAAAAATTGAATTTCTATGCGTAAAATAATAAGCATTGTATAAAATAATAATTATAATAACAATAAATACTTACAAAAAAAGCCATGGAAAACCATGTATACAATCTTATGCAATTTTTGCTTCTCAAAAAAAAATCTTAAAGATATTGATATTATTTATTATAATATAATATTACTATATTCTACTAAAAAAAAAGATCAAAATACTGATTAAAAAGAGAAAAGAAATGTGAGACTCAAGACTTTCAAACTCAGTTTGTGACTCTTGATGTGAAAGTAAATTAATGTTTTGCTCCTACACTGGAGAAGTCATATGTATATATTTAATAAAAAAATAAAAAAAGTGAGAGGAAGGAACCAAGAATACGCTGCACCTGGTTTTAAAGCTAACAGTCATGTGCAATGTGGTAACTGGAATGGTTACGCACACAGTGTAGCTTAATTTTAGCAGACTTGTTTTCTTTGTGTAAATCCACCCTATGATCATAAACCATGTAAACCTCTCCCTTTACATCCTGAAGTCGCAGCAGTTCACCGAACGAAAACCATCCAGAACATCTCTGCAGTAAATTACAGCCGTTTACTAAGTGTAAAACGTTTAGATGAAGTCGTAAACCAAGCACGAAGAATACATAAAATACATTTCGAACGTACACTTTATCTCACTCTGCCGAGTTAAATAACACTTTCTTGCTGATTTTAAATTATAGCTGTCCTGTAAAAGTCCCCCTGCCTTTTCAAACATACCATTCCCTGCGTGAAATCACAGATCCATCCACGTGAGACACGTAGTCGCTGTCTGTGCCGTTGTCGTAGCACTCGTTCTGCAGGTAAGGGGAGCCGTTGTGTAGCGGCGGCCCACTGGGGTTCACGCTATGATGGTTGTGGTGGTCAGAGTAATACGTGCCTTCTCTCTGAAGGCTGAGATTGTCCTCCCAGCCATCTATGTCTTTGTGGTCATTGGGATAATCGGGATAGATAATGTCTCCGTCGGGTTTAGGCTTCAAGTCTTGGCTGCCGTTGCCCGAGTCGTCTCCATAAACGTCCTGAAGCTCATGGGGTTGAAGGACGTCCAGTTGCGACTCTTTCTGCATGTCGGACGGTCCGATGTATTGTTTGGTGTAGTAGTCTCCTCTGAATGTTCGGCGTTGACGCATGTAGAAAGCCCCTGCTAGTGCCATCAGCAACACCAGGATCAGGATCCCACCGACGGCGCCACCAACGATAGTGCCCAGGCTGCTGTCCGGCGGAGAGGCTTGAGTCGGCGCGGTGAAGTGGGCACGTTGGTTGATGGGAGCTGTGATGGTTAAGCTGGAGTCTGGAAGAATGGGCTTGGTGGTTGTGGTGGTTGGGGCTACAGTGGTCGGTGGCGGCTCTGAGAGGGCGAGATATAGATGAATGTTAAAATAAAGGCAAACGGATATATAACTAAAGACAAGTTGTGAAGAAAATGCATCAATATTAGTATTCTGGTTTGTACTGGTTATCCAGTATTAACAGTGAAACAGTCGGAGTTATATAAAAAAAATGTCCTGGCTCTTTCAGGCTTTATAATGGCAGTAAATGGCTGTTGAGAAGCCCAAAAAAGTGCATCAATCCATCATAAAAAGTACTCCACATGGATCCATGGTTTTATAAAGGCCTTCTAAAGCGAATCAATGCATTTGTGTAAGAAAAATATTCATATTTAAAACTTTATAAACCGTAATCTCTAGCTTTCGCTAACCGTTGTATGCACATTCACAAGAGACTGGCTTTCCAGCGAAATACGTAGGATCCAAAAATGAAAATTACCCCATGATTTACTCATCCTTAAGCAATACTAGATGTATATGGCTTTCTTCTTTCATACAAATATAATTGGAGTTATATTAAAAACTGTCCTGGCTCTTTCAGGCTTTATAAAGGCAGGAAATGGCTGTTGAGATTTTGAAGCCCAAAAAGTGTATCAATCCATCATAAAAAGTACTCCACATGGACCCATGGTATTAATAAAGGCCTTCTAAAGCAAATCAATGCATTTGTGTAAGAAAAATATTCATATTTAAAACTTTATAAACTGTAATCTCTAGCTTTCGCCAACCGTTGTATGCACATTCACAAGAGACTGGCTTTCCAGCGAAATACGTAGGACCCAAAAATGAAAATTACCCCATGATTTACTCATCCTTAAGCAATACTAGATGTATATGGATTTCTTCTTTCAGACGAATATAATTGGAGTTATATTAAAAACTGTCCTGGCTCTTTCAGGCTTTATAAAAGGCAGTAAGTGGCTGTTGAGATTTTGAAGCCCAAAACGTGTATCAATCCATCATAAAAAGTACTCCACATGGATCCAGGGGATTAATAAAGGCCTCCTTAAGCGAATAGATGAGTATGTATAAGAAAAATATCCATATTTAACAAACACATCGATTAAATTCTTAAGGCCTTTATTAACCCCCCGGAGCCATGTGTAGTACTTTTTATGATGGATGGATGCACTTTTTTGGGCTTCAAAATTTCAACAGCCATTCGCTGCCATTACAATGCTTGGATAAGCCAGGACATTTTTTAATATAACTCTGATTATATTCGCCTGAAAGAATAAAGCCATATACATCTAGTATGGCTTGAGGATGAGTAAATCATGGGATAATTTTCATTTTTGGGTCCTACGTCATCCGCTGGAACAGTTTGCAGAAGCTAGAGATTTGGTTTATAAAGTTTTAAATATAGATATTTTTCTTACATGAGTAAATCATGGGATAATTTTCATTTTTGGGTTCTACGTCATCTGCTGAAATTCCACTCTCTTGTGTGCATTGATTCGCTTCAGAAGGCTTTAATTAACCATTATAAAGCTTGGAAGAGCCCGATTTTTTCTTTATATAACTTCGATTATATTCGTCTGAAATAATAAAGCCATATACATCTAGTATGCCTTAAAGGTGAGTAAATCATTTGATAATTTTCATTTTTGGGTCCTATGTCATCCACTGGAATGCCACTCTCTTGTGAATGCGCATACAACAGTTAGCGGAAGCTAGAGATTACGATTTATAAAGTTTTAAATATGGATATTTTTCTTACAAAAACGCATCAATTCGCTTCAGAAGGAGCCATGTGGAGTACTTTTTATGATGAATTGATGCACTTTTTTGAGCTTCAAAATCTCAACACCCATTCACTGCCATTATAAAGCTTGGAAGAGCAGAACTTTATAATCAACAGTAAGAAAGATAGATTTGCTAAAGATTAAATTTAACAATGTAAAAACACTTGCTTTATGACAACAAAATAAATCTAAATGTAAAAACAGGGGAAATGAACATGAATAATTAAATATCCAATAGTGATTGAATCTCTAATATTAAATGACAATTGTTCTCATAAATTTGTCCCAAAATAACCTGAGGAGAAAAAAAATAAATAACAGTCGGCAGATGCTGTGAGCTTCAGGAGAAAATAATGTTTAGAGGCAGGTGGTTACTTAAAGGTTATTATTCAAGATAAAAGGACAGAACCTGCAATGACTAAGAGGAAAAACAAAATCCTGCTGATGTAACAGCAGGTTCAGGCACCAAAGGGCACAATTATATGAATTTGGAGGCTTGTGAAGACACAGTACCAATGAACTAGTCTTCAAGACTGGCACTTAAATCTTTTCAGGGAAATTAAAAAGAGAAAGGATGATAGAAGTATTGCACTTTTGGCTGGTACAAAAGAACTATTTGATGTATCCATTTTCTGCATGGGACATCAACTGAGGATGACTTTAATTTGAAGAGAGTCATTCTAAACTTCTCCAAGGAACAGGAGCTAAGTTCCTGATTTTCCCTATATCATTTAGTTTTTCTCTATCCTTCTGTCATCCGTGTTTGTGCACTACGAAAGTCCAAAAGCTGCCACAATATTTAGATTATGATTTAACCACAGAGCTACATAATAAAGATTCCTCATGTTTTGCAGCCTGAGGAAGAGCCAAATATGTGGTAAAAAGCACAGTGGCAAAGAGCTGATTGAATTAAAACTGCTCAGAGTTTGGTCCAACTTTATTTACGTCATAGCAGAAACCTCCCAGGCCAAGTGTGGACAGTTTGGCACGTTCAGCAAGCTTTCAGGAAGAGCTTCTGCTAACAGTATTTTCAACAAGAGATTCAGGAATTCACGTATTCAGTAACAGGAAATACAGACTCAATGATACAACACAAATGTCAAACACAAGAACACATCCTGTGAGTTTCGTCAGATTCTTCCAGGCTGTTTCAAAATTTGCCAGAATGCTGAAACAAGTTTAGTGAACAAAGTAAATCTAAATCTATGAGAAAATAGAAGTTTGCATCACCCTAGTTTCCTCAACAAAAAGCCAATAGTATTTTTAAATTGGGCTTTGGATGATTTCAGAAAATGAGTTCTGTGTCTAACAAAAGTTCATGATTCTTACATGTTTTGTTCAAGATAAACTCCACAAATGAACACAGCTTTTAATAAATAGTTTGGTGTGATGACAATTAATGTCCCAAAAAACCTCTGTAGTCCCATTTAACTACTTTTTAGCAAGTGCCATTAAAGGGAACCCCAGGTATTAAGACTTGTATGGCTTAATATAACGAAGAATTTTTTTTTTTTTTTATTGAAATATATAATAGAAAACTCATGAAAGATTTACGTTATTTTAAAAATCCACATCGTTTTATACATATTTTGGACTATAGGGGACGCCATTATTTTAGTGATGCAAAATGATTGCACTTGGTGAGCTACTGGCGCTATCTGTTATTTTTACCGCAACCCAACTCTGAATAAGCCACTCGGAAAATAAAATACAGATACAATGCCACATTGTGCGCTTTTTAATTGTAATTTTCAGTTGAAGGGCAACAAGAGAAGCGATGTAAGTCTTCACTGGTTTCCTAACGATAAGAAGAGAAGAAAAGAATGGGAAGACGCCTGTGGACAGATAAAACTTTCTAAAGACCCGCGTCTTTGTTCTCTCCACTTCAGCCCTGATTCCTTTGAGACTTTTAGTAAACACAGCTACTGAAAGAGCTTACAAACGACAGAGACAAGAAACGCCAGATGCCATCCTGGGAGGATGTAAACATGTTGATGCTTGTCGTGATGCCGCGGCCACTGTAGGAGTTTGTCTGTGCGGATTCCACTCAATATCCGGAGGCGTTTAGACACCTTTTGGGAAAAATCAATGGTACAGCATTTGGTTCAAGCCTACAATTATATCCATCGCCAACGGTAAGTTTTTTTAGTAGCTGTGGTCATCGTATCAGTATTTTATTGTCCGAGTTTAGGTAGTGCCAGCAGCTCACCGAGTGCAACCATTTCACATCAATGAAATAATGGTGCCCCCCATAGTCCAAAATATGTATAAAACAATGAGAATTTTTTAATTTACAGTTACATAAATCTCTCATGGGTTTTCTTAGCATAATTTACATTATATTAAGCTATAGAAGTCCTACTAGTTAATACCCAGTGTTCCCTTTAAAGACAAGTAAAAGCTTTAAAAAATCTTTAAAAAAAATAATGAGTGGGGTAATATTGATGTGTTTTGTGTTGCAGAATAAAATGTGTAAATAGTTTGTGTTAACAACAGACCTTCTTTACATATTACATATTCAAAAACCCAATGGAATCCAAAGTCCAAAAATGTTTGTTTTCGCATTTTAGGACTCTTAGGATTCCTGCAGCACTCTATAATTCAATTAAATCATAAATGGTTTATTTATTCAGGACATTCGTTTGTTAAAGGAGAAGTTCACTTCCAGAACAAAAAATAAACCCTCTTGTCATCTAAGATGTTCGTGACTCTCTTTCGTTAGTCATAAAAGAAATCATGTTTTTTGGGGAACACATTTCAGGATTTCTCTCCATATAGTGGACTTCTATGGTGCCCTGAGTTTGAACTTCCAAAATGCAGTTTCAATGCAGCTTTAAAGAGCTCTAAACGATCCCAGCTGAGGAAGAACGGTATTATCTAGTGACAAACACTTGTCTTGTCTTGCTCTGCCTGAAGTTTGTTTTTTGTCGAAAAACTCCCATCTAATTTTCTCCCTCAACTTCATAATCGTCCTACATCACTGTTTTACAATTTTTTAAAAGAGTGTTTTATCTTCTTTGAATGTTCACTTGTTCAGAGTTTTTTAACCTACCCTAATTGTTTTGAACCAGAGATGCACAGACTACTCAAGAGGTTAGAACCTCAGGTTAAAAAGTACATAAATTGTAAAATAAAGAATTGCCAATCATTTGGCTAGATGAGACCCTTCTTCCTTGGCTGAGATTATTTACAGCCACCATAGAAGTCCACTATGTGGAGAAAAAATCCTGAAATGTTTTCCTCAAAAAACATAATTTCTTTATGACTGAAGAAAGAAAGACATGAACAGCTTGGATGACATGGAGGTGAGTACATTATCTGTAAATTTTTGTTCTGGAAGTGAACTTCTCCTTTACCTCAGCAACAAGTTAACAGCAAACTCAATATCAGTTGAGCCAATTCTCTAGTGCACCATGGAGAACTATAGAGAGCTTGCTGCCTATATAATGTTCTATGTCAGTTATGAGGTTCTAAGGTAAAAAAGTGTGTTTAAACATTGTAATTTTTATCCAGCTTCACAGAGTCACCAACGTTTTTCTGACAAATGCCTCACTTGAGTAAATGACTGTGTGGGTAAGTATGAATGGTGTCTCTTTCAAGAAAGTAGATAGAATGTCAGGACATAATTTATCACCCAGTGATCCTCCCTCAAACTTCATCCCCCCATTGAGAAAACATCATCACTGTTATCTGTGGACCTGAAAGGTTACAAGAAACTCACCTTGTACCATGAAGTGTACATCCTTAAAGTTCTGCCCAACATCATTCTGAACTTCACACCTGTATTGTCCAGAGTCGCTCGGCTCTAAAGGACGAGTAAACACCAGGCTGCCATTAGATATGTCCACACCTGCAGGCATTGGGGCGTCCAGTCTGGGGAGTGACAAAAGACATGATTATCAGTCTAGAGCTTGTTGACAAGTTTTGCAGCAGAAAACCACCCTGAAGAAATTCCCTGAAGCTCTTGAAGTTCACTATTGATCTGACATGTCCAATAAGATTGGAAGTAGCAAACTTTAGTTTAGATGACTGTACAGACCTGGTCCAGAGGTAGAAAGCAGCAGGTGGGTTGGCAGTGGCTCTACAGTCCAGCTGTACATTTTTTTGTCCCATGTACCACACGTCTTGCTGGCCCGTCACCATAACATCTGGAGGAACTGTAACATAATTTAAATCATTGTTACATGATTTATATATAATCATTGTTGATATATAATCTGAGGGTGCAAAACAATCTAAATACTGAGAAAATCGCCTTTAAAGTTGTCCAAATTAAGTTCTTAGCAATACATATTACTAATCAAAAATTAAGTTTTGATATGTTTACGGTAGGAAATTAACAAAATATCTTCATTGAACATGATGTTTACTTAATATCCTACAAATTTTTGGTATAAAAGAAAAATTGATAATTTTAACAAATACTGTGTATTTTTGGCTATTGCTAGAAATATACTTGTGCTACTTAAGACGGATTTTGTGGTCCAGGGTCACAAATGGTGGTTGTCATAAAAATGTATTACAATTCAAAGACTGATTCTTGGGATTTAAGAAATAGTATTGATTCATCAAAATGAATACTGATTAAAATCGAGTAATGGATATTGTCATCTCAGTGCTAATATTTTGTTAAACGTCTACGCTGTTCTTTTCTATACAAAGAAAATGAAACAACACTGACAAAAAGCCACCTCTGAAGTTGTGTACTGTATTTCAATTATTCTCAACCCATATGATAGCTTTGTAAAAGATTTAAATTATTCTCATTGTGTGCTCCATGACTGAGAAAGTCATACAGGTTTGGAACAACAAAGTTGACTAAATGATGGCAGAATTAATTTGTTTTTGGGTGAACTATCCTTTTAATCCACATAAATACTACTTTGGAAATTGACTTAACGTAGTCCTCAGTAATTTTTTTCCTCGGCAATAAAACTCTTATATTATTCTAATAAGACATTAAAATTGAGCACAAAAACCATTCTCACGCTTTGGATGCGAGTCCCAGAAACAGCAAGGGGAGATGTGATTGGCTAACTCAATTACACAGAAACCTCAGGATACTGAGGCTTAGCTGTGGCTGAGAAAATAAACCGACGTGTGATATGGAGAGAAGATTCAGGAGTGAAACAGAGAGCCTTGAGATTCAACCCCAGCAGTCTATATAACAACAACACGATCAAATTCTCACCAACATGGCTAGTGTTTTACTTTCTTATTGAACAATGCAAACACAAATCTGTGTGTAAACCTGAGATTTAGTAAAAAATCTATTTTATAATTTTAAAACTTAAAATGAATTTGCTTGAACAGCATGAAGTCAAAAGTTTACATACACCTTGAGGAATGTGCAAAATGTTAATTATTTTACCAAAATAAGAGGGATCATTATATTTAAGTACTGACCTGAGTAAGATATTTCACATAAAAGACCTTTACATACGCTTGATTCTTAATACTGTGTTGTTACCTGAATGATCCCACATCTAATTTTTTTTGTGATAGATGTTCATGAGTCACTTGTTTGTCCTGAACCATTAAACTGCCCACTATTCTTCAAAAAAATACTTCAGGTTCCACAAATTCTTGGTTTTTCAGCATTTTTGTGTATTTGAACCCTTTCCAACAATGATTGTATGATTTTGAGATCCATCTTTTCACACTGAGAACAAATAAGGACTCACATGCGACTATTACAGAAGGTTTAAACGCTCACTGATGCTCCAAAAAACCCCCGATGCATTAAGAGCCAGGGGTGTAAACTTTTGAACGAAATGAGGATGTGCACATTTTTCAAATTTTGCCTAGATATCCTATTTTTGTAATTTAGTACTGCCCTTCAGAAGCTACAGAAGATACTTACATGTTCCTCAGAAGACAAAATAAGTTAAATTTACCCTGATCTGAAAAGTTTTTACTCCCCGGCTCCTATCGTTCTAGCGACCTATAAAGTGGAAATACACTTTTTTACAGTGTTTGCATGGCCAGCTTTGTCTATGATAAAACCATTAGTATTAATACATGCATGAGGTTGTAAAGCTCAAAAGTAGTTTTCTCACTTTTAAACACTTTAGAAGGCAATGTGTGATTTATTGAGCACTAAAGCCTCCTTCTGTCAGTATGAACTCCCCCACTTGTATTTCCGCTCCTGTTGCTGCCCTTGCTGCGCTCAGATCAATATTTCATAAAGCACCTCCATTAAGCAGCGCAACGTTCAAACAGACAGCAGCCAAACAGTTCAAGATGCCAAAGAGAAGCACACTGAGGATTAAGATGTTAAAATTACTCCTAAATTGACATCTTGTGAGTTTGAAAGTGGCAAAAGTGAGCGATTAGCGCTCCTTCTGTCTTACAGGAAACCCATGGAGATCTTGAAATACAAAACAGGAGTAAAGATCTTCTACAGGGAGAGTGTTGATAAAAGCAATTCACACTCACAAAACACATTGAGCCGGTAGGGAATGCGGAAATCTTTGGATAGGGCCGGGTGACGAACAACGCAGCTGAGGGACCGGCCAAACGCATCCCGGGTGGGGGCCCAGAGGTACTGTACTAAAGTGGTGGTAGTGCCTTCAGGCTCCAGCTGAGTGTCGAGTATTGTCCGGCCCGGCAGGTCTGATTCCCAGAAGACCTCCGCTGCTGGACGACCCCTTTCAGCTGTACATGTCGCCACCAGAGTTTCGCCATACCCTTCCGACAGAGCCGGGGAGCCGGGAGACACATAGACCTTTGGCTCCACTGAAGAGAGAAAATGAGAAAGAGATGAAGCAAAAAAACTGAACAATAAACTCAGACAACATGAGCTACTGATATGGAACCTGCAGGATGATATACAACAAGATGAATAAATAAGTAAGGAAAGAAAAAAAAAAACATGTAAAGGGTGGAAACAGGCTTTAGTACACTCAGAATTGATTTATTACTCCAACCCTACAAATTCACATTAAAAATGGATGATCTGAAATTACTGAGTGCTGAGGTAGGAGTACAACAACATCCCAGAGTGCGTCTGAGTGGCTTCTGTCTCTACAGAAAGTGGCATATTAGTGTCTTAATATTATTGAGGGAGTCCGCATGGATTTAAAGAGAACAAAAGGAAAGACACATCGTGTATTACAGCCGAATCAATCATTGTGAAATGTTCAGCTGCCCTAAGCAACAAAACCCTACACCGCTTGAATTAAAACAACTGATTCAATTTCAGCTATTGTTTTTATTTCTGAAATAACGTTAGCAAAGAGACCACTCACCTCAAAGGTTACATTCACACTACAAGCCAGTGTCCAATTTCAATTTTCTGTTCAAATTTTTTTGTGAGGATATTCACATGACCTTATAAATGCGGTCCATATACTACACTACACAGGCATGCATATAAAATCCTAAAATGAATAATTTATTATATGAAAATTAACAAATACATTAAAAATTATATCTTCTTTTATTATTGCATGAAATTAGAAGAACTTCTTACATGAAAGTCTTACATGACAATATCATAATCATGACTTGATCTTTAAAATACTACCACTACCACCGCTACTAGTGCAAATGTATGATTTTTTTTAAACAAATACATTTCTGTTATATTTTATGTAGTATTTTTTTTTATTGACAAATGAGTAAAATAGCACAATTTATCACAGATTTGAATAACTACATATTAAATATATAAAGCTACAATTGTAATTAAATTATAACCCATTGTTGACATAATAATGTATTGATAGGTCCTTCCAGATATTTTCACGTTTGCTACCGTTTTGAAAGAATTCATTTTCTTTTAAACAAAAAATAAAGTAAAAACAGTAATATTGTGAAATACTATAACAATGTAAAGTAACCGTTTTCTATTGTAATAGATTTTAAAATATATTTTATTTCTGTGATGGCAAAGCAAAATTTTCAGTTACTATTACTCCAGTCTTCAGCTTGGAAGCCCGTTTCCGCCACTGAAGAAAGAATAAAAAAAGGTAATTGTGACTTTTATCGACTTTTTTTCTCAGAACTGCATGACATAAACTCGCAATTGCAAGTTATAAAGTCAGAATAGTTAGATATAAACTCACAAATTGGACTTTTTTCTCAGAATTGCATGATATAAACTTGTAATTTTATATCATGCAAAAAGTACTAAAGTCAGATTTTGTGAGATATAAACCCACAATTGCAACATCAACAACACGTAAAAAAAATGAATTGTGAAATTTTAACTAGCAATTGATAAAAAAAAGATCTAACAAAAAAATTCTGTGATATAAACTATATAGCAATCTTTTGTCCCCCTGAGAATTTTTATTCACATTATTATTCACAATTGCGAGTTTATATCTCACAGTTCTGAGACAAAAAGTCCGAATTGCAAACTTTGTTTATATCTTGCAATTCTGATAAAAGTTCTTGCAATTTTGACTTTTTTTTTTTTTTTTTTACAAACTTACAATTCTAATAAAAATAATTGAATGATTTAAACTCGCAATTGCCAGAAAAAAAGTCAGAATTGCGAGTTTGTAATTCTGAGAAGTTCTGAAGAAAAAAAAAGTGATATAAACTCACAATTCTGAGAAAATATAAATCTTTTGTCTCACTCAGAATTTGACATTATTTGTCACACAATTCTGAGAAAAAAAAATCAGAATTATGAACTGCATAATTCTGGCTTTTTTTCCTCGCAATTGCATGTTTCTATCACACAATTCTGACCAAATTTCTATATATTTTTTTTTTTTTTTTTTACAAACTCTCAATTGATAATTTTTTTTTTTTTTTTTTTGCAACTGGAAGTTTATATTTTCAGACTGACACATTTTTGACTTTTTTTTATAAACTCGCAATTTTGAGAAAAAAAAACGGCATTTTTTTTTTCTCAGAATTGCATGGTATAAACTTGTAATTTCTAGGAATACAGTCAAAATTTGCGGGTTATAAACCAGCAATTACAAGAAAAAAAAAGTCAGAATTGCAAGATTTAACCTTGCAATCGCAAGAAAAAAGTCCAAATTGTGAGATACAAACTCACAATTCTGAGAATTTCTAAAAAAAAATGTGTGATATAAACTTGCAATTCTGAGAAAATATCAATCTTTTTTCCCCCTTCAAAATTTGACTTTTTTCCTTGCAATTACAAGTTTATATCTCAGAATTCTTAATTTTTTTTCTTAATTCTTAATTTTGACTTTTTTTTTTAAACTCACAATTCTGAGAAAAAAGTTCGCAATTCTGTCTTGCAATTGTGAGAAAAACTCAGTTCATATCTCACAATTCTGAGAAAAATCTCTGAATTGCGAGCTGCACAATTCTGACTTTTCTTTCTCGCTATTTTGAGTTTATATCTTGCAATTCTGACCAAATTGCGTGATATAAACTCGTAATTACAAGAGAAAAAAAAAGTCAGAATTTGCAGCATATAAACTCGCAAAAAAACCTGAGAAATTCTGAGTAAAAAAACTCAGAATTGTGAGATATAGTTATAATGTCCAATTCTGAGTGGGAAAAAGACTTATATTTTCTCGGAATTGCAAGTTTTATATCTTACAATTCTGACTTAATAACTCACAGCTGTGTGTTATAAAGTCAGAAATGTGAGATTAAAAAGTTGCAGTTACCTCTTTTTTTACTTTATTCAGCAGCGAAAACAGGCTTCCATACTTCAGTGTCACAAGATCCTTCAGAAATCATTCTAACAAGCAGTGTTGTTTTTGACAACCATCTTAGATTTAATCTCAGTCTTTTGGACTAAAATGCTTATTAGTTTTAGTCAAATTTTAGTCACTTCTATATGTGATAGTTTTAGTCCAATTTTAGTCGACGAAAAGTCAAAAAGGTTTTAGTCTAGTTTTAGTCAAAAAAAGGGGAAAAAGTAGTCTTTTAACAAATTAATGTAGGTCAGTAAGTATTTTGCTGTTGGGTAGTGTCACTTATAAGTTGTGAAAATAGCAGCTCTATAGTTCAACACATTGCGAGCTTCCGGATGGACTATTTTCACCAATAATTACAATAATGAAGGAATGGTTTTAGACATAAAAGACATATATTTGAAATGCACCCATAGGTCCTCTCGCCGTTTGCGACCACCCTGTGTGCAAACTGCCGCCATCATGGTTAATCGTCTGTCTGTCTGAGTGACAACAATGTGACGTGTTGAGCACGTTGTGCGCTGCACGCCAGGTGGTGGGCGTAACCAAACAAGGATGGAATGCTAAAACGGCTTGCCATACTAGTATGGCAAAGAGTATTTAATTCTAAAACGGCTTGCCATAGCGGCAGATACTTTTTAGGTTTTAATTGGCATGCACAATAAGCAGAAATGTCGTGCATTTTAAACGTCTGCCGGACCACCCACTAACATTTTCGTCTATTCTCGTCTCGTCAGCGAAAACTCACACACGTCTCGTCATGTTTTAGTCATCAAAGAGCCATTTTTACCTCGCCATCGTCTCGTTATCGTCATGAAAAAAAGTGGCGTCAACGAAATGATTTCGTCATCGTCATCGTTGACGAAAACAACACTGCTAACAAGAAACATTACTTATTATCCAACCTAAAAACAATTGGGCTGCTTAATATTTTTGTGTAAATCGACATATATTCTTTTCAGGATTCTTTGATTAATAGAAAGTTCAAAAGAACCTATTTTATTTGAAACAGAAATCTTTTGTAACATTACAAATGTCCTTAATGTCACTTTTGATCAATTTAATGCACCCCTAATTTCTTTCAGATCTAGTAGTGTATTGCTTAACACTAGCAAAGGTCAAAACTAATATTTGGGCCTTAGAGGCTGCATTCACAGTTCACTGTTAATAAAATCGTATCAATACTATTTAAATTTGTCCTTTTCCCTCTTTCCTTTCTCCATCACTCTCTCTAGAGAATTGCAACAGCTGCGCTCTTAAGAAACAGTTTTGCCATGTGGGCCAGGAACGTCAACTTAATCCTACACGCAAGGCCGTCTGCTCCACACACCTGTTCTACTCTGTTTACAGCCTGCTCCTATATACGAGAAATCTAAATAACCCCAGGGACCCCTAATGCCAAAAATAGCCCCGCGGCACCTGAATGGTGGGGACCCACAGTGTATCACAGAGCGCTGACATCCGAATGCCAAAATAAGACCCACCCTGCATTCATCTAACCTGAACTTCATGCCATCTGCATCACACTGGAGCTCTGCTGACTCAGAGTTTGCAGGGGCATCTTGGCAACTCATTCACACCCAACCCTCCTGATAGAAGACAGGGAATGAGAGCTAGTTGATCTGATGTGCAGGTTGTGGGTGGGCGAAAGCCCTAGAGAGGGTCAGAGTATTGATTTATCATCAAACGGGGCAAGAAATAGGGCTGGGTCACACAAATCCTGCTCTGGGTTGCAATCCAAGGCTATCGCCAAAACCACAGTTCCCCAAACAATTTTTGTCATTATAATGGACTCCAAGTGAAAGCAAAGTAATTATGTTAAAAAAGGGAAGAGAATGAATTGTGGGTACAAATTATACCGCTTAGCTTGCGTGCCGCATCTGATGTGTTTTATTGTAAAAATTCACACGGCCATTGAGAATTCCTCCGATGATTCATCATTGTTAAATTTGCAGGAATAGGGATGGTGGCTTCGAGCTTGTGTGCAAAAAACACACAAACTCGAAGCAGCTGATGGGCCAGTGGCTTTTATAGTTTTAGAGGTTTAGGGAGTAAATTTCTCCCTTTTCTGTGAAAATGCCAAGGACTAATAGGGCTTCGCCTTAACGTCTAAATCAGTAATGGAATTTCAGACCGGATCGATAAAATTCTGATGTTTTACCACTTATAATAAAGAAAAAAAATTTGATTTAGTTTGACTGGGAATGCAGGAAATAAACAACTAAAATGGCGCCCCGCAAAACAGAATAGAAGGAATGTGCTATGATGCCAGTGTGTGACAGATATTTTTGTCATCTCTGTAGCGTCTGACAACACTTCATTTCACTCGAGCAGAAAAGGGGCTCTGTGAAGGGTGTTTCCAGTCCTTTCTATAATTACAATCTACAAAAATAAGCCATTCCAACTGAAGTTTCAAAATCACTTCGCTATAATACTAGTCTTGTTTTCAATAGAGGATTTTTGGAATGTTAGTTAATCACATTTAAGTGCCTTGCATAAATAAATGCATTAATAAAACCATAAATAAATAAACAAATGTGTTAGAATAGAAAAATAAATACTCAGAATTTGCAGGATATAAACTTGCCATTGTATGAAAAAAAAACTCAGAATTGCAAAATTTCAAGACAAAAAGTCAGAACTGCAAGATACAAATTTACAATTCTGACTTTTTCTTTCTTACCATTGCGAGTTTATATCTCAGAATTCATTTTTTTTTCTCTCAGAATTGTGAGGTATAAATTTGCAAATTGCAAGTTATAATGTCCTGTTCTGATGGGGAAAAATACTAATATTTTCTCAGAATTTTAAGATACAAACTCGCAATTCTGAGAAAATATCAGTCTTTTTTCCCCCCTCAGAAGTCAGTGCTCCCCATTTTTTTTGTGTGTGTAAATCAACATATATTCTTTTTTTAGGATTCTTTGATGAATAGAGTTTCAAAAGAACCTCTTCTGTTTGAAAAATAATTATTTTGTAACATTACAAATGTCTTTAATGTCACTCTTTGAATGATAAAATAAATAAAAGGATGAATGAATGAATGAATGAATGAATGAATGAATATATAAATAAATAAATATTTTTATCTATGATTTATTATTGTTAATGTTTGCGTAAAAAACAAACAAATCTGGGTAAAATAAATAAATGTATAAATAATAATAATAATGATATAGGGTTTTCTGTATTTGTAAATAAATAATAATATGATGCATACTAATTTTTATTTACTATTATTATATCTATATATTGCAATAGTACAAAAAGTACAATTTCTTTCAACAAAAACATTTCATATGACATCAGTTTCAAATCTCTTAGCAAGAACCCATGAATACAAACATGAATTCTTCTAAACATTAAAATAGCAATAGATGCTTTTTACACTAAGTGCAAATAGCAGTATATATATTTACACTATGTAAAAATAGTATTTTCTTTGCAATAATATTAGTTAGGTTCTATATATACTACTTTGTGCAAGTGGGAGATATTTACATATCAGTATTATAGTACATTATATAAAACAGTATGCACCAATAATGTATTGAGTGTAAATTATCACCTTTATTAAAATGATTAAATGGATGCCGCCTTATTGGGACAACAAAGCCCTCTTTACACCTACCCCAACCTTAACCGATAAACACTCGTGAGGCACTTATTTTCCATTTTTCGATTATTTCCTTGATTTTATTGCAAAAAAATACCTTTCTGATCTGATATGATGTGAAAAGAAAGAAGAACGAGTTTGGCAACAGGTGGATTCGAACTCGGGTCGTTCGCGTCAAAAAAGTCACCGCTACACGCTTTCCCGTTCATGGACAGAAGTTTGTGTAAACAGCATCTGCCAACAAGGTGGGCTATTTGCACTTAGTGTAAATAAACACTCTGTAAAAATGTATGGCCCAACAACTATACATACAAAATGATTCGCCTCAAAGAATTCACAGTTATATGGTTATATAATGTAAGAACTGTTCACAAAGATATACTCACCCATAATGTCCACAGTTGTGGATGCTTGCATGTTTCCAAGTTGGAAGGTGACCACTTTACAAGTGTAGGTCCCAATGTCTGCAAATCCCACGCCTTGCAGGACAATGGACACATCGTGCACTGAGGGCTTGATGAAGTGCACACGTTTGTTGTACTCGTCAGCTACGGAGGTCCCGTATTGGGGGTTGAAGACGGCTAAAGTGACGGTGCCGGAGGGCAGCCGCCGTTCCCAGGAACTCTGGGTCAGACTGAGGTTTGTGCTGACCTCCACCCTGCAGGTTAAAGTAACGTTTTTCCCCAGCACTGCAGTCACCTGCTCAGGAACCACAACCTTGTTGGCCCACACACCTGGAGAGATACAGATCAGATCATCAGGAATAATGATACAGGAAATAGATTAACGGTTGTCAAGTTTCCATTCAACATTCTAAAGAAGATTCCAAAAGGTGGGTTTGGAGCAATGCACCAGAAGAACCATTTTTGGTTCCTCAAAGAACCTTCTTAAAAGAACCATTTTTTTGGTGTGAAGAACATTTTAATCATCTAAAGAACTTTTTTCTACTAATACAAAAGGCATGTTATTTTTTATTTAGTACTGACCTGAATACGATATTTCACATAAAAGATATTTACATATAGTTCACAAGAGAAAATAATAGTTGAATTTGTAAAACTGACCCTGTTCAAATTTTTACATACACTTGATTCCTAATACTTTGTTGTTACTTGAATGATCCAGTGTTTTTTTGTTTGTTTTGTTTAGTGATAGTTGTTCATGAGTCCCTTGTTTGTCCTGAATAGTTTACTGCCTGCTGTTCTTCAGAAAAATCCTTTAGGTCCCACAAACTCTGTGTTTTTTAGCATTTTTGTGTCTTTGAATCCTTTCCAATAATGACTGTATGATTTTGAGATCCATCTTTTCACACTGAGGACAACTGAGGGACTCATATGAAACTATTACAGAAGGTTTGCTCACTGATGCTTCAGAAGAATTTGAAGATCAGAGTAAATTTAACTTATTTTATCTTCTTGGAAACAAGTATTTTCTGTAGCTTCAAAAGTTTTCACCCCCGGCTCTTAATGCATAGTTTTTCCTTCTGGAGCATCAGTGAGCGTTTGAACCTTCTGTAATAGTCTATATGAGTCCCTTAGTGGCCCTCAGTGTGAAAAATGAATCTCAAAATCATACAGTCATTGTTGGAAAGGATTCAAATACACAAAAATGATGAAAAACCAAAGAATTTGTGGGACCTGAAGGATTTTCTGAAGAACAGCAGACAGTTTAACTGTTCAGGACAAACAAGGGACTCGTGAACAGCTATCACTAAACAAAAAAGCTGTGGATCATTCAGGTAACAAGACAGTATTAAGAATCAAGCGTATGTAAACTTTTGAACAGGGTCATTTTTATAAATTCAACTATTATTTTTTCTCTTATGTGAAATATCTTATGCATTTGGTATGATTCCTCTTATTTTGGTAAAATAATTAACATTTTGCAGATTCTGCAAGGTGTACGTAAACTTTTGACTTCAACTGTAGCTGAGAGAAAAGCTCCTTAACTATAAATTGTTACTGTGAATCAGTTTAAAACGTTATATCCCTAGTGAAAAGAAAACAGCTAAAACTAGTTGGCTAGTTTTAGCTGGTCATAGCTGGTCAGAAGGCTGGCTTTAGAGGGGTTCTGGACACTTTTCCAGCCTAGTCAGACTGGGAGACTAGCTAAAACCAGCTACTTCCATCTTAAACCAGCTAAGACCAGCCAACCAGCCAAAGCTGTTTTTAGCTGTTTTTAGTTCAGCAGGGATGCTCTTAACCAGTTCCATCTGTCAATTCTTGCTGACATCACTTCCATCAGGAGAACCCTTGAAAGGTCATAACTGAAGTACAGTAGTGGGAGATCGCGTAAGGCAGATAATGAGGGCTCGTGTTTTCCCCAGCCTTAATTACGCCCCATGCGGGAGGCCTTCTTTCTCAACTGCAGCAGGCTGAGAGTGCTGTGCCACACAGCCCGTGCTTCACATCCATAATGAGCACCATACAGACCCCCGCGTCACACTGCGGGACGCTCCGACTGTCCTCTCTGTTAACTGTCTGAGCACCTTGCCTAATAAATCCGCTGGAACAAGATGAAAAACACCAACAGGCAATTTAGGAGTTTTTTACTGTTTAATAGGTCTCTTTAATCTGCGCCTGTGCCCTTTGCATGTTTATTTGAACATACTGGAGGTATTTGCTGATTCATGTAAACATGATATTCTGGCGAGCTGGCAGTTAAGACAATGGAAGAGAATGATTGAAAAAAGGTATTGGGAAGAGAAAGAGAACAGACAGGGTCCATAAGGGGTCCCATCAAAGACACAATGATGTTAAACTCAAGAATTTTGACAGTTTTAAAGCTATTAAGTTGGAAAAATTATCATTTTTCTTCTTCTTATTTGGGAAAACAGCAAAAATATTCTTGCTTCATACTGTACTGTGCATGTTTTATTTATGTTGAAATTAAATACCTCTACATCCTTTTACAAAAAAGTGTATATATGCTATCCCACAAAATAATATTTTATAAATATATAGAAATATAATTGCTATTTAAAAAAAAAAGTTTTTTACTTCAGTACATTAAAAAAATGTAATTTATTCCTGTGATGCAAAGCATTTTCAGCATCATTCAGAAATTATTCTAATATGCTGATTTGCTGCTCAAAACACATTTTTAGAACAATGTACATGTCTTCACTTTTGATCAATTTAATGCATCCCTGCTAAATAAAATAATTAATTCTTAAAAAAAAAAACTGACCCATGATTTTTAATGGTAAACATAAATGTAATTTTTTATGCAACATAAAAGCTTGTATTAAAAATTATATAAACATTATAAAATAATAAATTCATTAAGAAATAATTAATAGAAATATACTTTTTAATAATACTGTAAGCTTAAATGCAATGATTTTTTTTGTTGTGAAAAATTACCATAAAAGTCTGTATTAAATATAATACAAAAATGATAAAGAATTTATTTAAAAATAAATGTCAAAAGCATGTTTGTCATGTGGATGATTACTAACATTAATAATTCTAATTAATACGTTTTCAAAAAAAAAACCTGACCCATACCTTTTAATGGTAGTGTAAACAAATGCATAGATTTTTTTTGGTTGTTAAAAAATTACCATAAAAGCCTGTATTAATATGATACAACAATTAAAAAATATAATTTAATTTAAAAATAAATACCGAAAGCATGTTTGTCATGCTGTTGATTTCTACTAAGAATAATTATTTTTCATGAGTTTCCAAAAAAAAAAATAAAAAAAAATAAAAAAAAAAATTATGCATACTTTTTAATGGTAGTGTAAACATAAATGCAATGATTTTTTTGTTATTGTTGTTGCAAAAAAATGACCATAAAAGCCTGTGTTAAGTATGATACAAAAATGATTACAAAAAATAATAATTTAAAAATGAATGTCAAAAGCATGTTTGTCATGCTGTTGATTACAACTAAGAAAAATTCAGATTTAAGAGTTTTCAAAAATAAAAAATAAATAACCTGACTCATACTTTTTAAGGGTAGTGTAAACTTAAATGCAATGATTTTTTGTTAGTTTTGTTAGTAATATAATAAATAAATAAATAATATAAAAAATATATAATTCTGATTCATGAGTTTCGGGAAAAAAAAAAAAAAACATGCTCAATAATGCAACTATAATGAAAGTCAAAAAGAAAGTGTACTGGATGGTGAAGATTCTTTTTGTTAAAGCATTTACATGAACTCTTCAGTATGCAAATTCAGTTTTTGTAAGCCTTCTTTTCTAAGCAGTTGAACTTTTGGTGCTGTATTACTGGCGTACTTCTTGTTTGTTTCATGTAAACATTATTTTACAGATAGTTTCGTCACTTCCATTCCATGTTCTTTCCTAGTAACCTTGCATGGATACAAAGCAAAACTCACTAAGCTTGTGAAAAGATTGGAAAATAACACATCTTTAGAAGACTTTTTGCCCATACAATGAAAGCCAATGGGGTCCAAAACAAAACTTGATCTCCATACAGGTTCAATTTTCATTTTTGGCCAAACTATCCCTTTAACATTCACTCTTGTTTAGTAAACAACAACACGCTGCAGCTTAACCTCATGCAAGAAATCACAGTGTCCTGAAAGCAAAACAAAAGAACACATTTCCGTGAAGATCACTGGAAAACACAGAAATTATAGGCTACGCAATTGGAGCTGTGCAAAACATATTTTGAGAGAAACACCGAGCGGTGAAAATAAAATCTCCTCAGTCATTAAAGCCCACAAATTGCTGCACTTTGGATGGAAAAATTGTTAATCGAGACACTAAGCTTTCCTCTCTTTAAAAAGAACTAAGAGCATTTAATGCTGCTTGTACAAATGACCGTGCTAAGAAGTGTTCCTACCATCAAAACAGTCACAAGGTAAAACCCATACTATTTAAAATACATAGGCTGGGTATACGAGACCATATCATAAAAAGTGGGTCTATGGAGGCACTAAATAGTGGCTGATATTTTCAAACCTTGGCAGCTGCATACTAGTGGTAAACCTCTGCTATTATATCATGCCTGTATGGGTGCAGGCTCTCCCTCTGCCTGTTCCCCTGCCCACCCTGTAATTGCAAGAATACCACCACACACACACACAAAGACAGAGGGAGGGTGTGTGTGTCTGAGAAAGAGAGAGAGAGAGAGAAAGAGAGAGAGAGAGACTACACTGCAATCTGGCTGACTGCTTGAATATCAAATTTGCTGAGACCAGAGGATCACCCATTTCAATTCACACTGAGATCGTTAAAGAGTCATTTACGTCAATCGGCAAACTGAGTGGAGGGTGCACCGGTTTACCTGTAAGACTCAATTTTTACTGCTTTGTTATGGATAGATCACCCAAAAATTAAAAATCTTTAATTTACTCACCCTTATTTTATTCCTAATCAGTTTGACTACTATAGCATATACATATTCAAAAATCAGTAGTTATTAAAAAAGACATGTATAAAGAGCATCAAGAGCATTTCTTTGCATCCGTTTCAAGAGGACATGCCTTGTGTTAAAAAATCTGAGAGCAGAATACAGGGGTTTTCGAAAAGTGTCAATGTGACAATCTTAATTCAATGCTCATGACGTAAGACGCTGAAAAAACGACAATGCGAGACAAAAGATGTGCATAAATAGGACCAAAAGAATTTCTTTGTGTCCGTTTAAAGAAGATATGCCTTGTGCTTAAAACTCTAAGTGCAACAATAGAGCAGAATACAGGAGTTTCGAAAAGTGTCAGCGTGACACTCTCAGTAATGCAATGCTCATGACGTAAGATACTGAAAAAAAGGCATCTGGCGAGACGAAACAGCCAAAAACGTTTGCATGTGTATAAAGGCCAATATTTCAAAAATAGCACAGGCTCAATGCAAGAACACACAGACCACAGACAGATATTCAACAAATAAACAGACTTTTAATGCACAAAACTCACAGTTAGTAACTTTCTTGAAATGTACTGGTGGATTTAAAGCACCGTCACTAAAAATATAAGTATAATGAAATTCTAAATAAACTATACAATAAGGTAGTGATTCTAGTAGGGCTAGATTTTTTTCTGGTCGACTAGTAAAAAGTTAATTTTAAGCATTATTTGACTATTAGTTGTACTTTTATTAATAAACCATAGAAATCATAATAATGATCCTTTGATTGCCTAAATAGCGCACGCAAAAAGGTTTGCCACAGCACACCGGTAGATATAATAATTATGAATGTGTCAGGAAAAAACAGCAAGGAGACTGCATAAACGTTTGAATAATTTATTGGCTTAAGAGATGAAGTCGGGACACTGACTCGCCATCTCCGCAGTGTTGATGCGCCTGTATGCATGTTTCATACGGATTATACATAATCTAAGAATATTTGTTTTCTATTGGAATTTTTTTATTTAAAAGTAGGCTAGACATTTCACTCTCTCTATATATATTTTCATGTCTGTAAGGCAAGTATACATGGAGTTTTGAAGTTTCACGCTCAAGTTTGCAGAGACAGAGACAGCAGAAAGCACATCCCGTTTGCTTTAGTTATTTTACAAAAGCACAGCGTTTCGTTGTTATTGTGGGTGCACAAAAATAAATCTAGTCTTTACAGATTCGAAAGATGTATTACTTTTATATTTATTATTTTTATTTACACTGCACTGAACCTACTCGATAGTATGAACAAAACGTTAATGTGACGTAAAAAGGCAATCGCAAACATGTTGTTTTAGCTTGTTTTTACAATGTCTCATCTTTCAGCTCTTTCATCGTGAGTCATGTTTTTCAAGGGATTCTTACCCAAGGACTCCACATCCTAAGTCCAATTCCGTGGCAGCTGAGCTACCGAGCAAGCTTGTTACCTCCAAAAAGTGAAACGCATGGAGCTGTAATCATAACTGTGTAAGAAAACGATTACAAATGCTCGCTGTTTTACTGCCTCTAGTGTTCATTTCTGTTGGAAACTGCAGTGATATTTACTAATTGGTACGTATTTCACGTCTTGTGAAAAAGTTCCCACAGGTAGGATTTCGTCATGAGATCAGGTAGAGCAAAACAAATGAAGACACCCATTGACAAATGTTAATGAAGAGGAAATATCTAGAATAAAAATCATTGTCCAATTCAATGCTACAAGATTTTTAAATGTAAATTCTTTTTTTTTTACATTATAAAAATACCATGTGAAGTGACTTTCAACCAAAGCTGAGGGCGTTCAGTAAGACGTTATAATGACTACTTATAATGAATGGAGCTTAAAACTGTGCTTAACTATCAACAAAACTTAAAACCAGGCAAACTTCAGATGTGGTCTGACGTTTGATGTCGGGCTGCCACATCAAAACCCAGGTGAGCACAAGGAGATTTAGAGTTCTTAGAATGCAAGACAACATAATTTTTACTCTCAGTCCCCTTTTTGCTTCAATGACAGCGGTAATAGTGTTGCATGAGTATGTACTACCAGACAATCACTATTTCAAGCACTAGCTGAATACAGTTGTATTACTTTATCATTGGAAAACCAGGGTCATATGCAAAGGTCTGGCCTGTTATTTATGCTTTATGTTTACGGTTGCCCTGTGCATGTTTGTTGTGTTTAGGGCAGAACAACACACAGTCTGTGCTGTCTCCACTTCACTGCAGTCTGAGCTGTGGGAGCAGCTGTCACCTGTCTACCAGCCAACCCACCACTGACCTCGCAACCCTGCCCTGTCACGTACACACATACATTCTACAAACACATCCAACGGTGCTCATCAGGGAGGATAACGAACACACACTGACAAAAATATCGGCCCGCAGTCGGCTGTGAAAACAACTCCAAAAACCTATACGCACCACCCTGATGAAATTTGTGGTATGCTACACAGTTTGGACGTCCACAAATGGCACATGTTCCATCTTGGCCTGTCTAGAATCTCAGAAAAAGAGTGTGTGTGAATTTTGCCACAAACCACACTGATTAAAACAGAATTAAAGGAATATGCCAGGTTATACTCTATCGACAGTAAAAAAAGGAATTGTAAATGTAATGTAACTTTTCTAAAACTTCCCGTTTCTTAAAGCTGCAGTCTGTAATTATTTTGTGTTTAAAATGTACTAAACTTCTATAATACATTTTTTGGCTTATCCTGAATCACTATGGAACACCTATAAGAAGTTTATTATTGATTTTATTTTTTCTCTCTGTTATATAAAACAGAGAGAAGTATCTCTGGCTACAAAATTCTTCCACAAGACGCATTCAGTTCTGTTTATTAAACGCTACAGAGTGCCTAAAGTTACGGACTGCAGCTTTAATGATTTCATTAATGATTCTTTTAGTACTTTTAAAAAATACAGATAAAAATAAATGCCATTTAATGACTAAATTATGAGATTACATTTAAAATAATAATATGACTTAATAAATAATAAAACATAATAATTGGTTCTAACTATGCATTAAAAAACAATTCTAAAACAAATATATTCCTTCAATAAACATTTATAAAACACTAGTGACAAAATTCATAATGTGTACAATAAATTACACATTGTCATAAGAACACTTATTTAAGTCTCACAGTTCTATGTGTTTGATTTACTAAAAATAACAGAGTCATGTTGAGAAATCCCATTAGACTGATTGGGATGTGTTTTTGATTAAAGTAATCATTTGGGATTCAAAATACACTGGCTGCTCTGTGTTCACTTAAAAGAACCTCCTCATCTGTGCAAAAATGTGTAAAAACCATCAAAGGAAACAAAATGTAATTTTCTAATTTATCGTCAATGTAGTTTGTTTTTTTATCATTATTTTAAATTAGATTTTAGTTTTTTTGGTTCCCATCTAAAGTTTTAGTAATTTTGTTGTGTAGTTTTAGTTTACTTTATTTTAGTACTTCAAAAGATAGCTGCAAGCAGCAATTATGAGGCCAAGCACAATCAGAGGCAAAATAGGGAGCACGGAGTGGCAGACCAACTGCAACAATAAGTAATTAAAACCAGTTTAGGATGATTTTAGTCAAAATGGCTGAAAAATCATAAATACAACCTCTGGTAATATGATTTAAAATTTCGCTTTTGACCAATAGGTGGCACTGTTATCAAATCGATTTGGTGTGGTCAGAGTAAAGAGACAATTGCACATACAAAGTTAGGTGTCAATTTATCAAAGCTTTGCAGAGATACAGCCTCAGATGTAGTCTGGCATCATGCCTCAAATTTGTTGCGTCGCTATGCAAAAACGGTTTTGTTTATCGATACAAAATTCTTAACTTTTTATCGGCACAGTCTGAAGATGATCTGATTCGATTTTGGTGAAAGTCGGACCGACGCTCGAGGAAGAGTTTGAAAAAGTAGGTTTTCAACATAAATAAAAATGGCAGACAGGAAGTTTGTCTCACTATGGCATAATTGGTATCTATATTGTCAGCATGACCCAAGGAATATTTTGAGACCATTTTGTTTCATTGTAATAGGCTAATGCAATTAAATTTCATAATTAATGGTTAATGAATTACTTATCACTCTTGACCAATAGGTGGCGCTGTTATCAAATTTATGTGGCGTGGTCAGTGTGAGGTGTGAATGACAAATACGAAATTTAGTACAAATATGTCAAAGCTTTGCAGAGATACAGCCTCAGATACAGTTTGGCATCTTTCCAGCAAATTCGCTGATGCACTAAAAGAAAAACTATTTGTTTATTGACACAAAATCCATAACTTTTTGTCAGCATGGTCTGAAGATGATCATGATCAGAGTCAAATTTGGTGAAAATCAGAGTAAAAGTCTAGGAGGAGTTTGAAAAAGTAGTTTTTCCACATTAATCAAAAAGGTGGACAGTAAGTTCATCCAATTATGGCATAATTGGTATCGATGTTCTCTGCGATATCCAGTGAATATATTAAGACCAGTTTCATTACAATAAGCTAATTTAAACAAAAGTTATTTGCATTTTTCAAATTTTTTTTAAATTTCATTATACCTTTTGGCTGCCTCCAAACTTTTTGAGTACAAGTCAGGGCATGGTGCCAAGGACACATACCAAGTTTCGTAACAATACATCAATGCGTTCATAAATTCTAGCATTTTACAACAAAATAAAAAAAATGGCCGAAGCCCAAAATGGCTGACATGGGAAAATTGGGTATGGTTCCAAACCTAAAGAGACCAGTTTCGTGATTTTGAGAAGTCATAAGCAAAAAGAGCAATTTTTCGTATCTTCTGACCACTACTTGGCACAGCACCGAAACACTGCAGTTAGCCTCAGGTCATGCTTGTTATTACACACACCAAGTTTGGTCACAATACGCCAAACCATTGTGGAGATATAGCCTCATATCCATTTTTGTGTGCTTTTCGTAGAATTCGTTTGTGTGTTATTCGAGAACGGTTTGATTAATCAACTTGAGTTCCATAACTTTTTGCCAGCATGGTCTAAAGTTGATCTGAGCCAATTTTGGTGAAAATCTGACAAACCGTCTAGGACAAGTTCGAAAAAGTAGGTTTTTCAAACAATTAAACAGCAAAAAAAAAAAAAAAAACTTATGATTTATGAAAAAAAATCCGTCTATGCCTTATGGTGCGTTCACACCGGATGCGAATGAAGCGGCAAGCGCGAGTGATTTACATGTTAAGTCAATGCAAAGACACGAATAGCCATCCTGCGGCGCGAAACGCGCGAATTGAGCGGCGTGCATTGAGCGTTTCAAGCGATTGCCGCGCCATTTGCGCGAATCGCGCAAGTTCAAAAATCTGAACTTTGGCGAAAATCCGCGCCGCGTTAACCAATCAGGAGCTTGCTCTAGTAGTGACGGTGGCAGAAATCCGAAACAACAATGGAGGACAAAATCACCGTTGCTGTCTGTGGTAACTCGGAGCTGTACGATACATCTTTGGACTTTTCTAGAAACAGGAATAAAAATCTTGCTAGGAAGAAAGTGAGTGAAGAGGTCGGACAATCTGGTAAATTTTAAAAAACGCTCTTTACTCAATTTGACCTACATATACATAAATATTGAGACTACAAGCAAGCTAAAGCTGGCAAATTGAGCTCATTCACCTATTTTACAACTACTTTCCCGCTGACGAGTGGCAGACGCCCCTCCCATGACGCGAATTCGCGTCTGTTGTGAAGAAAATGTCTACTCAAATGTTCAAGCGTTCAACTACGCGCGAATAGCACGTTTTTTCCGCGCAAGTCGCATCCGGTGTGAACGCACCATTAGGGTTCAAAAACCACCCCTAACCCGGACCCTAAACATACCCCTCACAGAAAATGTACAAAATCGTTTGAGGTCGTACAAATTAGCCACCTAATAAAAGATGTACGAATTGGTAGTGAGATAGCGTTGGATCATTGCTATTTTTTCTTTGTTCTACCAAACTGAGGGATGCATTGAAATTCTTTTCAGGCCACAGATGCTGTCAATACCACTTAAGCTGTGTAACCCTGAATATTTCTTTAATATACAAAGTTCTTTTCGTAAAGTCTGATATGCAACAGTATAGCTATAGATGTCCTGCTCTTTAAATAGAGATGAACAGATGGCCTAAACCTCAGATATCTGAATCAAGGCCAGACAGGCAAATTTCTATTGGTTGCATTTGTTGTTAACATGAAATAATAAAACAAAGACTATGAAACAGTCTCTGATCTGTCATTTAAGGGACTGAAAGCCAATACAAACATTTAATGGATACGATTACACCATTCACAAGCATCCACAAGCATGCAAACTTTGCTTGAGGATATTTTAATCTAAAGGCTTCTATCGTTACCTCAATCCAGGCTTGGCTTAATACATAAAACTTCAAAAAGCAAGTAGGCCTGGCGAAAGTCATCTGAGGGCCAGCTCAGCCCTGCCAATCAGATTTTAAAGACTCAATAGGAAATGAGAGGTATAGTGTGACTGCGTTAAGTGAAAAAAAAATTGGCAAAGGTAACAAGGAACAAATTGAAAGGTCCCTATACAGAACGGCGAGGAAGAGTGAGAACAAGAAGGGGAAACAAATCAGAAATGAATTAATGAAAGAGATATGCTCGGGCTTTGAAGCATTCCTTGTGTTTGTTTTTCTCTCTCCTGACATCACTAACTACTACAAGCTGTTCATGGGGTCCAACTGTATATTCGAGCTCTCCGCTATGCATTCCACTCCTCGTCTCACGCGCCAAGTGCCCCAGCGTGAACCGAGATCCGAACCTGACCTCACCCTCTTGTGAAACATCTTAACTTCATTTCGGTGTGGGGAGACTTGTCCCAGAGCCCCTGGACTTTTTGTCAGGTCACTGGGAGGGGAAAACCGGCTGATGCATCCCCTACTTTCAGATTTCAAAAAAGGCAGGAAACATACGAGGCCAAACTCTTCTCTTGCACGCAACAGCTCACTCAGATTAGGGTTGTTTTTTAAGACCACGGTGATGTGGCAGGACGAGACCAATGAGAACATTCTAAATGAATGCTTTGTTAATGTCATAATGGCAGTGGAGAGGTGATGAACGTCACCAGAAGTGCACTATAAAAGATATAAGAAGCTTTATGAGAGATCAGACTGAGGTAGGGTTAGATGACAACAAGTCTTGTTGTTGAACAGTCCATCAACAATTCTGTCATTATTTACGTCTGATAATTTAATTCCAAACCTGTATGACTTTCCTTTTGTAGAAGTCAAAATAAGAACTTTTGAAGAATGTTCACACTTGTCTTTTCCACACAATAAAAGTAAACAGGGATCAAGAAAAGCAAGAGTTTTAGTGAATAACTGCTTAGATTTTAAGTCTATTCATTAAACGTAATAAATAAATACACAAACAAACAAAAAAATATCCATTCAAATGTTTTTATGCTCATCGAGGCTGCGTTAATTTGATTAAAAATACTGAAAAAATGCAATATTGTGAAATAATATTACGATGTTAAATAATGTTTTTCTATTTTAATATAGAATAAAATCAAATTAATTTCTGTGATCAAAGCTGAATTTTCAGCATCGTTACTCCAGTATTCAGTGTCACATGAATCTTCAGAAATCATTTTAATATGTTGATTTGTTATCAATGTTGAAAATAGTGCTTTTTAATATTTTTTTGGAACCTGTGATACTTTTTTCAGGATTCTTTGATGAATAAACAGTATTTAAAATAGAAATCTTATATATATATATATATATATATATATATATATATATATATATATATACACAGACACTACCGTTCAAAATTTGTAGTCAGTAATTTTTTTATAATTTTTTAATAATTTAAAATGACTTGTAGTTTTAAGCTGATTTAACTTAAAATTTTAAGGCAGCTGCTGAACTTAAGTTTTTAAGTTGAAACTGGTGAAAACTTTTTACAGTGTAAAACGTATAATGAAAACAGAAAATTTACCAATACAAGCTAATACAAATTATTAATAAATTCAATGGTAGAATGTAAATAATATTAAAATACACTGATTCAGATTTGGGGCAACATAACTGAAAAAAAAAATGACATTTTCATTTTGGATGAACTGTTCTTTTAAAACTCAGCAGTTTTTCCCTCTCATTATCCATGCAGAAAATAAGGGTGATGTGAGAAAAACCAACAAATAAAAAATGAAGCTTGACCACTAATGTGCATAACAAAAAACAAAGAAATAGCTGTGGTTAAACAACTCTATTCCATGACTGTCTTTAAAGCTGCTAAATACAGATTGACTAACAGACAGATAGACCACTGATTTAGTTTGCTGTCAGTTCTCATTAGATGTTTGCTTGAGGACAGTGTGACTTTAATTGAATTTCCTCACCTTTGGTCACAATGCCAATGATGTAATAATGAATGTCAGAGGCTAAAGAGACGTGACATGCAACAGCTGTCCTTGACATACCAATGCTAGTTAGCTGTGCTGTTTTGTGGCCATGTGCTATGGTCATTGAGTTTAGTGACAGGAACCATTCTCCTAGAGGGTCTTACAAACCCATGCCAAAAGAGGAAGGGAAAATAAAGTTATCAAAGTTCATGACTCCTAAAAAGACCTGATTGCTGGACCCACAGACACTACTGTGCAGAATAGAGACAGTACGCTCAAGGCTTGAACAAATGTTGAATGCATTAGGGATGATTATATTGGGTTCCAAAAGGAAATCATAAATATTTAAATATCTTTGTGGTTGGATGCCCCAAAGAAAACACTCTGTCTTAGGAATCAATCTATGTGGGATTAAAACCACAGACTGAGAAAAAAGGCTTTGCTGAAACTTGCTTTGCTTGAAAACAAAATGTTGACACACTGTGAAACAAGAATAACTTTAGTCCACTGAATCAGTAGCGCTATTAGGTTATAGTCAAGTTAGTCTTTAAAAGGGAAGTTCACTTCCAGAATGAAAATTTCCACTCCCCAGTGTTATCCAAGATGTTCATGTATTTTATTATTCAGTTGAAAAAAAATTAAGGTTTTTGAGGAAAACATTCCAGGATTTTTCTCCATATAGTGGACTTCAATGGGGATCAAAGGGTTAAAGGGTCCAAATTGCAGTTTCAATGCAGCTTCAAAGGGCTCTACACAATCCCAGCTGAGGAATAAGGATCTTATAGTGAAACGATCTGTCGTTTTCTAAAAAAAGAAAAAATATACTTTAACCACAAATGCTCATCTTGCACTAGCTCTGCGAAGCGCATGCATGTCTTCACGCATAGCGTAATAAAAGTCACACGCGGTTAGTTCTTAATCTGTGTACTTTGGTTAAAAAAGGTACACTCTTAAAAATAAAAGTGCTTTAAGGGGAGACACTGCAGACAAGAACTGTTTTTTAATGTACCTGTCAAGTTTGAGATTTGGGCTTTTTGGTTTTTCATAAAGTGTTTTTTTTTAGAATAGTGGAAAGAAAACATCCAAAAAACACTGTTAGGTGTTTCTTTTTAAGCACTTTATCTATTTGTGTCAATAGAGTTTCAATTACAAGGCATATTTTTAAAGGCTGTTTTCTCAAAATGAGTTTTTTTCTTCTACACTGAGCCATAAATCTACACTTCAGTAACACTTACACACGCCAAACTTTACATTTTTATTCCTGTCTATTTCCTGAAGGTTTTTACAGAGGGATTTGTTCATATATAATTTGCTTGGTTTTATACAACATTTTATTCGCCAAAAAAAAAATAGTGTTTCCTGTCTGTCTTTTTTTCTGAATTATGGCGTGATGAAATGAGATACCCGAAATTCCCTCTGTAAAAACTTTTGCCTCTAATATGTCAAACAAATTAAACAAGGATTTTGAAACTGACTTCAACCAGTGTTTAGATTTTGGTTTGCAAATTAGCACATATTTCATTAAATAATGCCTCATTTGCCTATTTAAACCTAACTTTTTAGAAAATTTGTAAGACAAAAAATTAATCAAGCAACTGGGTAAGTAGTAAGGTGATAACTATTAGTTATTTTCTTTACCCTATTTTCCTGCACTGTCTCAAAAGATTCTTTTTTTGGTTCCACAAATAACCATTAAGTCAAAGGTTCTTTAAAGAACCATCTCTTCCATACCTTTTTATAATCTGAAGAACTTTCTTTCACCACAAAGAACCTTTTGTGAAACAGAAAGGTTCTTTAGATGTTTAAGGTTCTTTATGGAACTATTTAGACAAAAAAAGGTTCTTCTATGGCATCGTAAACCACCTTTATTTTTAAGAGTGTAGGGTAGGGTGAAAAACTCTTCAAAATTGTCCAACATCATTGTTTTACTGTTTTTTTTTTGTAACGGGTGTTAGACTTTCTTTGCATGTTTCCTTTGTAAACACTGAGTCTTTACTTCTGCCTACATCACATGTGCATGATTAGGTAATGCGTGAGGTCGAGCTATTGCAAAACAAGCATTTGTGTTTAAAAAGTATATAAATTTGTATTTTCTTAGAAAATAGCAGATTATTTCCCTAGATAAGACACTTGTTCCTCGGCTGGGATTGTTGAAGCTGCACTGAAACTGCAATTTAGACCTTCAACCCATTGACCCTTTGAAGTCCACTAATTTGAGAAAAATCCTGGAACGTTTTCCTCAAAAACAACTAAAGACATGAACATTTTGAATGACATGGGGGTGAATAATCTATCAGGAAATGTTTATTATTTCAATGGGTTTGATAATTAAAGCATCCCTGTGGTGAAAATCAAGTTTTTACCACTGTTGTCAAAATGTTTAAAGACAAACAATGTGCAAATTCATCAGTCAACACTATTGCCGTGTATTACCTCCTGCATTTTCTGGTACAACTGGCAGTGTACAACAGGAAACAGGCAGTTTCCAGTTGTCACAAACAATCCCCCAATCCTGTCAACTTCGGGGTGGGGCTCTTCATATCATTAGCATATTACGGTAACAGGGTTTGTGTTAAATCAGCAACATATTATTAGCTGTTTGATAATGTAGTCAAGCCAAAGGCTAATGATATTGATATCAATTACTGTCATGTGTCTGACACTGTTGAGAGCGATACATAAAACACATTACCATTCGGATGAGGCAGGACTCTTTTGAAAATTCATGAATTCTAAATGAGGTAAGGCTGTTGAGTTATATTCAAGCCATTTTAAAGGGATAGTTCATTTAAAAATTAAAAATCTGCCATTAATTATTCTCCTTCATGTCGTTTCCAAACCAGTAACACCTTCACTCATATTCAGAACACAAGACATTTATGATGAATTCCAATCACTTTCTGATCCTGCATAGCAAGCAACTGACACGTTTAAGGTCCAGAAAGGTAGTAAGGACATTGTTAAAATAGTCCATGTGACATCAGTGGTTCTACCGTGATGTTATGAAGCTACGAGAATACTTTGTGCACAAAGAAAACTAAAATTACGACTTTATTCAACAATTTCTTCTCTTTCGTGTCAGTCTTCGCCACCATTCAAGTCGTTATTTTTGTTTTCTTTGCACACAAAAAGTATCCTCGTAGCTTCATAAAATCTAAAGTTGAACCATTGATGTCACATGGACTATTTTAACGGTGTCTTTACTACCTTTCTGGGCCTTGAACATGTCAGTTGCAGGGTCAGAAAACTATTGGACTTCATTAAAAATACCTTATTTTGTGTTTTGAAGATGACGATGACGATGACGAAATCATTTAGTTGACGCCACTTTTTTTCATGACGATAACGAGATAAAAATGGCTCGTTGATGACTAAAACATGACGAGACGTGTGTGAGTTTTCGTTGACGAGACGAGAATAGACGAAAATGTTAGTGGGTGGTCCGTCAGACATTTAAAATGCATGACATTTCTGCTTATTGTGCATGCCAATTAAAACTTAAAAAGTATCTGCCGCTATGGCAAGCCGTTTTAGCATTAAATACTCTTTGCTATACTAGTATGGCAAGCCGTCTTAGCATTCCATCCTTGTTTGTCTTTTATGTTCTAAAACATTCCTTCATTATTGTAATTATTGGTGAAAATAGTCGATCCGGAAGCTCACATTGTGTTTAACTATAGATCTGCTATTTTCAGAACTTATAAGTGACACTACCCAACAGCAAAATACTTCCTGACCTACATTAATTTGTTAAAAGACTACTTTTTCCCCTTTTTTTGACTAAAACTAGACTAAAACCTTTTTGACTTTTCGTCGAGTAAAATTGGACTAAAACTATCACATATAGAAGTGACTAAAATTTGACTAAAACTAAGAAGCATTTTAGTCCAAAAGACTAAGACTAAATCTAAGATGGTTGTCAAAAACAACACTGGATGAATGAAGGTCTTATGGGTTTGGAACGACACAAGGGTGAGTAATGAATGACAGAATTTTCTTTTTTGAGTGAACTGACCTGTTAAGTAAAGACTTTAAATAGTGGAAACAAACTAATTAACTGACTGACTGATCATTACATCTATACATGCATTTGTTGTACAGCGGATAAAGAATAGCAATAAAACTGAACAGAACATCTAATTTAAAGAATTTATAAGAAGAAAAATCCTTCTTTTCTTTATTTTGTGACACGGAAATAATGTTATTGTATGAGACTTCCAATTCATTAGCCACTAGGTAAATAACTAGAATAACAACAAAGTGCATGTAATGATACATTATTACTGTTTTTGTACAGCTAAAATACTGTATACATGCAATAAAATACCGAAATAAAGGAAGAACTCAATTCACACCTTGCACGCTTCATTTTTGTTGCATTAGCACTAAAAGTGCTTCTTATTTGTGTTGGAAAGTGAACAAGAGAAATATAAACTACATTTTTCAACACACCCATTTTATTCCAAACAAAATCTCGTCGTAATTATTATTCTGGACCCATTAAAAGAACCTCACAGGAAGACTATGTTTTATACATAAACCTACACTTTTGATTGAACAAATCAATGTCTCAGGGCCACCTGACCTGTGTTTATTGATATCTGGTAACATATGTTAATCATATTCTTATTAGTCGTAAAAACATCTGAAAGCTGATATATTTACTTCCTTGGAAACAATGAAACAATTCTCTGTGTGCCAAGAAAGCCTCCAACTTAATTCAAATAAAACACAAACATTCTGACAGGCCTCCTCCCTCAGTCAGGCTCCCTGAACATTTCCTTCTTCCTGAGGAACGCTTCCTCTCGCTCTCTATTATGGGCCTTTTCACATCTGATTAAAGACCAGCACTTAAAGGCAAAAAGGAATCAATAATGTTAGCGTTAAAGATGTCAGACGTTGCCGCCCCTTCACACCAAAATCAAGCCCCAAACAATGAAGTCTTTACTGAGACTCATTTGCCTGCAGTAAACACTAGCTACGCTCCACTTGTCATCTTGACTTCTTGACATCTTTTGAGACAAAACAAAGAATGCTTTCCATAAGCATTGCCATTAACATTATGAAAGGGGGTCAAAGGCGAACAATGTAAGGGTGAACTGCTTATTAGTGGTGAAAAATTCTTCCGTGTCTGTGTTATTCATTCTTGTGTGTGAATGAACAGTGGGTAATTTAGGAGCTGGGTAACAGAGGTTAGAAAAAGGGCCACCGCTCTGCTCCAACAGACTAAAAGAGAGCTTGTGTGCTTGTGACTACATTTAGTTTGAAAGTGACACTTTAAATTCTTGCACATGGAGTAACAAGGTTTTGTGTGTGTGTGTATGCGTATGTGTAGTTTCCCATTTAGCATTCACGTGGCAGCTGAATGCTAAATATTGAACTGAAGTGCAGTCAAAATCGTGGGACTACTTCATAGCTGTGCAGAAAATTAATCAAGACTTTAGAACATTTGTCAACCACTCAATCAAGAATGCAACGATCTTCATGGTATAAACATGAATTGATACTTAAGAGTGTAAAAGTGTAAAAGGCTTTGCAGAACGTGTTTTTTTTCCCGCTTTTGGTACAAATTGCATTTAACCATACTGTGCTAATCAACCAAATTTACTTGAAAAGCTTATTAAAATGATCAAATACACCATCATTCAAAAGTTTGGAGTTGGTATCATTTTTAATGTTTTGAAAGAAGTCTCTAATGCTCACCAAGGCTGTATTTACAGTTGAGGTCAAAAGTTTACATCCCCCTTTCAGAAATTTGTAAAATGTTAATTATTTTAACAAAATAAGAGGGATCATACAAAATGCATGTTATTGTTTATTTAGTACTGACCTGAATAAGATATTTCACATAAAAGATAATAGTAAAAATTACCTGGTTCAAAAGTTTACATCCCCTTATTACTGTGTTCTTCCCTGAATGATCCAGCATTTTTGTTTATTTGAACCCTTTCCAACAAGGACTGTATGATTTTAGGAATGAGGGACACAAATGCGACTATTACAGAAGGTTTAAAGACTTACTGACACTCCGGAAGGAAAAACCATGCATGAAGAGTCGGGGGTAAAAACTTTTGAAAAGTGAGTAAAAGTGTAAATTTTTCTTATTTTGCCTAAATATCATATTTTTTTCATCTAGTGCTGCCCTTCAGAGGCTACAGAAGACAGTTACATGTTTCCCAGAAGACAAAATAAGTTAAATTTACCCTGATCTTCAAATTCAAAAAGTTTTCTGAAGCATCGGTGAGCATTTGAATCTTCTGTAATAGTTGCATATGATGTCCTCCGTTGTCCTCAGTGTCAAAAGATGGATCTTAAAATCATACAGAAAGAGTTCAAATGCACAAAAATGCTGGAAAACCAAAGAATTTGTGGGACAAATTACCATACCATATTTCTAAAGAACAGCAGGCAGTTTAACTGTTCAGGACAAACAAGGGGCTTATGAACAACTATCACTAAACAGACAAAAAAAAAAAAAAAAACACAGCTGTGGATCATTCAGGTAAGAACACAGTATTAAGAATAAAGGGGATGTAAACTTTTGAACCGGGTCGTTTTTATAAATTCAGCAATTATTTTCTCTTGTGGATTATATGTAAACATCTTTTATGCGAAATATCTTATTTAGGTCAGTACTAAATAAACAATAACATTTTGTATGACTCCTCTTATTTTGGTTAAATAATTAACATTTTGCAGATTCTGAAAGTGGGATGTAACCCTGCTGAAAAAACCAGCTAAAACCAGCCTAGGCTGGTTGGCTGGTCTTAGCTGGTTTAAGCTGGAAATGGCTGGTTTTAGCTGGTCTCCCAGCCTGGCCAGGCTGGTCAGGCTGGTTTTAGCTGGTGGTTTCCCAGCCTGACCAGCCTGGCCAGGCTGGAAAAATGGCCAAAACCCCTCTAAAACCAGCCTGCCTCCCAGCTTTGACCAGCTAAAACCAGGCTGGTTGACCAGCTAAAACCAGCCAACCAGCCTAGGCTGGTTTTAGCTGGTTTTTTCACCAGGGAAACTTTTGTCCTTTACTGTCTTTACTGTCACTTTTGGTCAATTTAATCAATCCTTGCTGAATACATGTATTAATCTCTTCAAAAATAAACATCGTACAGACCCTAATTTTAAACATTAGTGTTAGGATATTTAAATGTAGATTTTTTTTTTTTACTTTTCCCTGCTGAAAAAACCCCCAGCTAAAACCAGCCTAGGCTGGCTTAAGCTGGAAGTAGCTGGTTTTAGCTGGTCACCCAGCCTGGCCAGGCTGGTTTTAGCTGGTGGTCTCCCAGCCTGACCAGCTAAGACCAGCCTTACCAGTCTGGCCAGGCTGGGTAAGTGGCCAAAACCCCTCTTAAACCAGCCTCCTGACCAGCTAAACCCAGTCTAGTTGACCAGCTAAAACCAGCCAACCAGCCTAGGCTGGTTTTAGCCGTTTTTTTCAGCAGGGTTAGTAGTATGTGTTTGGTAACTCGGAGTCTGAACAGTTTTAACACAGAAACCACAGTTAAGCTCAAGTACAATTGCACTCATTCTAAATACTGTTGGAGACTCCAAATTTAGCACCTTCCTGACCCGTAAGACTTCCTTTTGCAGTTTCTAAAGAGCCACTATTCTCTTGCTTGCTCAACGATTTCCTCAGAATACCACATTGTTCTGAAAAACGATCCTAATTTGAAATCCAAGCTGGAAACTCATTTTAAATGCACTACATTAAGCATTATTCCTCTGAGCGCCTGATTAAAATGTGAGTTTCAAAACAAGGTGACTAAGGTATGGAATGTGAGCTGTTAATGAGGCTTCACAGAACAGCACGCTATCCGAGTATACAAGGGCTGGGTTTTTGACTTCCTTCCCAAACTCACTGAGAACTGTTTTCCTTCCCTTCTGAGTCTTGGTGTTCATGCATACACTGACAGGAAGCAGAGCTCAACTTAGGGCTGTTCAAACAAAAGGGGTGTGAAAATCTGTTCACATTCTTCGGATCACTAACACAATGATTCGGTTTGCGAAACAACGTTACCAGAAACCCGCTATATGTCCTCCAAAAAGTCCACTGAAACAAGTCTGCTGGCATGTGCCAAAATCAAAGGATGAGATGTTGTTCCTCAAGGCTTTCAGGGGGTTGAAATGTTGCCAACAAAGACACAGGACACTCAAGATGTCACAAAGGGAAGGGCACACAAACAAGACTGAATTAAAAAGCAAAGTAATGCAGCAGTTTAGTCAACATGAAACACAATGGACTTAGTTTACTTTCTCTGCACACTCCCTTTCTTTTCTTCACCCTGTCCACAAAATGGCAGACCAGAACACTAATCGGTATTGATAACCAATACCACCCACCTTGAGCGCTTTGTCCTTAAGTTTGCCTGGATTCCATCAATTTAATACCTTCTCCACCTGTGCAACCATTAGCTGTAAAGTCAACACGCAACATTAGCACAGGTGGGAAAGATTCTGCGACAATTTAGTGTCAGTTTACCTAACAAATCAAGTACTTGTGACACTTTTGACACAGATCATGAAGCTATGTATAAAAAACCACCATGCTAATGTAAAGGTAACACTTTACAATACGGTTCATAAGTTAACTGTAGTTAACTACAGTAGTTAACATTAACTAAGAATGAATGGTGTTGATTTCAACATTTACTAATGCATTATTAAAATCACCAATAGTATTTGTTAACATTAGTTGATGCACTGTGAGCTAATAATGAATGACTGTAATTTTATTAGCTAACATTAACAACAATGAATAAATAGTGTAATAAATGTATTGTTCATTGTTCGTTCATGTTAGTTAATACATTAATGTTAACAAAAGACAACTTATTGTAAAGTGTTACCAGTTTAAAAAATGAAATTTAAAATTTTAAAATTTCACATTTAATTAAATGTGTTACTTGTTATGTATGTAAACACACACTTTTATTTTGCATGCGATTAATCGCGATTAATCGTTTGACAGCCCTACTTTTTACTTATTTACTATTTTTTACACATACACAGATTTATTACAATGTGTTACTTACTGTTTATTTGTAATTATTAGTCAAATTTAGCAATCTTTTCACCAGTTTTTTTTTTTATTAAATCCTACACCAATTTTCTATCCAGGGAGAATCTGGTCAATTATACAATGCTGGTTTTCCAAATATATACATTTTTAAAATACATTACATTAAAAAATGTATCTCGTGACTTTTTCAGTGATGAGCATACTTTCCTTTTTTTGTATTCTAGTTAATATAGATTTTTTGAGAGCATAAATTAAAAACGTCTAGGTGATACAATTGTCCTGATATCATCATTAACAAAAAGCCTCATTCAAAGAAATTAATTCTTAAGATTAAACTTTTTAAAGCAATTTAGCATCTTTCTGCCCAATAAAAAGTCATATGACATGACCAACAATTATGAAACATACCATAAAAATAGAAAATATCATAGAGACCTTCATGATTGTTTGTCAAACTACTATCACTAAACAACAACAACAACAACAACAACAACAACAACAACAACAACAAAAAAACACAGCTGTGGGTCATTCAGGTAACAACATAGTATTAAGAATCAAGGGTATGCAAACTTTTGAACAGGGTCATTTTTATAATCTCAACTATTATTTTCTCTTGTGGACAATATGTAAACATCTTTTATGTGAAATATCTTATTCCAGTCAGTACAAAATAAACAACAACATGTATTTTGTGTGATCCCTCTTATTGTGGTAAAATAATTAACATTTTGCAGATTTTAAAAGGGGGGTGTAAACTTTTGACCTCAACTGTAATTTATTTTTTAATGACAAGGTCAGAAGGTTTGTTCAGGATGTTAAATGTCATGTGTGCGACTCCCCAAAAATGTAATGGTATTCATGAATTATTCATTCTTGATATTTGAAAGAAAAAAAAAAAAAGTATTAATTTATATTTTAATATTTAAAAAAATGCATGCTTTAATTTTTCTTCTTTTTTTAAGAATTCTCTTTACTGTTCACACTTATGACACTTAATGTCATTGACCCTTATCACATGGTCTCAAATGATGGTAATACAGGGCACATAATTTAGTCAGGTCTCTGCAGATTCACCCACCAAAGGTTAACCAAGTTCAACAGGAAATCCTTATAAGGCTGTTAAATAATCATTACAAGTTCCACAATAAAGCTTCCCTGTCATACCAAACCATGGACTCGTGCTCTCATGGGGTAGCATGCGGTCATATTTACAATAGAAATAAAATTCCACTAAAACCACCTTCATGTCTCTGCAGGACCTTTACAAGGACCCCACACCCTTCGTATCCCTGTGATTGCCTCATACATCAACAGCAAAAGAGAACGCAGCCGAGGCCTCATCAACATCACAGCACATGGACTGCGTTCCTGCCGGTAGCCCTCGTTAAAAACTTCCACAGCAACTAACAATTACAAAGACAGCATGGAAGATCATTGCACATAAAATGCCCTCTTTGTTCCAATGCCCAGACAGAGGGGGCTCTCAGAGCAGTATGAACAGATGGATTTGATTCTGTAAAGGAAACTAGAGGTCGTTCAGCACCAATCACATGAGTGATGCACCCGGAAAAGATCTAAATATGGTCAATGCATGTGCTGCATCGATCTGATGTTACGGCATAAGCATTGCAAGTGACAATACTGACTGTGACCATGCAAATACAAGAATGGAAAATACATTAATTCAATGACATGCCATGCATTCAATCAAGACAATTGGGTCAATGACAAACTACAGCTATTTACAGCTATTTACTGTTTTTTTTTTTTCTTTCAGCACCTTTCTGCATGAATTGGCACATTTTAAATGAATTTGTAATACTTTAATAATGTAATACATCTCTCTCTCTTTCTCTCTCTCTCTCTCTCTCTCTACATTTCTAATGCTTTCTTTTGAAGAAATGTGCCTTTTAATGTGACTTTTCTTAATTATAATGTCAGGACAGCAGTATCCTCCTGACATTTTTTAATTTTATGCACCCCAAAGTATTCAAATGTTTCAAATAAGTTTAGAAAATAAAGTAACTGTATGTTCGAGTTGCATTTTTTGCTGGATTTTTTAGGGGTTTAAGCGCATAGCACTGAATGGCCAAGGATCAGCAATCTCAACGTACAACTGAGCAGGGAAACCAAACCGTAGAGACTTGAAACTTGGAGGGATGATAGTACTCACACCGTTTACAACGTCACCAAGACTCACCCCGATCGGCCTGGCGGGGGCGCTACAGCGATCAAAAGTACGAAATCACTTATAGTTCTTAAACCGTTCGGCACAAGCTCAAGTGTCTTATGCCACTGAAATCTTTGACTCATGCCAGACAAAATGCACGCCTGGGATTCAGAAAATTTCTGGCATTGCGCATTTTTTGAAAAACCTACTTTTGAGAACTAGTCCTAGGTTTTTCGCCTAATTAAACTTTTAACTTTTGGATGGAATATGATATCTTGGCCAAAATCACAAAAAGTTTGTAAGAGCTGAATCTGAGGTCACGTGAAAAAAGTTTTGGAAAAAGCTTGGCTACTTGGTGGTGCTATAAGAGGGGAGAGAAAAAAAAAAAAAAAAAGCGGCCATAACTATTAACCCGCTTGTCCTACCGACATGAAAATCTGTATGCACAGTCTTAGGACATTTGCATATCTCAAAAAACAAAACAAAACATGGCCACCGTAGGCCGATGAACTTTGAGCACCTATTAGACAAGCTTAACGGAGGTCGATTGGAACGAAACTTGGTGGACCTGTTTGACTCATGGCCCTAAAGGTCTGTGACAAATTTGAAAGATATTGCCCACTGGGGGTGAGGCGAGGCGCTATCGCATTTATAGAGGGCGTAAATGATTGTACATTGTGCACATACACATTTCACACATACGCACAATATACATATCATACAATAGACCTTTTGAAAAAAAAAAGCCTCTAGAACCACTGCTGTCAATTAAACCTTTAGTTAAATGATTGAAAACATCTTAAAACCCTACTTTTGCAAACTAGTCCTAGGTTTTTTTGCTTAATCTGAAAAAAAAAAAAAAAAAAAAACACTGCAGTGCAATTCCCTGGACTCTTTACATGAATAATAATAATAATAACAACACTGAAATTTAGCCTTTGGGAAACTATAATGGGGTCGTTTAGAAAAGGGGCCTGTCCAAAAATGCCCAAAAGCCCATAAAGCCTAAATGAAAACTACATTTAAAAAAAAAAACATAATATTTCTGTGTTAAGTGACCTGCATTTGCCATTGATTTTATCATTGATTTAGGACATTACAAGCTTGATAAGAGTAGCTACTGGTTGTGGCTCACGTTAAGTTCAAGAAATTGATGCTTGCATTTAGAACAATCACAGGCTCTGCACCCGCTTACTTTTCACCATTATTCACCATTTCACCATTATGAATTCTGAGATCCGCTAGTGAGCAACGCCTCATGGTACCATCACAGAGAGGCTCAAAATCACTTTCCAGAACATTTTCATTCAATGTTCCTGGCTGGTGGAACGACCTTCCTGTTCCTATCCGGAATGCTGATTCCCTGACAATCTTCAAGCGACAGCAGAAAACTCATCTCTTTCAACACTATTTGATTTCATCTTGATGATTAAAGAAAAGTTGTTCCCTTTATTTATTCCTTCCCTTTTTAGCTTGTACTTGTTTGGAACAATGCCTGAAACATGGTATTACGAGCACTTTCTGTGTCTGTTTGCCTCTTTAAGATGAATCGCTTTATGTATTCCCCAATGGTAAGTCGTTTTGGATAAAAGCGTCTGCAAAATGACTAAATGTAAATGATAATATAGTATATCTTTTTTTTTTTTCACATGTGCTTAGATGCCCTGAAACCTTAAAGGCACTTAAACCCTGGTAATTGCTGCCTGCATTTTACAATTAAAATTAAACAATAATTTTAGATTGTACTATTTTAAGAGTTTACACCGTTTTATAAGAGAACTCACTAACTTTTTTGCGTCAGGTAGGGTTTAGTTTATGGCACTTCCCATTCATTTCTATAGTAGCCGTAAACAGAGACTGACTGTTGCACACCTCTGATGGAAATTCAATGATGTCAAGGCTGTAATGTGATTGGATACCAAGGCACACGTGATCCAAGTTGACTGTTACGCTTTCTCCAATAGTAAGTAATACAGACCAACTCTGATTTTACTAACATGGTGTTTTAATGAAGCCAGTTAGTTAAGAACTCTAATAAAGCATCATCCAAAACACCAGCATATGCCGGTGACCACCCTGCTCTTTTCAACAAAATAAATACACTCATAACAAGGAACAGCACTTTCCCAGGGCTGAAGGTTACTGCATTACATTGTTTAATGGAGAGCAGCCCAGTTACAGAGCCTCTGATTATCACATCTTCCAGGATGGAAGACATTCACAGCAAAATGCTTCACTGCGGTCATGGCTCGCGCTCCGTGCTGCCTCAGCTCACAATAGGCTCTAATAGTCATTTCCTGATGGAGCTCCTTCAAAAGAATCTTTTAATATGATTGTCAGATTCCAGCCTGCAGTTATAGGCTAAGTGAGATTAAAATGAAGTACAAAGACTTGCTGGATGATGCAGCACACATAATAAAGACTGTTTGAAAGTATGCATGCATTCTGGATCACTATTGACATGCATTGGTTTCTTCTATGCTCTATACAAAGCGGCTAAACTTAAGTATCTTTTCGAGAAGCAAGCCAACAAAAAACAATTAGCCTAAATCACAGTCTGGCTGATCCGTTCAGCACGCAGCAATGAAATAACACAGGCTAACCTATATTTGTGTGGCGCATTACCTGCATGATGGAGGAGCTGAGGCTGCATTGCATTCACCTTGGTCTAATTTGTCCGGTCAGGGTGACACTCGCTTACTGTATTTCCATAACATAGATCTCTCTCAATCTACAGCAGCGAGGGTATCACAGACACCCTGTCCTTAGGTGACCCTGGATTAGTCTGCATGTCATTTGCCGATAGCGAGCGCAGTGAATGGCCTGTCAACTGAATGTATACTTGAAATGACCCTATGGAATCAATCTGCACACTGCAGAAAAAACAAACTGCTGATTTTACAAAGCCTCAAATCTCATTCTCTCTTCAAATTACATACACGTTGGATTTATGATGCATGCATGAAAGGTTATTGGCTACAATTATTTATCTCCCCAGACCAAAATGCTATATTGCAGATATATGATTAATACAATTTAATGATGAAAAATTATATATATTTAATATAAACAATTATATAATTATTTAATTACATATAATCCACGTAAGGAATAATTGACGACGGGCTGTTGAATTCTTAGGAAATAATGCAATTTTTCACTGAATTCAACGAGCCGATGTCAATTATTCCGCTTATACTGCGGTTACCACACCTCAAGACATCGATCAGATGATATATTTCAAGACAATCGTCCAGTTTTTGTCCTTAAAACGTTATTGTGAGTAGGATTAATTTCTTACGAACCTCATCCTAAGCCTTTGTTGCTAATTCCGAAACGTCATTTTAGACCTAGCAACGACATTTGAGCGTTTTTATAGCAAACTAATGCAGTTAATATTGAAGTTTAGACAGACCGGCAGACAGACGGCAAGAGAGAGGGAGAGAGATATAAAGCTTGTGAATTACCTTTCTGAGTCTGTGCATCTCTCAAAAGTGATCGGCAGCATTGCCTCTACTAATAGTGAAACTTTAAGTTAATTTTCTTCAAAATTGTCATGTAGTTTTCAAGTTAATAGTCAGATCAGCGCTAACAACATTAGCGAGTATACTAACGTGTGTGCTAACTGTATGTGTGTGTGTCTGTGAGGAAGAGAGAGTGGGAGAAATTGAGTATGCGCTTTCTGTACATAAAACGTAATTTTGTGGGAAAACATGGAAATAATCTGTCATTTTTATCCTATTGTTTACTGTATTTATTTGTTTGGCCAGTGCTGTTGTGGGTTTTGGTTATTTAGCTGTTTTAGGCTGTAAGACCTTTGAAATAACTGAAATCGTGTGGCGGAATAATATAGACATGTAATGCGGTTAAGTGCTGCCTGGAACTATGTTTTCCCTGAAAATAATGCACAACATTAGAACGTTCGTCAGCCAATCAGATTCAAGCATTCAACGGACCTGTAGTATAATGTATGATATATATACACATGTTAACAATCAAAAAACCTCTTAAAAGGATAGAAACTTCTGTCACCCTCATGTTGTTCTAAATCCGTAAGACCTTCGTTCATCTTCAGAACACAAATTAAGATATTTTTGATGAAATTCAAGAAAATGCACACTTGATGACACTTTCAAGGCCCAGAAATGTAGTAAGGACATTGTTAAAGTAGTCCATGTGACATGGTTCAAACGTAATTTTATAAAGCTATAAGAATGCTTTTTGTGTGCAAACAAAACAAAAATAACAACTTTACTTCACAATTTCTTCTCTTTCGTGTCAGTCTTCGACGCATGTTCATGAGAGTACCAAGAAATTGTTGAATAAAATCACTATTTTTGTTTTCTTAGCACACAAAAAGTATGTTCTTACCTTCACACAGGGTTTGTCCAGATAATGCAAAATTCCAGGACTTCAAAGGTTTTCTCAAGCACTACATTTACTTCAATCAAAGATCTCTCTTATTAAACAATGTCTTCCATTTCAAATTCTAAAAATAGAGAAACAGATAAATAAAAATATACTAATAAAACAAAATGGCAAAAAATAAAGTGAAGCACATGTGAAGTATTACTACTAAAGTATTACAAAGTATACTACCCTTTTACTATAGTAAAACCACTGTTTACTTTCTTAAGGGATTTGTATTTGTATAGGCCTATACTTTCTTTATTCTGTCTTTTTGTTTGGTTGTTTTTTTGTTTGTTTGTTTGTTTTTATAACTGTACTGCATTAATGGTGTGATGTTTTCTACTGTTTAAGAAAAAAAAAAAAATCACAGAATCGCTCCGAAATCTTTCTCTGAAACAAATGATTTGTGAACCCACACAGAAGTCCCGATCTGAATCAAATGATTTGCAATTCACGCTCCGAAGTTCCTATATAAAAATCAAACTTCAAATCACGTATGGCGAATCATTTGATTTGAAACATTCAATATGTGCTCCGAAGTCCTGTCCTGAATCAAATGAAATTCAAAAATTCACTATACGCGATCCGATTGGAGCGCTTCGAAATAGTGAATTATTTTGCGACGCAGTAGTTTAACTGATTCAGAGTTTCGAAAAGCTCTGTTTAACCCATAACTACATGCGGTACAAGCAATGTCAAAATTTGAAAATGTCTCTTTTAATTTGATCTGTTTTTTGCTAGTGAATCGCTTGAAATGAATGATCGAAGTCACGAGTTTGAATCCATCGGAGCGGTTGAAGCACAAATGACTCAAGTGATTTGATTCATCTGTTCCTCTTTTAGCATCTTCAGCCATGTGTACATGTTTACGACACTGGCAGTACTTGCTTAGCTTGATTATTTTCTGACATTAAGTAAAATAAGTGAAAAAAGGTATGATGTTTTTTGAATTGCGTGAATTTTGTGTGAAAATATATGTGCTTATTGACAAAATGAAACACTTATTTCATAGATACATTGTCTTTCAATAATTCAAGCACTTTTCAAGTACCTCTTTGGGAATATTGCTATTTTCAAGGGTTTTCCAGGCCTTAAATTTCAAAAAGTCAAGTACTTCAAGCACTTTACACGCCTTGTACGAACCCTGTGCATAACATTACGGACTATTTTAACCATGTTCTTACTAGTTTCTGGGCTTTGAATGTGTCAGTTGTGTTGCTGTCTATGCAGGTTCAGAAAGCTCTTGGATTTCATCAAAAATAATATCTTGTGCTCCGAAGATGAACAAAAGTCTTACGGGTTTGGAACGACATGAGGGTGAGTAATCAATGACAGAATTTTCAATTCTGGGTGAACTATCCCTTTAATTATTAAAGTGACATAGTCTGCCATACTCTTGTAACTTCATTCCACATCCATTTGTGTTTCTTATTACTTAAGTCAGCATTTCTCCTGTCTGACCTGTAGAAAGCCAACATTAGCAGCTAGTCTGTGAAAGCGTACTATCATGACCCATGACCTAACCCTGCCATTTTGCAAATGCTTTATTTATGCTTGCAGAGTTGCTTGCTGCATCCATTTTTCCACCCTTCCCATTGGGCCACAAACTATATGATTATAGTCATTCTGTTTAACATACCACTTCCTCTTGCAGTGTTTTTTTAAAGGGCAGGCGGAGAGTTTCTCCTATTTTAACCTAATATTTAAGGCAACAAAAGTGGAAGGTGCCACTGGCAGAGTGCCCAATAACAGGTCAATACTTCCAGACTCTGCGGCTTCAGTCCTTTTCCTCTCAGGCACTAAAGTACGCCCTTAACCCCCTTGCTTACACACACCCACCCTTTCACTTGTTCTACACCAGATACATTTACACAAACACTTTTTACAACCATTCCATTCTGGTTCATCAGTCCGGGTGTTTCTTACATGGAATCATCACTGAACATAGAAGTCTCAGGTAACAAATTTAGGTTATAAAAACATTGTGGGAACATTGTTTTGGAATGTTTCTGAAACACTGAACTTTCTTGTCTTGATTAGAACATTAAAGTTTCCAAAAAAACAGTTCTTAGAACATTCATCACGTACAAATAACATCATAAGGATTTTCCAAGAATGTTGTTCTCAGAACGTTTTCTCTCAACATTATGAGAACGTTCATCAAGTGTAAAAAGACATTCAGAGAATGTTGATCTCAGAACGTTTTCTCTTAAAACTTGAATACAAAACCAGTCATAAGTCGCACGGGTATATTTGTAGCAATAGCCAACAATACACTGTATGGATCAAAATTATCGATTTTTTTTTTATGCCAAAAATCATTAGGATATTAAATAAAGATCATGTTCCATGAAAATATTTTGTAAATCTCCTCCCGTTAATATATCGAAACTTAATTTTTGATTAGTAATATGCATTACTAAGAACTTCATTTGGACAACTTTAAAGGCGATTTTCTCAATATTTTGATTTTTTTGCACCCTCAGATTGCAGATGTTCAAATATTGTCCTATCCTAACAAACCATACATCAATGGAAAGCTTATTTATGATGTATAAAACTTAACTCAATTTAAAAAAATTTACTCTTATGACTGGTTTTGTGGCCCAGGGTTACATATATGTCCCATAAACATTACTTTAAGAATGTTTTGTCCTAACATGTACAGTCGTGGGCAAAAGTTTTGAGAATGACACAAATATTAGTTTTCACAAAGTTTGCTGCTAAACTGCTTTCAGATCTTTGTTTCAGTTGTTTCTGTGATGTACTGAAATATAATTACAAGCACTTCATAAGTTTCAAAGTCTTTTATTGACAATTACATGACTTTTATGCAAAGAGTCAGTATTTGCAGTGTTGGCCCTTTTTTTCAGGACCTCTGCAATTCGACTGGGCATGCTCTCAATCAACTTCTGGGCCAAATCCTGACTGATAGCAACCCATTCTTTCATAATCACTTCTTGGAGTTTGTCAGAATTAGTGGGTTTTTGTTTGTCCACCCGCCTCTTGAGGATTGACCACAAGTTCTCAATGGGATTAAGATCTGGGGAGATTCCAGGCCATGGACCCAAAATTTCAACGTTTTGGTCCCCGAGCCACTTAGTTATCACTTTTGCCTCATGGCACAGTGCTCCATCGTGCTGGAAAATGCATTGTTCTTCACCAAACTGTTGTTGGATTGTTGGAAGAAGTTGCTGTTGGAGGGTTGTTTTGGTACCATTCTTTATTCATGGCTGTGTTTTTGGGCAAAATTGTGAGTGAGCCCACTCCCTTGGATGAGAAGCAACCCCACACATGAATGGTCTCAGGATGCTTTACTGTTGGCATGACACAGGACTGATGGTAGCGCTCACCTTTTCTTCTCCGGACAAGCTTTTTTCCAGATGCCCCAAACAATCGGAAAGAGGCTTCATCTGAGAATATGACTTTGCCTCAGTCCTCAGCAGTCCATTCACCATATTTTTTGCAGAAGATCAATCTGTCCCTGATGTTTTTTTTTGGAGAGAAGTGGCTTCTTTGCTGCCCTTCTTGACACCAGGCCATTTTCCAAAAGTCTTGGCCTCACTGTGCGTGCAGATGCGCTCACACCTGCCTGCTGCCATTCCTGAGCAAGCTCTGCACTGGTGGCACTCCGATCCCGCAGCTGAATTTAGGAGCTCTTTAGGAGACGATCCTGGCGCTTGCTGAACTTTCTTGGACGCCCTGAAGCCTTCTTAACTTCCTAACTTTCCTTGAAGTTCTTGATGATCCTATAAATTGTTGATTTAGGTGCAATCTTAGTAGCCACAATATCCTTGCCTGTGAAGCCATTTTTACGCAACGCAATGATGGCTGCACGTGTTTCTTTGCAGGTCACCATGGTTAACAATGGAAGAACAATGATTTCAAGCATCACCCTCCTTTTAACATGTCAAGTCTGCCATTGTAACCCAATCAGCCTGACATTATGATCTCCAGCCTTGTGCTCGTCAACATTTTCACCTGAGTTAACAAAGACGATTACTGAAATGATCTCAGCAGGTCCTTTAATGACAGCAATGAAATGCAGTGGAAAGTTTTTTTTGGGATTAAGTTAATTTTCATGGCAAAGAAGGACTATGCAATTCATCTGATCACTCTTCATAACATTCTGGAGTATATGCAAATTGCTATTATAAAAACTTAAGCAGCAACTTTTCCAATTCCCAATATTTATGTAATTCTCAAAACTTTTGGCCACGACTGTATATAAATTTTAAAAAAGGTCAGTTAAAGTTGTGAAAACTTTCCCTGTCAGCTGGGATGTCTCAAAGTATAATAGCCCTTTTCATTATGTAAAGCTGTAACTGTCGAGTACAATAAGTGTGCAACATTTCACACTTCATTACTTCATTTTTTAGTTAATTAAGTGCATCATCTGGGAATTTTGATATGAAACTTTTTGGAAGTGAACACACTACTCACACTGTTATAGAATAGTGCATAAGTACGTCCACTGGGATGCACCCAGTAAGTTTTTGTTAATGTTTAGATATCAATAATCAGCTACCAGTGCTTTTAAACTTCATATTGACACCTATTGGCCGGGATGCACTTCACATATTTTGATATTAATATGACACTGACACTTTATATAAATTGACAATAATATCTGAATGCATCTTTAAAGTAATAAAAAGCCATGGTGCTACTAATTAAAAGTCTAATAATGGTATCTGGTCATCTCCCCCCCCCCCCCCCAAAAAAAAAAAAAAAAAAAAAGTTAGATCATATCAAACTCGCACAAATAAATATTTAGATTTTTTTTGCATTCATTTTCATTTAAGTATATGTTATGAAGTATAATAGACACGATTTTTTTTAACTTAAAGTGCCCAATAATAGAGTTTATTATTGTAATTTTAAAAACAGTTAATTTTAACTCTTACAGTAAACGGAGCATATACACTAGGCATGCTATCGCAGGCACCCCATCCCAGCTCGCTAGGTAAACTTCACCGCAAACTTGCATGTTAACTTTAAGGAAGGCTAAGCCTAATTCAGGATGACATGTTATCATACTGAAAAAGATAGGGTACCCACCAGTGCAGACGCTGAACAGAAGCCCCATGAGAGGTAGAAGTCCATGGAAAAACGTGCTATTCCCAAAGATGTGTCTTACTTCCTCTGCCATGGTTTCAGACTGCAGTAGTGAGTTCCTCCTTGTTGAATCAACTCGGTTGTCTGATCCACAGCAGCCGAACCACGCGTGGGCGGTACCTTCAGTCCAGCAGCGGTTTCCGACTAAAAATAAACCCGTCAACAATGCGGAGCATTGCGATGCAGTTAGCATTTACTCTCTTTCAGACACAAATGATTGATGGAATTATAATAGCAGCAGCTAAATGAATGGAGAAAATACGACTGCACAAGTCAAAAAGCGAAAGGGTGTCCCGGGATATCTTTAAGGTTTTTTGAAGCGCCTTAATCACTGCGGTCACACCATCTGCGCTTCGTAAAAGTGCGGTCACGCCATCTCCGCCTAAAGTTACGTTACGTTGCGCGCCTATATAGATATTTACGGTAACAAACACCTCCGACCTAACGCGGCGCATTTCATGTTACTAAACTGCTTTTAAGAACTGCATACCGTAGTCAGGACCAATGCTATTAACAATCTCTCTATCTCTGTCTCCCCCCCCCCCCCCAAAAAAAAAACTATTAATCTGACATGCGCAAAAAAATCATAAAAATATAAAAATCGAATTATTTTCTTCAAACTCCAACAGATTTTTGTTCTGCATCCTATCACTGTGGTGATTTACATGCTGTTTAACGGTTTCATTATTTTATAATTGAATACCAAAGTTTTTTTTTATTTATACCATTTTTCTCAATATAGACATTTTTTTAAATCATAAAAATATGAAATCAAACTAATACTCCAGCAGATTATTGTTCTGCATGTCCTGTATGTTATATGCTGTATCATTTATTTTAATTACATACCAAAGTCGACATATGCTATTGACATTGCTATATAGGCATTTTAAAAATTCATAAAAAAATGAAATCAAATTGTTTTCTGAAAACTCCAACAGATTATTGTTCTTCATCTCCTCAAGTACCACTGTGGTGATTTTCAAGTTGTTTTACTGTATCATTTTTTAATAATTTCATACCAAAGTCGACATATGCTATTGACATTGCTATATAGGCATTTAAAAAAATTCATAAAAAAATGAAATCAAATTGTTTTCTGAAAACTCCAACAGATTATTGTTCTACATCTCCTCAAGTACCACTGTGGTGATTTTCAAGTTGTTTTACTGTATCATTTTTTAATAATTTCATACCAAAGTCGACATATGCAATTGACATTGGTATATAGACATTTTAAAAATTCATTAAAAAATGAAATCAAATTGTTTTCTGAAAACTCCAACAGATTATTGTTCTACATCTCCTCAAGTACCACTGTGGTGATTTTCAAGTTGTTTTACTGTATCATTTTTTAATAATTTCATACCAAATTCGACATATGCCATTGACATTGTTATATAGGCATTTTAAAAATTCATAAAAAAATGAAATCAAATTGTTTTCTGAAAACTCCAACAGATTATTGTTCTTCATCTCCTCAAGTACCACTGTGGTGATTTTCAAGTTGTTTTACTGTATCATTTTTTAATAATTTCATACCAAAGTCGACATATGCTATTGACATTGCTATATAGGCATTTAAAAAAATTCATAAAAAAATGAAATCAAATTGTTTTCTGAAAACTCCAACAGATTATTGTTCTACATCTCCTCAAGTACCACTGTGGTGATTTTCAAGTTGTTTTACTGTATCATTTTTTAATAATTTCATACCAAAGTCGACATATGCAATTGACATTGGTATATAGACATTTTAAAAATTCATTAAAAAATGAAATCAAATTGTTTTCTGAAAACTCCAACAGATTATTGTTCTACATCTCCTCAAGTACCACTGTGGTGATTTTCAAGTTGTTTTACTGTATCATTTTTTAATAATTTCATACCAAATTCGACATATGCCATTGACATTGTTATATAGGCATTTTAAAAATTCATAAAAAAATGAAATCAAATTGTTTTCTGAAAACTCCAACAGATTATTGTTCTTCATCTCCTCAAGTACCACTGTGGTGATTTTCAAGTTGTTTTACTGTATCATTTTTTAATAATTTCATACCAAAGTCGACATATGCTATTGACATTGCTATATAGGCATTTAAAAAAATTCATAAAAAAATGAAATCAAATTGTTTTCTGAAAACTCCAACAGATTATTGTTCTACATCTCCTCAAGTACCACTGTGGTGATTTTCAAGTTGTTTTACTGTATCATTTTTTAATAATTTCATACCAAAGTCGACATATGCCATTGACATTGTTATATAGGCATTTAAAAAAATTCATAAAAAAATGAAATCAAATTGTTTTCTGAAAACTCCAACAGATTATTGTTCTTCATCTCCTCAAGTACCACTGTGGTGATTTTCAAGTTGTTTTACTGTATCATTTTTTTATAATTTCATACCAAAGTCGACATATGCTATTGACATTGGTATATAGACAATTTAAAAATTCATAAAAAAATGAAATCAAATTGTTTTCTGAAAACTCCAACAGATTATTGTTCTACATCTCCTCAAGTACCACTGTGGTGATTTTCAAGTTGTTTTACTGTATCATTTTTTAATAATTTCATACCAAAGTCGACATATGCAATTGACATTGGTATATAGACATTTTAAAAATTCATAAAAAAATGAAATCAAATTGTTTTCTGAAAACTCCAACAGATTATTGTTCTACATCTCCTCAAGTACCACTGTGGTGATTTTCAAGTTGTTTTACTGTATCATTTTTTAATAATTTCATACCAAAGTCGACATATGCAATTGACATTGGTATATAGACATTTTAAAAATTCATAAAAAAATGAAATCAAATTGTTTTCTGAAAACTCCAACAGATTATTGTTCTACATCTCCTCAAGTACCACTGTGGTGATTTTCAAGTTGTTTTACTGTATCATTTTTTAATAATTTCATACCAAAGTCGACATATGCAATTGACATTGGTATATAGACATTTTAAAAATTCATAAAAAAATGAAATCAAATTGTTTTCTGAAAACTCCAACAGATTATTGTTCTACATCTCCTCAAGTACCACTGTGGTGATTTTCAAGTTGTTTTACTGTATCATTTTTTAATAATTTCATACCAAAGTCGACATATGCAATTGACATTGGTATATAGACATTTTAAAAATTCATAAAAAAATGAAATCAAATTGTTTTCTGAAAACTCCAACAGATTATTGTTCTACATCTCCTCAAGTACCACTGTGGTGATTTTCAAGTTGTTTTACTGTATCATTTTTTTATAATTTCATACCAAAGTCGACATATGCTATTGACATTGGTATATAGACAATTTAAAAATTCATAAAAAAATGAAATCAAATTGTTTTCTGAAAACTCCAACAGATTATTGTTCCTCATCTCCTCAAGTACCACTGTGGTGATTTTCAAGTTGTTTTACTGTATCATTTTTTTATAATTTCATACCAAAGTCGACATATGCTATTGACATTGCTATATAGGCATTTAAAAAAATTCATAAAAAAATGAAATCAAATTGTTTTCTGAAAACTCCAACAGATTATTGTTCTACATCTCCTCAAGTACCACTGTGGTGATTTTCAAGTTGCTTTACTGTATTATTTTTTAATAATTGCATACCAAATTCGACATATGCAATTGACATTGCTATATAGGCATTTTAAAAATTCATAAAAAAATGAAATCAAATTGTTTTCTGAAAACTCCAACAGATTATTGTTCTTCATCTCCTCAAGTACCACTGTGGTGATTTTCAAGTTGTTTTACTGTATCATTTTTTAATAATTTCATACCAAAGTCGACATATGCTATTGACATTGCTATATAGGCATTTAAAAAAATTCATAAAAAAATGAAATCAAATTGTTTTCTGAAAACTCCAACAGATTATTGTTCTACATCTCCTCAAGTACCACTGTGGTGATTTTCAAGTTGTTTTACTGTATCATTTTTTAATAATTTCATACCAAAGTCGACATATGCAATTGACATTGGTATATAGACATTTTAAAAATTCATAAAAAAATGAAATCAAATTGTTTTCTGAAAACTCCAACAGATTATTGTTCTTCATCTCCTCAAGTACCACTGTGGTGATTTTCAAGTTGTTTTACTGTATCATTTTTTAATAATTTCATACCAAAGTCGACATATGCTATTGACATTGCTATATAGGCATTTAAAAAAATTCATAAAAAAATGAAATCAAATTGTTTTCTGAAAACTCCAACAGATTATTGTTCTACATCTCCTCAAGTACCACTGTGGTGATTTTCAAGTTGTTTTACTGTATCATTTTTTAATAATTTCATACCAAAGTCGACATATGCAATTGACATTGGTATATAGACATTTTAAAAATTCATAAAAAAATGAAATCAAATTGTTTTCTGAAAACTCCAACAGATTATTGTTCTTCATCTCCTCAAGTACCACTGTGGTGATTTTCAAGTTGTTTTACTGTATCATTTTTTAATAATTTTATACCAAAGTCGACATATGCTATTGACATTGCTATATAGGCATTTAAAAAAATTCATAAAAAAATGAAATCAAATTGTTTTCTGAAAACTCCAACAGATTATTGTTCTACATCTCCTCAAGTACCACTGTGGTGATTTTCAAGTTGTTTTACTGTATCATTTTTTAATAATTTCATACCAAAGTCGACATATGCAATTGACATTGGTATATAGACATTTTAAAAATTCATAAAAAAATGAAATCAAATTGTTTTCTGAAAACTCCAACAGATTATTGTTCTTCATCTCCTCAAGTACCACTGTGGTGATTTTCAAGTTGTTTTACTGTATCATTTTTTAATAATTTCATACCAAAGTCGACATATGCTATTGACATTGCTATATAGGCATTTAAAAAAATTCATAAAAATATGAAATCAAATTGTTTTCTGAAAACTCCAACAGATTATTGTTCTTCATCTCCTCAAGTACCACTGTGGTGATTTTCAAGTTGTTTTACTGTATAATTTTTTAATAATTGCATACCAAAGTCGACGTATGCAATTGACATTGCTATAAAGACAATTTAAAAATTCATAAAAATATGAAATCAAATTGTTTTCTGAAAACTCCAACAGATTATTGTTCTACATCTCCTCAAGCACCACTGTGGTGATTTTCAAGTTGTTTTACTGTAAAACTTTTAATAATTTCATACCAAAGTCAAAATATATATATATATGATATCAAATTGTTTTCTGAAAACTCCAACATGTTATTGTTCTTCATCTCCTCAAGTACGACTGTGGTGATTTTCAAGTTGTTTTACTGTAAAACTTTTAATAATTTCATACCAAATTCAAGACATATGCTATTTACATTGCTTTATAGATATAAAAAATCATCGCGGTCATCGCGACGGCAAGGTCGTGGCAGGGGAATCTAACGTCTCCGTTCCCTCCTTCACGGAACGAGGGTTACCTACATAACCTAAACGTTCCCCTTCAGTCGAATCACTTCCACGTTACATTGGGAACAAGGCAAGGCAAGGCGAGGCAAGGCAAGGCAAGTTTATTTATATATCACATTTCATACACAATTGCAATGCAAAGTGCTGAACATAAAAGGAATTAAAATCATAATAGCATAAAAATCATAAAAATTTAAAATAATAATCACAACAATAAAAACAGAGAATTTAAGAACATTTAAGATCATTTAAGATGAAATGTATTTTAAAATTAATTAGCACAGTATACATAAAATAATGCAGTCTGTTCGGACGTAGCACAGTGCTCATTCAATAAATGCACAACTGAACAGATGAGTTTTGAGTCTGGATTTAAATGTGGCTAATGTATTAGCACATCTGATCTCTTCTGGAAGCTGGTTCCAACTGCGGGCGGCATAATAGCAAAAAGCGGATTCCCCTTGTTTTTTGTGAACCCTTGATATTACTAACTGACTCGATCCTAGTGATCTGAGTTGTCTGTTAGGTTTATATTCAGTGAGCATATCTGCAATGTATGTAGGTCCTGTAGTGCTTTATAAACAAGTAAAAGTACTTTAAAATCTATCTTAAACATAACTGGTAGCCAGTGTAAGGACCTGAGAACTGGTGTAATATGCTCTGATTTTCTGGTTCTAGTCAGAATCCTGGCAGCAGCGTTCTGTATGAGCTGCAACTGTCCAATGGTCTTATTGTGAAGGCAAGTGAGGAGGCCAGTTGTACGGAAGCATGGTTGGGGGGCGGAGCACATGAGATCTTTCCATGTGGAAATAAAAATAATTCAATATATCCATAAGTTCTTAGGGACATACGAGGGAAACAGAGGCCTTCTGGTTGACCACCGGAAAATACTGAAACATATATTGCCACAACCAGCGGGGCGAAGGAGACCCGGCAGGAGCACAGTCAGGAACTACTCCGCAACTAGCCCTGACTGCGGGGCATGGAGGACCCAGGGTTAATGGGAAAATAGCACACGGATCCTCATGGGAATGGCGCAGCAAGCCGACACCAGCCGACCTCCCCTCACCTGAAGTCCTTATGTTAGGACACGGGAGGAAACAGCCTCTACGCGAAGGTTATAAAACCTAGCGAAGGTATTCAGTGTCGCCCAGCCCGCAGCTCTACAGATATTTGCTAGCGAGGCGCCATGAGCCAACGCATAGGATGAGGCAACACTCCGTGTGGAGTGGGCACGAACACCTAAGGGGCATGGCAGTCCCTGATACAAGTATGACAGGGAGATGGCATCTACCACCCAATGAGCCAACCTCTGTTTGGAGACCGCATTCCCTTTCTGCTGACCTCCAAAGCAGACAAAGAGCTGCTCGGTGCGTCTGAAGGGCCGAGTGCGGCTTTCATATATGCGTGAAGCACAGACTGGACACTACATAGCCAAACCTCCTCCAGGGTCAGAGCTTGCAGATTCACCACCTGATCGCAGAAAGGCGTGGTGGGAACCTTGGGCATGTAGCCGGGTCTCAGGATAACGTGAGAATCGCCTGGCCCGAATTCTAGGCACGCTTCGCTAACAGAGAAGGCTTGTAGGTCCCCTACCCTCTTGATGGAAGCCAGGGCAGTCAGGAGTGCTGTCTTAAGTGACAGAAATTTTAGCTCAACTGACGCCAGTGGCTCGAATGGGGCGTCCCGCAGGCCTTGGAGGGCGAGGGAGAGATCCCAAGAGGGTACGAGGTGCGGTCTGGGAGGATTGATCCTCCTCGCACCTCTCAGGAACCTCACGATGAGTTGGTGCTTACCAAGCGATGTTACACCTACTGCATCATGATACGCTGCGATAGCAGCAACGTACACTTTGAGAGTCGAAGGGGACAGCCTGCCCTCCAACTTCTCTTGCAGGAAGGAAAGCATTACTGCAATCGTGCATCTCTGTGGGTCCTCTCCGCAAGAGGAACACCAGTCAGCAAACAGACCCCATCTCAGTGCAAAAGCCTGCCTGGTAGACGGGGCTCGGGACTGAGCGATAGTTTCTATCACGGCCTGAGGAAGGAGAGGTCTGCGGGTGTCAATCCTTGCCCTAACAGGGAGGGGCTGCCGTGAGGGAGACCTAAGTCCGGGTGGGCCACTCCCATGGCGCAACCAGCAAGACTTACACCTCGTCCTCCCTGGACTTGCACAGACGTACTTGAGCCCCGGAGGTCAGCTGTGTGCCAGTGCCACTTTGAGAAGAGGCGACTGGCAAAGGGAGGAATCGGGAAGGGCGAGCGAATGTGGCTGGGCATTGGCGAAATAGCGTCACGGGGTGGAGTCGCCATTCCGCAGGGTGGTTGGACTGCCGTGGAAGCCAACAGGCCGTACGGTTAAGTTTCCCTGGCATCATGAGAATGGCATGTAGCAATGTCTGCCACGTTTGACTCCGTAGGAGCAGATGGTGGATGAGCTCTAAGTGCCCGTTGCACACAGCATCTCAACCTGTGGAAAGCCACGGGCTGACTAGTCAGCAACACTGCAGGAAAACTCCAGTCCAGATTGAGCCGAGATGCTATGTCCATCTCAGGACTCGATCGTGCTGAAGCGGTCTCACATGAAACGAGCTCAACGGAAAAACGGCTGAAGCTGTCATGTGCCCCAGGAGCCTCAAAATTTTGAAAAGGACCGATGAGTTGTGCCTGCATAATCATAGGCACTACAGCACTGACTGCGCACTCTTGGTGGCAAGGCGGGCTGTCCTGTTGACCGAGTCTGGCTCCAGCCCGGGAAAAGACATCCCCCTCTATTCTAGAGGGAGTCTGCTCTTCTCTCGGTTGGCCTGAAGGACCAGATGGCAGAGGTGCCGAAGCACCAAGTCCCCAAATTCGCACAACTGAACTCGCGAGTGAGCTGAAAGGCACCAGTCATCGAGACGGTTGTAAACGCGAATCCCTGTCTGCCGAAGAGGGGACAGGAAAGCTCCCGTGGCCTTAAGAAGGATGCGGGGAGAAGGGGACTGGCCAAATGGAAGCACTTTTCACTGAAACACTCGACCCCCGGGGGCAGACCGCAGAAGGGGTCTGAGCCGGGGAGGAATCGAGACGTAACAGCGAGTGTTCTTCAACCCACCCCTGGAGACGGAAGCATACTCGTATGCACTTCATCGTGAGCATCTGATCCGATAGCCTGAAAAGGGGCTGAAACAGAGCTCCATCCAGGATGGGTGTTTATCCACCATTCTTTCTGGGCACGTTGAAGTAGAGACAGTAAGACCCTAACTTCAGCTCGGCTGGAGGGGCAGGCTGGATCGTATCCTCCGCAAGCAGGACAGAGGCAAGCTTGAAAAGGGTACCTCTGGTAACAAAATGGGAACAAAAATGTAAAGGGTACCTCTGAACCTGGGCGGACGCCTGGAGAGCTGAATTGCAAAGCCAAGCCATGCCGTACCGTCCGTATCAACCACCGTGGCAGTAGCAAGGGAATTGACCGTCGTGACCGTGGTGGGGCAGCCTGGGGGGAGACAGGGAAAAGAGACTGAACCCAGAAGGATGTACGTCCTGGAGAAGAGTCAACCTGCACTAAGCAGTGCTTACCTTCTTCCCTGGTTTCTCTTTTTGAGAAAATGTGGGTACCGTCGAACTGGGGGCGGAGGGTGGCGAGGGGAGAGGAGCTGGGGAGCGGGCAAGATGAAGAAGGTGCCCGCCACATTTTGACCAGCTCCTCGTGCACCTCTGGGAAGAAACCTCGGAGGGGTGCTGCGCCGCCGGGATGGCATCCTCACTCTCAGACTCTCCCTCTGATGCTGCAACAGACATCTCCCCCTCCTGTGGAGTGCCAAAGGAGACGCTCAGCCCGGCATGCGGGGAAGCGTACTGCTCTGGCATCTCGGCGGGACCACGCTGAGGTGCGGAAGTCCGCAGGGCGTTTGGGGCCGGCGGAACGTTTGGCACAGTGATCTGCAAGTCTCCCTCGTGTCTCCCACGGTGGCTGAAAAACATTGATGGTTTAACCGCCTACTGCGGGACGATGAGTGGAGCCGTCTCACGAACGAGCGGTGAGACTTCAGCATAGCCATGGTCATGTGTTCGCAATGAACCCACAAACCATCCGGGAACGCTGCCCCAGCATGTTCACGACCTAGACATGTGAGACAGCGTTCATGTCCGTCCAGAGAGGTGAGGTAACTGCCGCACCCACAAACGCACGGCCGGAAAGCCTTTCTTAAAAGAACGTCTAACACAGCCGTGAGAAATTGCTCTTTTAGTCCCGGTCTGCCCAGGCAGGAAACCGCGGCACCACTGTGCACTCAATGGGGCTTGCTCGCTGGAGGCTTTGTTGAGGCCGTGAAAACGGGCGCCTGCAGGAACACTTCTTTTTCTTCTGTCCCAATGTAACGTCGTAGTGATTCGACTGAAGGGGAACTAATAATCTGTTTTTAGAGTTTTCAGAAAATAATTTGATTTCATATTTTTATGTTTTTATTAATCATGTATTTATAGAGAAATATTATTGGTCCAGATTTGGTATGCAATTATAAAAACAATTAAACTGCATGTTAAGCTGCATGAAAATCACCACAGTGGTACTTGAGGGGATGAAGAACAATAATCGTTTGGAGATTTCAGAAAACAATTTGATTTCATATTTTTATAAAAAAATGTATATCTATAAAGCAATGTAAATAGCATATGTCGACTTTTTATTAAAAAAGTATACAGTAAAACAACTTGAAAATCACCACAGTGGTGCTTGAGGAGATGTAGAACAATAATCTGTTGGAGTTTTCAGAAAACAATTTGATTTCATATTTTTATGAATTTTTAAAATGCCTATATAGCAATGTCAATTGCATATGTTGACTTTGGTATGGAATTATTATAAAATGATACAGTAAAACAACTTGAAAATCATCACAGTGATACTTGAGAAGATGCAGAACAAACATCTGGTTGAGTTTTCAGAAAACAATTTGATTTCATATTTTTATATTTTGTTTATACCTATAAAGCAATGTAAACAGCATTTGTCTTGACTTTGGTATGAAATTATAAAAAAATGATACAGTAAAACAACTTGAAAATCACCACAGTGATACTTGAGGAGATGTAGAACAATAATCTGTTGGAGTTTTCAGAAAACAATTTGATTTCATTTTTTTAATGAATTTTTTTAAATGCCTATATAGCAATGTCAATGGCATATGTCGACTTTGGTATGAAATTATTAAAAAATGATACAGTAAAACAACTTGAAAATCACCACAGTGGTACTTGAGGAGATGAAGAACAATAATCTGTTGGAGTTTTCAGAAAACAATTTGATTTCATTTTTTTATGAATTTTTAAAATGTCTATATACCAATGTCAATAGCATATGTCGACTTTGGTATGAAATTATTAAAAAATTATACAGTAAAACAACTTGAAAATCACCACAGTGGTACTTGAGGAGATGTAGAACAATAATCTGTTGGAGTTTTCAGAAAACAATTTGATTTCATTTTTTTATGAATTTTTTTAAATGCCTATATAGCAATGTCAATAGCATATGTCGACTTTGGTATGAAATTATTAAAAAATGATACAGTAAAACAACTTGAAAATCACCACAGTGGTACTTGAGGAGATGTAGAACAATAATCTGTTGGAGTTTTCAGAAAACAATTTGATTTCATTTTTTTTATGAATTTTTTTAAATGCCTATATAGCAATGTCAATGGCATATGTCGACTTTGGTATGAAATTATTAAAAAATGATACAGTAAAACAACTTGAAAATCACCACAGTGGTACTTGAGGAGATGAAGAACAATAATCTGTTGGAGTTTTCAGAAAACAATTTGATTTCATTTTTTTATGAATTTTTAAAATGTCTATATACCAATGTCAATAGCATATGTCGACTTTGGTATGAAATTATTAAAAAATGATACAGTAAAACAACTTGAAAATCACCACAGTGGTACTTGAGGAGATGAAGAACAATAATCTGTTGGAGTTTTCAGAAAACAATTTGATTTCATTTTTTTATGAATTTTTAAAATGCCTATATAGCAATGTCAATTGCATATGTCGAATTTGGTATGCAATTATTAAAAAATGATACAGTAAAACAACTTGAAAATCACCACAGTGGTACTTGAGGAGATGTAGAACAATAATCTGTTGGAGTTTTCAGAAAACAATTTGATTTCATTTTTTTATGAATTTTTTTAAATGCCTATATAGCAATGTCAATAGCATATGTCGACTTTCGTATGAAATTATTAAAAAATGATACAGTAAAACAACTTGGAAATCACCACAGTGGTACTTGAGGAGATGAAGAACAATAATCTGTTGGAGTTTTCAGAAAACAATTTGATTTCATTTTTTTATGAATTTTTAAAATGCCTATATAGCAATGTCAATTGCATATGTCGAATTTGGTATGCAATTATTAAAAAATGATACAGTAAAACAACTTGAAAATCACCACAGTGGTACTTGAGGAGATGTAGAACAATAATCTGTTGGAGTTTTCAGAAAACAATTTGATTTCATTTTTTTTATGAATTTTTTTAAATGCCTATATAGCAATGTCAATGGCATATGTCGACTTTGGTATGAAATTATTAAAAAATGATACAGTAAAACAACTTGAAAATCACCACAGTGGTACTTGAGGAGATGAAGAACAATAATCTGTTGGAGTTTTCAGAAAACAATTTGATTTCATTTTTTTATGAATTTTTTTAAATGCCTATATAGCAATGTCAATAGCATATGTCGACTTTGGTATGAAATTATAAAAAAATGATACAGTAAAACAACTTGAAAATCACCACAGTGGTACTTGAGGAGATGAGGAACAATAATCTGTTGGAGTTTTCAGAAAACAATTTGATTTCATTTTTTTATGAATTTTTAAATTGTCTATATAGCAATGTCAATAGCATATGTCGACTTTGGTATGTAATTAAAATAAATGATACAGCATATAACATACAGGACATGCAGAACAATAATCTGCTGGAGTATTAGTTTGATTTCATATTTTTATGGTTTAAAAAAATGTCTATATTGAGAAAAATGGTATAAATAAAAAAAAACTTTGGTATTCAATTATAAAATAATGAAACCGTTAAACAGCATGTAAATCACCACAGTGATAGGATGCAGAACAAAAATATGTTGGAGTTTGAAGAAAAGAATTCGATTTTTATATTTTTATGATTTTTTTGCGCATGTCAGATTAATAGTTTTTTTTTGGGGGGGGGGGGGGGGGGAGACAGAGATAGAGAGATTGTTAATAGCATTGGTCCTGACTACGGTATGCAGTTCTTAAAAGCAGTTTTTTAGTAACATGAAATGCGCCGCGTTAGGTCGGAGGTGTTTGTTACCGTAAATATCTATATAGGCGCGCAACGTAACTTTAGGCGGAGATGGCGTGACCGCACTTTTACGAAGCGCAGATGGTGTGACCGCAGTGCCTTAATCGATAGCCTATATATTCCGTCGTCTATAGGCTGCGCATTTGAGTTGTCAACGCTACTATTACAGATTCTTCAACTTCATTTGGTCGTGCTGGAATGCATTTTCTAAAATGTTACTTGTAACATTACAAAACTAGATATATTGGAATGGCTTGGCTCAATGGGGTGCTGGGAGATGTCGCCCAGTTCACTCAGATTAAAGAGTGAGCCATGCTGGGCACGCTTTCCATGATCCTTGTGTTTTATTTATGTCTTCCAAGAGTGATAAATCCCCAGCTGAGTGGTGCCATTTACACCAATCAATCATTTTTATTGGCCCTCTTTTGAATGTAACTCTTCTGTCGCTAAAATGCAAAGAATTTTGGAACTTGATACACACACAGACAAACATTTGCGTGGAGCTCGAAGAGGAAACATCGAATTTTCTCAAAACTATTAGGTAGTTAGTTTAAAACTTTGTAACTAAAGATCTGCTGATCATTATACAATGTATCGTGATAGTGTGTTCTTGTCGTTACCATAAAGTGTTACAAAAAAAATCTAGCAAGAGTTTTATACTGGGGGCCTCCAAATGAGTCCATACACAGAAAACCCTTCACTTGGAGGATTCTCAGTATAAATACAAGCCATATCAAGCCTTAATGAACATAATTTCAGAAAATTAAATGTATTAAATCTATTTCGTAACATTAAGTGTAAAAAATTTCAACTCTCTGATCACCTAATAATTTTGTCATCATCTCTGGAACACAAAAGTAGAATGACAGTTGTATGGAAGACAATATTAATGCATATTAAATATTACGGAATAGATAAATTATGCATTAAAATGTATGGTGACTGGGCCTGCCATTCTGCATACAATCTACTTTAGTGTTCAGCAGAAGAAGAAAAAAGTCAGTGATTTGGAATGATTACAGAAATCTATTTTGGCTATCCAATTACTATTATTTGTTTACAGGTAATAACAGACTTCTGTATTGTAATTAGACTATTATCACGATGCTGTTTTTCCACTGTTTTCCATGGATAATAATAAGCATGACATTGCCCTCTGTTGGTCAAAACTGTGAACTTCCACATGCAATTCACTAAAAAGAACAAGTGCACCTTTCTGCAGCCTTCAGATCGAGGCGGGGCTGAATCTGGGGTGGGGCTGCACGTGTCTCCCCGCCCACATGCCTTCTCATTGGTAGTAGGTAAATTAATGACGTCGACGCAACATCCCTCCCACAACTCATCTCATTGGTTAGTGAAATGGATTGACGCCAAATGCAGTTGGAAACAATACTTATGAATTATACGTTTAATATAAACGCTGAATCCTTTGCTTATTTATTCAGCTTTCAGATGTGTACAAATCTCAATTAAAACGTACGCTTATGACTGGTTTGTGGTCCAAGGTTACATACATTTACAAGCATGTTATGCAATGTTAACCAGTGGTGTTTATTTACAGCTTTTTTTAATTATTGTCTTAATTGTTAATAAGATACATAAATGTGGAAAATTATCAGCAAGAGTGTCCACTATCCTTATGTTATTAAATTAATAAATAGAAAAGTGTTGATAAACATCAGAGTTGTTTATAAATACAAACATTTATGACACATGAATGAATTATGACGACACATGAATGAATTTCACTGTTATTTATTTAAGATAATAATGTTCACAGTTATTTCTGATTCTCACTCCCGATCTTTGACACGCGAAACAGCAGTCTGGGTCCTCTGTGCTCATACATTAATTTCTCTAAGAAATTGAAATAACACCCTATAACCATCTGTTGACCCTATACTAAATTGAAACATATTTTAATTTCTTCTAATTTCGCTATTAATTTACCATATCGGATTACTTCCTTGTTTAGTCAAGCCAGCTAAGGCATTTCTGGTCAACTGTACTGTGCCGTAATATGAGCGTACTTTGTTCGTTTTCTCTACATAATCCATTCACAATCGAAGAAAAGTGTTGTTTGTCTAAGAGGAACAAACGTCCATGTATACCGTTTCAAGAATGACAGAAAAAAATAGAGTAATTCGGCTAAATATGCGCGATTCATTGCTATGATTGACAGTAATAACTGGACCAAACATCTGACAAGCTGATGGCAAAAAAGAGCTTAAATGATTCAGACTAAATTTAGAGTAACAAAACTACAGCGGGAACAAGTATGGTTAATAGATCAATTTTAGAGTTCAAGATAAAACTTAAAATATGTTATTAAATTTTATAAAATATTTAATATTCCTATCGATTCACATTGAGTGCATTATTTAATTATTATACCATAATTATTTAATGTATTTGTAGTGAACTATATATTAGTATTTAAATAATTTACCCTTATAGGCTGTTTGTGTGTGAGCTTAATGATTTTCTGCACTTCCTATACTATATAGGCCTACTTAAGGACGGTACTACAATGTAGTACTACAAGTACTACAATTTATTATACTAGTAATTTTATAATAAATCGAAAAGCAAGACCTCTTGAAAAATTTAGGGAGTTTAAAAGGCAGCTGCATAATAAATAATCCTGTGCTGCCATCTTTTGGTTATATGGGTAATTCCATATTACGCTCCAAAGTCAATTGTCTTCTTTCAGTTTCATATTTCCTGCACTCTAATATGACGTGTTCCACTGTTTCTTCATGCCCGCAATATTCACATTTCCCTGTGCCATGTTTACCTATTTTCAGTAATGTTTCATTTAATCCCGTGTGTCCAAACCGAAGCCTTGATATTATTGTCTCTTCTCGCCTATTCCTCTCTGTACACCTTATTTCTCCCACTCTCCTTTGAATCTATGAAACCACCGTCCTTTCCTATTTTCTTCCCATTGTTGTTGCCATTGTTTCTTTAATTTATTTTTAATAATAATTTTTGTTCCTCTAATAATAACTGTAAAATCAATTTGATTATTTTTAGTAACTTCCTTTGCTATTTTATCTGCTATTTCATTTCCCTTAACTTCATAATGTCTTCAACGTCATTACTTTGCCACCAATGAGATGAGTTGTGGGAGTAACGTTATCTCGACATTATTCATTTACCTACAACCAATGAGAAGGCATGTGGGCTGGGCGACACGTGCAGCCCCGCCCCAGATTCAGCCCCGCCTCGATCTGCAGGCTGCAGACAGGGGCTTCTCGAATTAAACATCTCAATTCATTGGACAGGGCAATAATACCATTAAACACCCCTCACATTTCAGCAACTGTCCCCTGAAAATTACTCAACATACAGCCAAAAGTGAGTACACCTTGTCCAAAGTGTCAATATTTTTTGTGTTAGCACCACTGTTATCTGGCACTGCCTTAATCATCCTGGGCATGGAATTGACCAGAGCTGCACAGATTGTTGCTGGGATCCTCTTCCACTCCTCTATAATGACATCACAGAGCTGCTGGACATTAGACACATGGTGCTTCTCCACCTTATGCTTGAGGATGCCCCACAGGTGCTTAATAGGGTTCAGATCTGGTGACATACTTAGCCACTCCATCACCTTAACCTTCGGCTTCCTCATCAAGGCAGTTGTCATCTTGGTGGTGTGTTTAAGAGTCGTTATCATGTTGGAAAACTGCTGTTCGGCCTAGTTTCTGGAGGGAATTCATGGTTCCCTCAATGAACTGCAGCTCCCCAGTACCAGCAGCACTAATGCAGCTCCAGACCATGATGCTACCACCACCATGCTTGACTGTAGACAAGACACAATTTTCTTGGTACTCCTCAACAGGGCATCACCACACATGCAGGACACCATCTGAGCCAAACAAGTTTATCTTATAGTCTCATCAGACCACAGGACATGGTTTCCAGTCAATCATGCTCTTGGACAGGTTGTCTTCAGCAAACTGTTTGCGGGATTTCATGTGAGCCTGCTTTAGATGAGGCTTCTGTCTGGGACGAAGCCTATGCAAACCGACTTGTTGCAGTGTGCGGTGTATGGTCTGAGCACTGACAAGCTGACCTTCTTCTTCTGCAACCTTTAAAGCAATGCTGGCAGCACTCATGCATCTGTTTTTTGAAGATAGACTGCTCAACTTCGTTGATCGACCCTTGTCAGGCCTGTTCCGAATGGAACCCATCTTGGAAAACCTCTGTATGACCCTGATCACTGTAGTGTAACTCGCTTTCAGGGTGTTACCGAACCTCTAATAGCCTTGGCCATCTTTGTGGAGAGCAACAATTCTAAATCTCAAATCCACAGAGAGTTCTTTGCCATGAGATGCCATGTTGAACATCCAGTGGTCAGTATGAGAGAATTGTATTTAAAGCACCCAATTTTAACTGTTCTAATACAAGATACACAACTTTGTATGGTCCTGCTAAGCAGACAAAAACATAAACATGATAAATAGGACATTTGGCTTTGCATGGTTAAACCATGTACTGCTGTTATCACTTAGAGTGTACTAACTTTTGTTGCCAGCTGTTTTGACAATAATGGTTGTATGTTGAGTTATTTTCAGAGGATAGTAAATCTATACTGCTATAGAAGCTGCACATTGACTACTTAAAATATATCCAAGTTTCATTCTTATAGTATTGTCCAGGGGCATAGCAACCGGGGGGGACATGTCCCACGCACTTTTTTTGACCTAGCACCAATATTTCCGCCATTGTTCTCTGATTTGTTACTTAGATTTGAGTGAACTAACATTTAGCCAATCACAGCGCAAATCTCTTGGGTGTCCTCAAATTGCCACTTTGGTGCTGTAAAATGCCCATTGTTCCTCTATTTAGAATTTATTATACTGTATGAACATCACCATACTGTCCCCCCACTTTTAAATTGGCTGCTACACCCCTGGTATTGTCCCTTGAGAAGATATACTAAAATGGTTGCTGAAATGAGAGGGTGAGATACATAGATATGTATCAATTCATTTTAAAATTGCAGTCATCATATCTCAGTTCAAGAATTCACACATTTTGCCAAAAAAAAAATTCTGAATAAAATTTCCATTTATTAGAATAATAAATAACAGTTGATCTCTAGAAATATAAAACATTGATTGCAACTTTGTAATATCACGTCACATGATTTCATTGTTGCTTAAACACACATGTAACTGCGCTAAAAAATAAACAATATGAAAAATATATACATATATACAAATACTCAGTGTTACTTCTAAAGCAATTTCTTGGCAAGCTTCTGCTCTGCATACATTTTACAATCTGTATTAATTACTTTAATACTTAAAATACATTTTTTTTTGGACTTTAACCTGCTCTTATGTTATGAACATAAACCATATACATTCAATGAGGCCTTCAAAAACTTTGCTTCTTTTAATTACATAACCAATACTGATTGCAAATTCATATCAAGGTGCATTCTCGATTCATTCATACTCATTGAGTGACTGCCGGCTACAGAACACCAATGTCACGAACGTGTAGTTTTGTCTAGTCCTCACGAAGGTAGGCCTCAGGAATATCTTCTAGATCATTGATGTCAATGCTGGAGGCATACTCTGCCATTCTCTGGATTTCTTCTGCTTTCGTTTCAGCCAGTTTTTTCTCTGCTTCTTTTGAGATCATTCTAAGCTCTTCCACTTTGCACTGTGCCACCTGTAGATTAGTCTTTGTTGCTGTGCATGCATGCTCTGCTCCTGTAAAACATTAGGATTGAATCAATCGACAGACCAAACCAAAGTCACATGTACAATAAATGCTTTCAGATCGCATAGATCAAACATAAAACATTAATTCAGGATAAACATACCTGAATTGTAAGCTGCTTCTGCTGACAATTCACAGATGTTAATGGCATTCACCCAGTTTGACTCAAACCGTCTGCATTCTTCCAATCTATCACTAACCTGGAAAAAAGAAAAGCACTGTGAAACCTCTGATATCAACAAGGTCTGTTTATTTGTCTTGATCATGATCTATACTGTTGCAAAATGTAAACACCACTCAGATAAACTAAAGCAGACCTTGTTCTACAAAAAGTAAATAAACACCTAAAGGAACTGAATTTACCTCCACTCGCTGGCCAATGATCACCTGCCAAATGCTGTCCTCTTCAGCAGGGGCCAGTTTTCCTATTGAGTTTATGTATCGCTTTTGAAGGGCAACGAGTGTATGTAGTGCCTAAGAAAAACAAACACAGTAAAATTACTTTATAGTCCATATACTTCAACAGAAACAGAAGACCTTAGTCAGCATACACATGAAGTACACCTTACAAAGCTAGTTTTACTGAGTGAACTATAGGTTTAAGATGCAGTGTTTGCAAGACTTACCTTGGCATACTGTGTGAGGGCATCCACAAGAGCCAGTGTGGTCTGAGAGAGGTACGTGTTGGCACTGTCTGTGACCAGACACGAGGCCCGACGAATCAGGGATTCATGTGAGAGGTTCTCAACCTGCTGAAGAAAAAAAAAATGGATGCATTTTATTACACTTGCACAATAGTAATAGTAATATAGGGAACCCATCGCAGATTTTTGACTGCCAAAATGATTCCTTTCGGCGAATAATTAAACATACAGCGCGACCAGTGTAGAGTGATTCTCAAATGAATGACTCTAATGAACCGACTCTTTTTAGTGAATCACCCACACTATATAAACGAGTCGGAGCGGTTAATGAATTAGAACTATTACGTTCTTGTATATATTATATACATATTTCTGACTTATTTTGTTATGTTTTTAATCTGACTGACTGCATTCAGTAAGCATTCTATACGAAAAACATTTCAGTTTGCAAAAAAACAACTTAAGAAAATAGTTAATGCGACAGTAACTGAATCAGAATCGACTCCACATCCACACAAATGAACAAACGCATGCTGTCACGCTCTCTATACCAGCGTTTTACAAGTTTGTCACTTTTTTTCACTATCTATACCTTATATGCAACATTATGTATGAAGGTTACCTGTGTGAAAGGAACCGCACAAAGGCTGCTGCCGACACTGAACGCGACTGTATTGCATCGGGCGACCTCCGGCAGGCGCAGAAGACGCTGATGAACGGGGCTTCTGCAGAAGAGGTTGGCCTTGTCCCTTTAAAATAATAAAACAAATTAGACTGAGAATAGAAATTACGTGAAAACCAGCAATTTCTACAACGACGTCCTGCTTAAAAATCGCAAAATACAAACGCAATCTTACTTGAGAAGTTGCACACAGGCAGCACTCAGTCGCAGAGCTGCCATGTTTCTTCGGGAAGCCAGGAAGTCGGTCCGGCCTTTAAGAAGAGTCCCACTAGCACACAAACCGCAGTTTCTAAAAACTTGCATATTGCCTTACAGGCTTTCACGAATTAAAACACTTCTGGGTTTATCCCTTAAGCCTGTATTTGTCTTTAAGCAAAGCTCTACAATGTTTTAAGTTGAGAGCGATGCCCACCAGTATTTATATACTGCTGAAGGACTCTGCCCTCCATGCCGTCTATTGATCCGTTTATTCGGACCTTTAATCTTGATTTTAGCGGGTTAAGTTCAAGGAAAGATAGGGTTTGACGTACATCTACACACTACGTCAGCAAAAAAGATTTAACAGGCTGTGGTAAACACTAGTGAGCTCTTAGTGGTTGAGCTGCAGCACATGGTAACACACCTCCAGATGTTACAAAACTGTGTATTGAGAACATAACAGGCATAGGAATTGATGAGCATGGCTTGGACGTCTGAAAGAGGTGTGGCAGAAAAGTCAACATGATAAGAAAAAACACTTAGTGGACAAAAATATCATGGCAACACAAAGTAGCTACTGTGTTTACATGAGTACCTGAAGAAAGCTCTTGATAGAGCAATTCAATTGGTTTGAATGGTTTCTCAACGGTTCCCTATCAGCATGTTGGGAGACAATTAAACAGCACTATTTGTACTGTTTTTGTTATGCCTCAAGGGCTGTATGGAAACTTTTGCAGCAAAGGAAGCCTAAACTGTTAAAACATAATAAAATAAAGACACTCCTGTTTAAAAGTTTAGAAGAAAGGTTTAGAAAGAAGTCTCATCAAGGCTACATTTATTTGATAAAAAAAAAAAATACAGTACTGATTTGGTGCTCCCAAAGTAGTGCTGCTTAATATGTTTGTGATAACTTTGATTGAAACAAAAACTTATGTGAGGTTTTAAATGTCCATACTGTCACTTTTGATCCATTTAATACATCCTTGCTGAATCAAAGTGTTAATGAATGAATTAATTTCATTTTATCATGTATTATTTCATTTGTGATTCATTAAATCGTGGAAAAACAGAGAGATATGCATGGAAAAATTCTGATTTTTAGATAACAAATATTTCAGAATATTCTCTTTTGGCCAGTATGTTTGCTGCACTAAAAAAAGAAGATAGCATATTGAAAGTTCAAGGTATCTGTATGACAAATGTTTAATGGTGCAAAAAGTCTATTCCACAAATCCATTTGCATCCAAAAGACCTTTAAAATTCCATTTAAAGAGTATTCATAAAAAGAAAGACACAGCAATGAGAAGACCCTTAAAACGTGATGAAACCTGAGTTCAGAAAGTACTTATCTTAGGCAGGAGTATAAGAATGTACAGGTAAACAAGGAGTTTATAGAGCTCAGGGTCCAAATCACAAGAATACACAGAAATCACAATAAAGTTGTTGGAAGTCATGATTGCAACATGTCACAGTGGCATGCAAGGCCACAAAACATTATAGACATGAAAAACATTTGGAAGACAAAACAACTGAGGGCTTAAAAATCCAAAATGTAAAATTATTGGCTTGAATAATTGTTTATTAGTACATATTTAAAGGATTGTATGTTAGACCTGAAGACTGCAAAAGACGATTTAAAATGCTTGCTATGTGTCCTAAGGGCTTTCCTTTATTTATACAGGAATAATTGACTTTCATTACATTGACATGATTTTAATCCAAGATTAATCATATTAATTGTCATAAATACAGGGGTTGAGAATTAAAAATCCACAGATTTGCCTGCATGTTGCATAAGGCATCCATTTCACAACAGTCATGGGTGTACTGCATAATCTAATTCTTATAATCAAAGAAATGTGGTTAAACAGTCATGTGAGTGAATATAAAGCAAGTAATGTAAACATCCAAGTCTAAATTTCACTAATAATGCTTAATACGACCAACAGAGGTCGCTATTAAACAATATACTGAATGTGAGAGGTGTCTTGCATAGACTGTATTAGCCAGACAAATACAAACTCTGGATTTTGTATCATGGAGTACTTGTTAACCACTTTTAATGCATTTGCTTTATAAAACGGTTCTAAAGAATATGTGACCCTGGACCACAAAACCAGTCATAAGGTTAAATTTTACAAAACTGAGATGTATATATAATATGAAAGCTCAGTAAATAAGCTTTCTATTGATGTATGGTTTGTTAGGATAGGACAATATTTGGCCGAGATACATCTATTTGAAAATCTGGAATCTAAGGGTGCAAAAAAAATCAAAATCCTGAGAAAATCACCTTTAAAGTTGTCCAAATTAGGATCTTAACAATGCATATTACTAATCAAAAATTACATTTTGATACATTTACAGTAGGAATTTTACAAAAAATCTTCATGGAACATGATCTTTACTTAATTTCCTAATGATTTTTGACATAAAAGAAAAATCAATAATTTTGACCCATGCGATGTATTTTTGGCTATTGCTACAAACATACCCCAGCGACTTAAGACTGGTTTTGTGGTCCAGGGTCACATATGTGTTGTATTATACAAATGACTTAGGCCTGTTAAAGTAACATGGGCGATCTTAAAACATTAAACAATATGTAGTTTGATTAAAGACTTTACTAAAAGACAGTCATGATTGTTTAATTGTGTCAGATGAGATGGTGTTGTTTTTGCATCTGATATAATAAACCATAGCTGCGTAGAATTTCTCATCTCTAAAGCCATAGACGAGAGGGCTCACTGCCCTAGAAGTGATACTAAATGCAAGGAAATTTACAAATCGGACAGTCAGGTATGTTTGAATATCATACTGCATAACTACAGCCTCAATGTAAGGACACATGACCTCAGCCGTGCATAAAAACAGCTGAAGGATATGAAGAGAAATAGTGCGCTGCCCTTTCGATGCTGACTTCTTATTGTCCCCAGACGCTGCACGTGCAGCAAGGTATATCATTACATAACAAAAGACTTCAACTGTCAAAATCACCACAAGCCCCACAATATACAACAGTCCCCTAGCAAAGTGACGAATCTTTTCTGGGACCATAATCTCATAGTGGCAGTGTGTGAGCTGAGACAAGTATTCACGAGAGGCAGTGCTAATGAGGATAAACATATCAACAAAGGGGTTTATGGAGCTCAGGATCCAAATCATTAAAATCACTATTAGGGCTCTTCTAGAGGTGGAGATGGCATGGTGTCGCAGCGGCATGCAAATGGCCACATAGCGCTCCACACACATGGCTACAATCGTAAGTGGTGCACATGCTGTGATCGCTTCCATTAACATGCAGATGGGGATGCAGAAGTGCAGAGGTATCAAAACAAAGTTGTATGATAAGAGCAGGACAAAATCTGTCAGACAAAGAAATATCAGGTCTACCAAAAGAGAATGACCAAACAATATATAGCGTGTCTCTGTTCTGAAAGTCTCTTTCTTGGAGAATATTAAGAGCATGAGAAAGATGAGATAGACAAAGGGCCACACAACGATCTGAGTCAGCGCCAGTGAAATGTTCCTCCGGACGGGGTCAACTTGAATCAGTTGTAGTTGCTCATAGCCACTGGTATTCTGACTGGCCATTGTGTGCACATCTGAGAGAAAAATAGACAAAACACACGTGAGACATAAATGATGAACAGTCCTTGATAAATAAATAATAGGTATTCATAACATACACTATAAATAATCTTAAATGCAACTGTTATGTCCCAATAATAGTTATATAGAGATTGCACTTTGACATATATTCTCAATATTTATATATAGCATACATTATCAATAAGCTTCGAATATTTACATAGCCATACATATATATAATGTCAGTTTACACAATTGAAGGTCATGAAATTATCATTGCTGTAATACTTACTGACAATATGGTTCTATTCTTGAGCCATGGTCATATATCAAGTGTAGGAAATGACAATGTGCACTGTGAACAAACATTTATATAGAGTTTGACAGAGCAAACTCCTGTGGATGACATCAGCTTAGCTGATGGCATCTAAAGCTAAATTTAGATGTGCTTGTGTTTGGGGATAGACATGGAGCACTGAGACACAATCTTGCATTTACATTTCTTTTATTTGCAATATGCCATAAAAGTCCAAATCTGTATTAGTACACAAACTAGAGTTAAAAACTTAAATGGTGTTTGGCCAGATTCTAATCCTCAATTGATTCTTTTTTAAAGAAATCCTCAATGATGAAATATATAGGGGAAATAGTATTTTATTCAATAACAACAAAAAAATAAAAAAATAAAAAAAACACAAAATGCAAAAAAATGTAGGTGCATTTTGATATGAACTTGTACTTTATGAAATTAAAATGCAGTAATAAATATGTTAACGAATTCTGTAAGATTCTGGATAAATTGAAAAACAATTTTCTTTTATAAATTGAAGATCAAGATTCTGAATAAAAAAAGGAATAGAAATCTAAACAAAATTACGTAATTTACTAGGGGTTCTGACAGCATGTTCATTGCTAGTCTATATTTGAACAAAATTAAAAAAAAAAATTAAGGAGCCAGTGTCTCAATTAATAAAGTTTCACTATTGGAATCTCTTGAATGTATAATTGAATGACAAACTTTTTTAAAACGTGCAGTTGTCGCCACCTCCGGAAGAGGATAAGTGTTACACTACATACGTGTTAGAAGATACTTTCGTTTTGATCGCTACTGTAGATAATAAGTGTTTATACCCAAACTATAAGCTTTTATCCCAGTACTTATGTTATTTAAATGTCTGTTTAAACAAAGAAATAATCATGATTATGTGGTTAAAAAGACTGTTTGTGTTGCTTTCTGAAACAGCTGCAGTAAAAATGCAGATTTGAATGTCTTCAATAACTTTCACATCGTAAGCGTCAGTAGAGCGCGTGAAACAGTTGTAATAGACACCGCTGAATCGTTGTCATTCATGAATAAGATAGCGTGGGTGTTTGAATAGAGATCTTGATATTTTAAGGATTAGTCATGCAGCTCTAATGTAAATACTCCAAAATGTTTTGCCATGATATTGTCACATTCTGGCAAGACCAGTCAGATCTCACGTCACACCCCTAAGAATAATAATAAAAATGATTCTTGAACAGCAAATCAGCTATTAGAATCATATTAGAATGATTTCCGAAGGATCATGTGACACTGAAGACTTAAGAAATGCTGAAAATGAAGCTTTGATCACAGAAATAAATTGCATATAAAATATATTCAAATATAATAATTTTAAATAATAAATATATCAATTTTACAATATTACTGCTTTTGCTGTATTTTCGATCAAATTAAAAATTGCTGGCTTGGTGAGCAGAAAATAATTCTTTAAAAAAAAACATTAAAAATCGTACTGTTTAAAAACTTTTGACTGGTAGTGCCAGCAGATGCAGATCAACGATGATGTGATCGGCCTGGAATGTTTTATTCAAAGATCTATCTGAACCGTCATGGGGGCATCAACGGAGAATAGTCAAACGATTAAATTTATACTGAGGGGCAGAAGAACATCTAATACCAAACTTTCCAGTTTGGCCACCACACCCAGTGGTGAGTACCTTTTACAAAGACTCTACCTCAAAAGGAGACCCTGTTCGCAAGAGTTAAGCATCTCAGGATCCACTGCTGGAGGATCCACTGCTGAAGTCATCCTGGGATGCCCGTGGATGCCTCAATACACTCCAGTAGTGAGTTGGAACACTGGAGAGATCCAAAAATGAAGAAGATTGTTTGTCTTCTGTCAAGAAAACTGTAATCTTGTCAGTTTAAACTCAACCAGTCATCTTCTGCCAACATTTTCAACCTCAACTCCACCACCATCGAGAGCCTAGACACCACAACTCAACAGGAAATTCCCCTCGAGTAGCAGGCATTCCAGAATGTTTTCAGTAAGCAGTTGTCAACCAAACTACCGTCCCATCGACCATAGTACTGTACCATTAAGCTGCTGCCAGGGGCAACTTTACCCAAGGGTAAAGTGTATCAGTAGTCCTGGAACAGAAGGCCATGGAGAAGTACATCAAGGAGGCACTGAAACAAAACCTCATGCTACCATCAACCTCCCATGCCGCTTCAAGCTTTTCCTTGAACAGTAAGAAGGATAGAGGCTTGCGGCCATGCATTGATTACTGGGCTCACAACTCTCAAACAGTCAAGTTCCGATATCCCCTTTCTCTGTTCCCATCCTGGAACACCTTTGTGAAGCTCACATCTTCACCAAGTCGGAATCGGCGAATCGGCTACAACCTCATCCGGATACGTGAGGGTGACGAGTGAAAGACCTCCTTTGTTACATCATTAGGCCACTATGAATCACATAATAGCTTATGAACTGTCCAACTCACTCTCCGTATTTCAGGAATTAATGAATGAGGTGTTCTGGGAGTTCCTCCATTGCTTCATCATTGTCTACATCGATGACATTCTGATCTACTGCCAGAAGTTGGCCAAACATCGCCAACACGTAACACAAGTCCTCCAGAAGCTCAGGGAATACCACCTGTACCTGAAGCTGGAAAAGTTACTGGATTTCCACCACAAGGCTATTCACTTCCTCGGTTATTTTACCAGTGGGCATGGCATCGAGATTGACCAGAGGAAGGTACAAGTCATCCAGGACTGGCAGCAACCCTCCTCAGTCAGGGACGTGCAACGTTTCCTGGGCTTCACCAACTTCTATAGAAGATTCATTGCCAATTTTAGTTAGATCTGTGATCCTCTCGTTGCTTTGAAACCAGCCCAAGACTCTGTCCTAGAACTCTGCTGCAAAAGAAACATTCCCACATCTGAAAGAAGCGTTTTGCACAGCTCCTACACTCATCCATCCAGATCTCGAGTTACCATTCATCATTGAGGGTGACGCTTCCACCACCCGAGTAGGAGCTGTGTTATCCCAGCGGCAGGGTGAGCTTCCAGTTCTCCATCCATATGCCTTCTACTCAAAGAAACGGTCCCTGGGGGAGTGCAATTATCGGCAATCGAAAACTTCTTGCTATCTGGCTAATCATTGTGAGTCCCATTCAGTGGGTCCTCAAGGGCCAGATAATTGAAGCCACATGCTCTGAGCTAGCTCCACTGGGAGGTCCTGAGGGACAGATCTTTGTACCATCAGCTCTTCAATTGTCCCTAATGGACTCAGTTCATATATATCTAGGCTCTGGACACCCAGACAGCCAGCAAACCCTCTCGCTCTTCTGCAATAAGTATTGTTGGCCCAACATGACCCAGGATGTCTCCTAATATGTGAAGGGATGCGCATTCTGCACCATGTCTAAGGCTGATGATACATGGGGCAACTTTTTGAGCAATTTTATCAGGCAACTTTTTTTGAGCAATGTTGCTTGGGCACTTTCCCATTGAGAATGGGTAAAACATTCTGTATCTGGATAATTTAGATCAGTTGTGGGCCCTGTATCACACCTGGCTGCCCGTTGACGGCAACATTTGCCAAAGTTGCCCGGCAACATTGCTCAAAAAGTTGCCCAGTGTATCATCAGCATAAGACCCTACAACACCTACCTGAGAAAAAAAAACTGGTCCCACTCATTCCTAGGCCACCATGGTCCCACAATGGAGTTTATTCATAACCGATCAGCCACCCTCTGAAAACCACACCTGTATTCTGGTCATTGTAAACCGATTCTTCAAGGCCTGCAAACTAATTCCCATACAGAGTTTACCCACCTCATTGGAAACTGCAGAATTACAATTCTATCAAGTTTTCCATCATTTCGGTCTACCTGAAGATGTTGTGTCGGACCGGAGTTCACAATTTATCTGTGGAATTCATTCTTCAGGCAACTAGGAGTTTCTGTCAGCCTGTCCTCAGGTTATCACCCTCAGACTAATGGCCAGACTGAACGGAAAATTCAGGAGATTGGAATATACCTGTGGCTCTACTGCCACAATCACCAGCACAGCTGAAGTCGCTTCACGGGAATACACAGAAATCACAATATTGGCTGTTTGGAGGTCATGGTTACATTATGTCACAGTGGTATAAAAGGCCGCATGACATTACTGACATGTAGCAAACATAACCACTGATTATTTATTTATTTTATTTTTTTGTAAAAGGCCTCAAACAGAGAGCAGCATTAAGAGTGACCCATGTCTGTATGGTAAATGCCCTAACCTAACTTTATAGAAGTTACACTTGAAAAACTTTTGGAAGACAAAATAACTGAGGAACTAAAAGTCAAAAATGTAAATGTGTTGGTTTAAAAAAATGTTTATTAATACATATTTAAATTATTGTATGCGAGTTTGATGTTCACCTGGAAGCTAGAAAAGATAATTGATGCTTGCCTAAGTACTTCATTTTATTTGTACAGGAATAATTTACTTTAATTACATTGGCATTATTGTAATCCAACATGAATCATATAAATCCACCGGTTTCCATGCATGCTGCATATTACATTCATTTCACAATAGTCATGCATGTAATGCACGAGATCATTCTTATAATAAAAGAAATGTTATTATAAAGCAAGTAATGTAAACAGAAGTGTAATCATGCTTAATCTGGTCAGCAGAGGTCGCTGTTAAACAATACTGAATGTGAGAGGCACCATGCCAAGACCTTACTTGCCAGACAAATGCAAACTGTATTTTATTTTTATTTTTTACATGGAATAATATGAAGTACTTGTTAACCACTCTTAATTAATTTGCTTTATCAAAACTGTTCTAAAGACTACGTGTTGTATTATTCTAATAACTTGACATACATTTGTCAAACAATATATAGCGTGTCTCTGTTCTAAAAGTCTCTTTCTTGGACAATATTAAGAGCATGAGGAAGATGAGGTAGACGAAGGACCAAACAAAGATCTGGGTCAGCGCCAGTGAAATGTTCCTCATGAAGGGGAACAATCTGAAGTTCAGTTCATCAATCTGAATCAGTTGCATTTGCTCATAGCCACTGGCATTCTGACTGGCCATTGTGTGCACATCTAAGAGAAAAGTAGACAAAAAAAAAAAAAGGAAAGAAAATCACTTGTGAGACATGATGAATAATTCTCGATAAATATATAATCAGTATTTATTATATACGCTATCTTCAAATATTTCTGTAACCAAAAAAGCACATAATTTCATGATTGGAAATGTACAATATGAATTTAAGCTACTGAAAGCACTTTGTGATCCTGAAATTGGTGTGTAATCCATTTTGTCATAGAGTAATATGCGTATTCATATAAGGTGAGGTCAGCAAAAGTGGGACACTTTTTTTGATAAACTATGTATTGAATACAATTAAATCTATTCTACCAACACTATTTATGCTTTAAACAAATTCTCAAAGTCTCTTATATCTGTTTTTTTTTTAATATAAGAGATTTAAAAATGTGAAGTGCCTGATTTTAATGTTTTTAAGGGACACTGCATCTGCTAAAGTGGGACGCACATTTTTATTTAGTTTCTGCCTAGTTAATACAGTTTCAACAGAACGTTGTACAAAATAATGTGTTTTTTAACAGAAAATGTTCAGAATATAAAAGAATAACTACAAAAAAAGACATGCTAGCAGATTGTGCTGTTGATTGTAAACTCATAAACACTTAACATTAATTAAAACACTTAAAAAGAAGAAGAATTTAAAGAATTATTAAAGCACTCCAACAGAAATAGAAATGTAAAGAATTAAAACAAGAACAAAAACAAAGAATTCAGTCACTTCAATACAATTTCTCACATTAAGCAAAGTATTATTTGGTCATTCATAGAATGTCCCACTTTATCTGAATGCTACTGTCCCAATTTATTTAACATGTTGAGGTAAATTGGGACAGTAACATAACTTGATATATATATTTTAAATAGCAAGAAGAAACTTGCACATCATTTCATAAAATTGAATAATCACATGAACATATGTAGGCTAATACAAATGTCTACTGTTACTGAAATACTGTTTGTATTAAAATTTAAACCTTAACACTTTTAATAGACTTCAACTATATATGGGCACTTACCATGTACTTTCTGACCTTCTAACATTTGAGTGGTAGCCACACCCATATGGTTTGCATTTGACCAATCAAATGTTCATATTCAAATTAAGTACAGTTATTACAACATTTCAAGACCACCCAATTATTACAGGGATCTTGGAGCACTACACCAAAAGATTATTTTTCACATTTTAGCTTAATTATGGAATATGAAAATAAGGAATATGGATTTTTTTCAAATAAATGAACACACTCTGAAGAAAAAAAAATCACTGATGTTAATATAGGGGAGAGTGGGGACGGTTGCAACACTTTTTGCATTTCCTTTAGTTTCTCAGAGACAGTTTGTATTAGAAAGTCGAAATTTTTATAAAATAAAGCCGCATCTGTCAGCTACTCACCCATATTGCAGCAACATGTGTGCATATTATAATATACGTACACTTTACACTTAAATAGACAAAGAGAAATGTTGCAACCGTCCCCACAATAGGGGACAGTTGCAACATTTAATAAAGTGGTAAAATAAGGTAAATTGGCTGTAAAAAAAAAAAAAGAATAGTAAATTAAAAACATTGTTAAGTAACAAGTAGATTTTTTACCGATTCACTTAAAAAAGGAGAGATAACTAACCATTAAAGGGGTTCATTAGTATTATCATTATAAAATTACAATTATGTAATGTTATGGCAAGCTTTTAAATCAATATTGTGGTAAGGGACAGCATGTTGGGATGGTTGCAACAGTGTGTTCCAACTGTCCCCACAGGGATAGCCATGATAAAAATTGGTATATTAGCTTGACAACATATCATTTGTCATGATCGGGGCTGTGGGTCCCCCCTCAGCCTCCTGAGGTCGCAGTTCCTACACTGCACTTCCTGATTGCATTCACCTGTCTTTGTCATTAGCACTGATTCATTCACATCTGTTCACTATTATCTGGTCTTTAAAAACTCTCACCTTTCACTCCTGCTTCATGGCTGCATTGTCTTCTGTCAACTGTCTGTCTGCTCTACGTTCCTGTATTCCTGGCCTTGGTTTTTGTGTATCTAGTATTTGAGTTTATGTTATGTTCTGCCGTGTTGGCCCATACCGAAATGTAATATATGACATATATGTCCCTATATCAGAAGTGCTACTCTCATATATGTTAAATATAGGGCAATATATTATTATCACATATATACATCTTCTGGATATATGTAGATATATGTTTATAACATATATGAATTTCCCATAGTACAATTTGTATATAAACATATATTGAAAGTATATATATGGTCAACTTTTATATGGTATTGCATGTTATGACCATATATGTTTACAATATATATTAAAATTGTATATTGTATTATATGATAAGACCATATATGTTAACAATATATATCAAAAGTACCAATGTATATATTGAATTTATGCAAGTTTATTAACCATTTATGCCTAAAAGATACTGCTTATTGTAAATCACATAACAAAATATTTTTTTGCTTAACTTTATTGTTTCAATTCAGTTTTCTGGGGAAAAATACAGATGAATATATAACCTGTTCAAAAAATACCAATGTACTAGTTACTTGTAGTAAAACGAATGTATTATGAAGTTATTGAGGGGGAAAACACTTCATGTAACTGTTTGGCCATATGTGCTGTCATCATCAATGAACTAAAACGCATTTCATTAAAATATGAGCGATTGAGTGCGTGTCACAATACCGCTACTGCGCATGCGCCAAAATTCAAACTCACCCGCACTAACGGCAGAGTCTGAGCAATGGCTGGGCAATGATACAAGTCATCTGCGGTAAGATGTTTTTCTTAGCAAGTGGAAGGATAACAAATGTGCCAATACATTCACATAATTAACAACAATGATTTTATAGACGGGCACGAAGACAGACCGACATCACTGAGAGGAAACGATGAAACGCCTTTGAATGTGGCAGCGGTGCAGGTAATTTATGCTAATTTACTCAACGCTTTATTCCTACGCTAATATTTCATAGAAACTAACGTTAAGTGTTATATGATTGTTTTGGTCTGCAAGAGCCTCTGTCTCTATATAGAGCAGATAAGTTTTTTAAAATATTCCCTTGCATTGTTTTATATATGATGTTATGATTAGCCTACAGCTGCATTGATGTGTTTTGCAATTTGCTTGCATTAAAGTTAATTTTAGCTAACGTTACTGGGTAGGTTAATGAACAATCTGAGATACTGTGAGCTCATTGTTTTCACTGGATAAGCAATGCCACATTTGGAAATTATTTAAAGCTGTCTGACAAAAATAACGGAGGAAAATTATTATAATGTTTATCTCTGAGATGTAGTCTAGACTAGAACTATAAAACTGCAAAAAATTTAATTATTTAAATAAAAGCACCTTGAATTCATATAGTAAATTACAGTACTTGGTTATATTGCACCAAGTGCATTGACATGTCAGTGACATGCCTAGAGCGGGTGCATTAGAACATGTATGTTGTGTACATTGCATAAATGTAACAGTACACTAAAGGATGAGATTTATGGGGTTTTAAAAATATGGTTAATTTATCGTAGTAAATTTTGTTCATATCTTTGCTGATAATTGTGCTTTTCTCGTTTGTGTCACATGAATAGGTAATGAGTCCCGAAATTCTCAGAAAACAGAAATGGAGGCCGAACCTGCAGATGTGGATGGCAGTGATCTGAATGATGGAGCGTACACAGAAAAGGTTAAATATGTAGACAAATCAAATCAACAAAATATGTCTCCGTGTACTATTTTATAAAATTCTAGTGCATTTAATCTATTAAATAACTGTAGAGGTTTTGGATATGGTAAGATTAAACTTATTTTAGTGAATGAAGTACCACATTTTAGCTATCATTTTGTTAGGGTGGGTACACAAAATATTATTTTATCCTTGCTTCAAGAAAATCCTCAATCTATCTGCTTTCTAACAGCTTCATGTGGCCGTAAACATTTATCTTAAACGTGGCTTTAAGCACTATAGATTATTAAAGTTTCACTTTCGCTGTGACAAAGGCAGTAAATGTGGTGCGGGAAACTATTAATTGATTATTCTTCAATTAATTGCACTATAAATTACACTACAATGCAAAACACAGTAAATTGATAAACTGTTTGGCGTGATGACGTTTAATGCCTCCGACAGGCCCTGTAGTCCCATTTAGCAGCATGTTAGCAACCATCTTTTTTAAGAAACATAAGAGTTTAAAAATTAAAATAAGAATCAAAAGTGGGGTTTAACTGGTGTTTTTTTATGTCATAGAATAAAATGTGAAAGTATTATGAGTTTGTGTGAACGGCGGACCTTATTTTAGGGGATTTAATCAAAATTGTCTTTCAAAAATCCATGTAATAGTTCCACCCCTGTTTTCTCCAGGCCAAAACGATGCACATATTAGGTATTATGAATGTCAACACCTCATTTAATTGATGCTAAATAGCAAATTAAATTGTAACCTTAGCTGTGAACTCTGTTATTGAGCATTTGGGTTACTATATTTTAGTTCTTCATGTATATAGAGACATATTATTTGAATGGCCATGCAGGCTGTGCTCTGTTGTTCTGCCATGTCCTTGTGGTATCTGGGAATATTTTACAATTACAACTTACAAACATATATACATAATTAGTATTCTGCAGTTTTAAAAGAATCTTTAACTTTACCAACTGTTTAATATTCAGTATATTTGTCATCTTATAGTAGTTTATCACTTTGGTACAATGTTGGATTGCAAGTCTTAAGTATATGGTTCAGAAAATTTATTGTAATTATCTTATCAAAATCTAACTTTTATCTTTTTTTATATACAGATGCTGGAATCCAGACATTTCTTCACCTGGGGCCTTCTGGGGATGGCAATAAACCAAAAACTAACCAAGCTGTGGGAATACAAACCTGTAGACCTTTAGCTGGACCACTACAATTGATGTTCTGTTTCTTATGCCTGTTCAGTGTTTTGATCAGTTATATATGTAATTGTTTCTTTTTTTTCTGTTTGATTGTGCATGTCAGTAACATTTTTTTTTCCTATTTAAATAATTTTTGTTTAAATAAAGATGTTTCTTTGTGTAGCTTACTGTACCATTTAACATTTAAAGCTTAAGTTGTGAAATGTGCAATGCACTGCAACTTTGTAGAGTGTAGTTGTCTCACATGTGTCCTGTATTTAAAGATCAAAGATCACATATTAAAATATTAAATATGCATGAAATATATGGTTTCATATATGTCTAATTTGTATATAACATAATAAAAAAATGCATATATCTCACATATATAAAATAATTATATACATTCCATATATGGCAATACATGTATTATACATACATAATCATATATTTTTGTATGGGGTAGACTTATATGTCAATATATGAAATTGTTCCATTTTCTAATAGGAATCATATATGGATATGGCATATACAAGACATGTATTTAATACATGGGTATTTCATATAAGCACATATATTACATTTCGGTATGGGGGCTTTTTGTTTGTTTGTTTATTTTGTTAACATCATTAAAATTACTTACCTGCTTTTGGACCCAGACCTCCCTTACTCACCCGTGACATCATTGGCACACGCTAGCTATGCCTATTAGAAACTAAGAACGCACAGATTAAAATGTTATGTTTTTACAATTCGTCACACAAACAACTTAGACACTATGACCAAAAATCTAATCTTTAAAAAAAAATTACTTTTTTACCAAGAAAATGATTTTGGGTAGAAGGAATGATCACATGTGACTGATTTCTTCCAGGAAGTATGAGGAGCCAATAATGCATGTGCAGTATGAATATTATCACTGTATCTTATTCCTGCTTGAAGAAATAAGCAATGTTGCAACTGCCACACGTTGCAACTGTCCCCACTCTCCCCATACTCCTGAAGAAGTAAGATAATTTCACAAAATTAAGGGAGTGTCTTGAGTTTTACTCACTGTAGCCTTTTCATATTCGAATGGTAAATATTATTATTACAGAATCACATTTGAAAGACATTTGGAGTTTTCAAAAAGGAAAAAATAACTAACCCTTTACCAATGAGTAATTACTAACCCCAACTTTTGATTAATTCAAATTATATATATAAATGACTGGCTGAAGATTTAAAAATTTTAGTTCTTTCAAATTCGTGCAAATTAGTCCATATTTACATTATTGTATGTTAGATTGACATGTCAATGAAGTTCACTTGAAGGCTGCAAACGATAATTTGAAATGCTTGCTATGTGCAAAGTGCTTTTCTTTATTTTATGTATGCAGAAATAAATAAAAATTTCATTAAATACATTGACATTATTTTAAACCAAGGTTATTCATATGAATTGACAATTTCATTTATTTATTTAAAATAAATACAAGGGTTACAAAAAAAAAACAGATTTTCCTGCATGTTGCATATTGCATCCATTTCACAACAGTCATACTTGTAATGCATGTGATAATTCTTTTGGTCAAAGAAATGTTATTACAAATCTTGTGAGTGAATATAAAGCAAGTAACACAAACAGAAGGGTAATAATGCTTAATCTGGTCAGCAGAAGTCGCTGTTAAACGATATCAAGAAATTGAGAGGCACTTTGCAAAGATCCTATTGGCCAATCAAATACAAACTCTAGTATTGGATTTGGATATGAATTTAGACCTGTTAAAATCATATTTGTACTCTTAAAACTTTACAAAAACATGTAGTTTGACTGGATTATTAATTTTTAAGACTGTACTAAAAGACAGTCATGATTGCTTAACTGTGTCAGATGAGATGGTGTTGTTTTTGCATTTGATATAATAAATCAGAGCTGTGTAGAATTTCTCATCTCTAAATCCATACACAAGAGGACTTACTGCTCTGGAAGTGATACTAAATGCAAGGAAATTTACATATCGGACAATCAGGTATATATTAATATCATACTGCATAATTACAGCCTCAATGTAAGGACAAATGACCTCAACTGTACATAAAACCAGCTGAAGGAGATGAAGGGAAATAGTGCGCTGCCCCTTGGATGCTGACTTCTTATTGTCACCGGATGCTGCACTAGCAGCAAGGTATATCATTACGTAACAAAAGACCTCAACTATCAAAATAACCCCAAGCCCGACTATATAAAACAGAGCCCTTCCAAACTGATGAATCTTTACTGGAACCATAATCTCATAGTGGCAGTGTGTGAGTTGAGACATGTATTCACGAGAGGCAGTACTAATGAGGATAAACATATCAACAAAGGGGTTTATGGAGCTCAGGATCCAAATCATTAAAATGACTATTAGGGCTCTTCTAGAGGTGGAGATTGCATGATGCCGCAGTGGCAAGCAAATCGCCACATAACGCTCCACACACATGGCTACAATCGTAAGTGGTGCACATGCTGTGACTGTCCCTATCAACATGCAGATGGGGATGCAGAAACGTAGAGGTATTACAATAACATTATATGATAAGACCACCACAATATCTGTTACACAAAGAAATATTAGGTCTACCAGGAGAGAATGACCAAACAATATATAACGTGTTTCTGTTCTGAAAGTCTCTTTTCTGGAGAATGTTAAGAGCATGAGTAAGATGATGTAGACAAAGGGCCACACGAAGACCTGAGTCAGTGCCACGGAAATGTTCCTCCGCACAGGGTCAGCTTGGATCAGTTGTATCTGCTCATAGCCACTTCCATTTTGACTGGCCATTTTTGTGACCATCTGAGAGAAAAACAGAGAACAAAAACACATGAGACATAAATGATGAATAATCCTTGAGAAATAATTATGTATTTATAAGATACATTATAAATAATTTTCAAATATTTACGTAGCCATCTAAAAGTATATAATTTCATTTGACATAATTGAAGGTAATGAAATCAGTGACATATGCTACAAAATATTACATAATCTTTCTGTAATACTTACTGACTTTAAGATTCTATTCTTGAGCCATGGTCATATATCAAGTGTAATAAATGATGATGTGCACTGTGAACAGACAGTTATATCGAGTTTGACAGAGCAAAACACCTGTGGATGACATCAGCTTAGCTGATGACATCTAGAGCTAAATTTAGATTTGCTTGTGTTTGGGGATATACATGGAGCACTGAGACACAATAATGCATTTATTTATTTTATTTGCAGCATGCCATAAAAAACTAGATTAGTGCACAAACTAGAGTAGAAATTAAGAGAAAGAGAAAAAAAAACTGAAATGTCGTTAGGCCAGATTTTAATCATAGATAGATCCATGTGACATTAAAGTAACATTCTGCACATAGTGTGATTTGCAAACTTAAAGACAAAACAAATATATTATATACTTATTTGTTTTGGTAACTGTCATGGACTGCATGGGATGCGAAAGTAGAGGATCCAAATGCAGTATTTATTGAAGGGCTAATCCACAAACAAAGTCCAAAAACAGGCAAAGGCAGACAGGTGTCTAGGGGGGAGTTAGACATCAAGGCGGGGCTGGCGGAGCATGAAGCCAGGGCGAAAGGACAGAGCGGGAAGCCAAGGCAGAGCAGGAAGCATAGGTGGAACAGGAAGCCAGGGTAGAGACGACAGAGCGGGAAGCCAGGGCAGAGACGACAGAGTGGGAAGACAGGGCGGAGCCGGCAAAGCCGGAAGCCAAGGTGGACCAGGAAGCCAGGGTAGAGACGACAGAGTGGGAAGCCAGGGCAGAGCGGGAAGCCAAGGCGGACCGGGAAGCCAGGGTAGAGACGACAGAGCGGGAAGCCAGGGCAGAGACGACAGAGTGGGAAGACAGGGCGGAGCCGGCAAAGCCGGAAGCCAAGGTGGACCAGGAAGCCAGGGTAGAGACGACAGAGTGGGAAGACAGGGTGGAGCCGGCAGAGCGGGAAGCCAGGGCAGAGACGACAGAGTGGGAAGACAGGGTGGAGCTGGCAGAGCAGGAAACCAAGGTGGACCGGGAAGCCAGGGCAGAGACGACAGAGTGGGAAGACAGGGTGGAGCTGGCAGAGCAGGAATCCAGGGCAGAGACGACAGAGCGGGAAGCCAGGGCGGAGCTGGCAGAGCGGGAAGCCAAGGCGGACCGGGAAGACAGGGTAGAGACGACAGAGCGGGAAGCCAGGGTGGAGCTGGCAGAGCATGAAGCCAGGGCAGAGTTGACAGAGTGGAAAGACAGGGCGGAGCCAGCAAAGCAGGAAACCAAGGCGGACCGGGAAGCCAGGGCAGAGACGACAGAGTGGAAAGACAGGGCGCAGCCGGCAGAGCGGGAAGCCAGGGCAGAGACGACAGAGTGGGAAGACAGGGCAGAGCCGGCAGAGCGGGAAGCCAAGGCGGACCGGTAAGCCAGGGTAGAGACGACAGAGTGGGAAGACAGGGTGGAGCCGGTTGAGTGGGAAGCCAGGGTAGAGACGACAGAGCGGGAAGACAGGGCGGAGCCGGCAAAGCCGGAAGCCAAGGTGGACCAGGAAGCCAGGGTAGAGACGACAGAGTGGGAAGACAGGGTGGAGCCGGCAGAGCGGGAAGCCAGGGTAGAGACAACAGAGTGGGAAGACAGGGCGGAGCCAGCAGAGCGGGAAGCCAGGGTAGTGATGACAGAGTGGGAAGACAGGGTGGAGCCGGCAGAGCAAGAGGCCAGGGTAGGGACGACAGAGTGGGAAGACAGGGAGGAGCCGGCAGAGCAGCAATCCAAGGCGGGGCCAGCGTAGATAAAGGAGACTCAGGAGGGCTGGACGGGACCAGTGGAGACTCAGGAGACGAAGGATAGAGAATAGGGATGGAGAACTCCAATGGGAGTGCCATGTCCATAATGTCTATTATGTCCATTGGCTGGGAACTCTGATGTGGTGGCCATCTTGGCCGGGAACTCTGATGTGGTGGCCATCTTGGCTGGAGACTCTGGTGTTCCTGGGTGCTCGGAGGCCGGCTGACATGACGTCAGATAGACGGGCTGACTAGAGTGCTGAACGGCTGCTGGCAGTTCTGGGCTGAGGACGAGGTCTGCGGCAATCATCAGGAGTCAGAACTCGGAGCAAATTGTAATTTTTTAGTCCCATCCGGAAGCATGCATTGATCATGGCATTGCTCCATCTCACCTGGTGGAACATGCTCAGCAACTTCTCCACATATTCCTCCAATGATCGTCCCTCATGTTGAATGTCCAGGAGGTAGTCTGGTAGTTAATGGTCTGGTCTTCTGTCATGGTACGTAGGATGCAGGAGATGCAGGGATAAACTTAACGGTCTTTTATAAAGCCCATGTATTTAAACGAATCTAATTTATTTTTCAAACAAATTAAAAAACTGAAAAAATCACTGATACTATTATTATAACAAGTGAGTTTCACTCACTGTAGTCTTTGCTTGTTTGAATGGTAAATGTTATTATTACAGATAAATTACATATGAAAAACATTTAGAGTTTTCAGAAAGAAAGAAACAATCTATATCAGATCTAAATGCTAGATTTAGCCTAAAAATTGTTCACCTATACTGTTGTTATTGTTTGAGATACTGACATGTCAGCGATTACGGAAATCACTAACATTTATTAGATGCTCTTTGACCAGAATGAATGGTAATAATAATTTGTGAATAAGTTATTTAAAATCTGAATCTAAAGCATTCAATCTGAGACCTACTCTTCTTTTCCAACAAATTTATATTAAATACAAATTGAAAATAATCACCCATGCAATTGATTTTTATTTAAGGGACAACTATATATATGACGTATATATATATTCACAAAATTCTTAAAAGTATTACTGAAATGTGAATATCTTAATCAGTTATGGGGTGTGCTAAATAAAATACCCTCCTAAACACTAATATTTGTGAGAAGCATCTTCCCCAGACAGTTGCTGTTCATCAGACAATTTCAAAGTCTAGATCTTCACTATTTAACCAGAAAACTGCAGTTTTAATGTGTTACAAATTTTACCTGATAACATTTTGAAAGAAATGTAAATGCTTTAACTGAAGAAAATCACGTTTGTTTATCACTGTCAGTAGAGATTACATTGTTTTTGCATCTGATATAATAAATCATAGCTTTGTAGAATTTCTCATCTCTAAAGCCATAGACAAGAGGACTTACTGCTCTAGAAGTGATACTAAATGCAAGGAAATTTACAAAACGAACAGTCAGGTATGTTTGCATATCATACTGCATAACTACAGCCTCAATGTAAGGACACATGACCTCAGCCGTACATAAAAACAGCTGAAGGATATGAAGAGAAATAGTGCGCTGCCCTTTCGATGCTGACTTGTCACCAGAGGCTGCACGTGCAGCAAGGTATATCATTACATAACAAAAGATTTCAATTATCAAGATAAACACAAGCCCCACAATAAACAACAGACCCCTAGCAAACTGACGTATCTTTTCTGAAACCATAATCTCATAGTGGCAGTGTGTCAGTTGAGTCAGGTACTCATGAGAGGCAGTGCTAATGAGGATAAACATATCAACAAAGGGGTTTATGGAGCTCAGGATCCAAATCATTAAAATCACCATTAGGGCTCTTCTAGAGGTGGAGATGGCATGATGTCGCAGCGGCATGCAAATGGCCACATAGCGCTCCACACACATGGCACCAATGGTCAGTGGTGCACAAATTGCGACTGATTCCAATAACATGCAGACGGGGATACAGAAATGCAGTGGTATTAAAACTAAATTGTATGATAAGAGCACCACAAAATCTGTTAGACAAAGAAATATTAGGTCTACCAGGAGAGAATGACCAAACAATATATAACGTGTCTCTGTTCTGAAAGTCTGTTTCTTGGAGAATATTAAGAGCATGAGGAAGATGAGGTAGATGAAGGGCCACACAATGATCTGAGTCAGCGCCAGTGAAATGCTTCTCCGGACCGGGTCAACTTGAATCAGTTGCATCTGTTCATAGCCACTGGCGTTCTGACTGGCCATTGTGTGCACATCTGAAAGACAATTATACAGTCAACAAAAAACACATTTACAACAATACACAACATTCCTGACTATATTTTTAAGCCCTGGTCATATCAGGTGTAACTTTACCTGCATAAGCCAAATGATAAAGTGAGCTGTGAGCAAACATTTATATAGAGTTTGACAGAGCAAAACTCGAATGGATGACACAAGCTTAGTTAATGACATCTAAAGCTAAATTTAGACTTGCTTGTGTGTTGGGGATAAATGTTGAGCACTGAGACGCAGTCGTGCTTAAAACATTTAAATTATGCAGTAAGGTCAAAAACATTGACCTAAACCAGGAATATATGCAACACAGTAGTTTTACAGAGTTTGGCTGTATCATACATGCTCTGCTATTGAAACCAAACACAAATAGCCAAAGTACATAAATCTGAGGTTAATAATTTTCTTCTGCTATCAGGGTTTCTATTTATAATCAATGCTATTTATTAGTAGCTAAGAATGAAAGGAAAGTTATGCAATTTGGGCACACAAATAGAGGACAGTCTGAATATTAACCGTGGCAGAAACTCAAACCATCAAGCAGCACTGAATGTCCAAAGTTGAATTTATGTTTATGAGCAAAATTATTGTTTGCTCTGATTCCTTGGCTTATTCCAAGTCGACTGCAGTTTTATGGATTTTCTGAAAAATCCACTTTTAAGAATTTATCCTAGACAGTTTTTTTAGAAACATCTAAGTGAATCGTCTTTAGACCTTGTTGACAAAAAGTTATAGAATTCAAGATCATTCTAAGTGGATCATTTTCAATGAACCTACGATCGAATCAGAAAGAGCATTGTGAAATGGACCTGAGGCTTTATTTTTACAATGCCTTAGCATTTTTAGGCCAAACTTGGTGTGTGTTATAACAACCATGACTTGTGTGTACATGAGCAGTTTCAGCATAACAACATCTACTGGTCAAAAGACATGAAAAAAAAAAGAAAAGTGCTGCTTATAAGTATTTAAATGTTTGACCATTAATCACAAGACTTGTCTCTTTAAATTTGCAGTGGCAAATGAGTCAAACGATACCTGATTTTCCTGTGTAGGTCTACGCAATTTTAGGCATCTGCCATTTTGAATTTTGTCTTAAAATTAGGGCTGTCAGTTTAACTTTAATTAATGAGTTATGAAAAATAACACGATTCTGCCCCCAGACCTGTACATCATCTTATATTTCATATAGCTGACTGTTGACAAATATGACGCAGGGCAACAACTCCATAAATGCAGTTATGCCCTAAAATTCAAGATATTGGTGCAAAAAATGCCCTGTATGTGTTTTGTCTCATATTTATATCACGTATCACACATTATAGTACGGGGCCTTTGAATGCTTGAATCTGATTGGCTGACGAATGTTCTAATGGTGTGCATTATTTTCAGGGAAATGCACAGCGAACGTAGTTCCAGGCAGAACTTGACCACATTACATGTCTTTATCACTTTGCCACACAATTTCAGTTATTTCAAAGGTCCTTACAGCCAAATACAGTAAAAAACCCACAATGACACTGGACAAACAAATAAATACAGTAAACAACAGGATAAAAACGACAGATTATTTCCATGTTTTTGCCACAATATTACGTTTTATTATGTATGGAAAGGACATACTCTATTTCTCCCACTCTCTCTCCCTCGCAGACGCACACACATACAGTTTGCACACACGTTAGCATACATGCTAATGTTGTTAGCACTGTTCTGTCGAATAACAATTTAAAAACTACATGACATTTCTTAAAAGTAAGGTAACAAAATTAACTTAAAGTTTCACTATTAGTAGACATGATGCTGCCAATCACTTTTAAGAGATGCACAGACTTGAGAGAGGTAGGCCTAATTCACAAGCTTAATCTCCCTCTCCCTCTCTGTTTCTGTCTGTCTACCTGTCTGTTGGTCTGTCTAAACTTCATTATTAACTGCATTAGTTTGCTATCAACGGCTCAAGTGTCATTACTAGGTCTAAAATTATGTTTTGGATCTAGCAATGAATGCATTGGATGAGCTGCATAAGAAATTAATCCTACTCATAATAGCGTTTTAAGGACAAAAACCGGAATAATTTATTGAAATATATCATCTGATCGATGTCCGCTTCGCATCGTGGCCGCATCACCACCTCGCTTGTGCATTATTTTCTAAGAATTCAATGACCCATCGTCAAGTATTCCTTACATATCACACAGGCAGCAAGAGCAATATGACACCAGTGCTGATTTTGTCCTGAGCATAATTGTGATTTTATACAACAGCTCAGTAAATAAGAAGTTGATATTGTGTTATATTTTAAACATTATATTATGTGTTTTTGCTCAATTTCGCAGAGAACATAAACATATTACCTTTGAAGCCATAGCAGAATTGTTGCCACATAATTGTTGCACATGAAAAAAAGTATTTTATAGACTGTTGGTAACAAAGCTGTTTTGGTTACCATGCCTTTCATTATATGAACAAAAAATACTGAGATGTTTCTCAAATGATCTTCTTTTATGTTCCATAGTTTATGTTAGGCTGTTGCAAAATTTATGCTGAATCAAATAACATATTTCTTTCTAAAGTTACAATTTGTAATGTCTACTTGCTACTTTCTCATTTAACACAAAAATAGCTTTAAATGATCTTTTGTGGGTATTTCACAGTCAGTATTTTTCAATTAACATGCGATTAATTAGATTAATGAATCGAGACATCATGTAATTAATTTGATTAAAAATTTAAATTGTCTGACAGCCCTACTTAAAATACAGTATTTTATGAATACATTGGCATATCATTATTAAAGTTGGTATATGTCAAAAGCACCATGCCTTAACTTTGCTCAAAAAATGCCATATCATTTTACAAAATGCTAAGAGCTTTTGATTAGTTTTCCTTATTGTCATCAGACTTCTTTATAGATTTCTTCAGTCATGAATACATTGATACCAATGATGGCATATTTGGCTGTAAGCCATTTTTAATTTCTTCGAAAACCTACCATTTTACACTTTGCCCAGATTGTTGGTCTGATTTTCATGACAAATCTGATTTTTTTCAGACATTTTGTCTGAAATCATGAACAAATGTCTTTAAATACTACATTTTCGTTCATTCCTGGTTGCTGCAGTTCACAATCCAGTGGAAACTAATGCAAATATAATGGAGTGCATTAATGAGACATAATAAATGGGGCCTTATTATGTCTCATTAATGCACTCCATTATATTTGCATTAGATTCCCCAGTGTTCGTCACATTCTGCATGACTATATCTTGAGGTTGTGAAAGTTGGCTTGCACTGTTAGTCAACATGAAGATAAAAGGATTTTGTATATAAATGTGTGTTTGTCTGAACATAGTTGTGGTGAGTGCCACAGTACAGAGTGTACTTGATCAAATGAATCATAGTGTTGCTATTTACAATTTTACCTGAAAGTCATCTTTATTTAGTTAGTAAGTTAGTTAGTTATTTACCTAAGCATGACACTTAAAGGGAAAAAGAGTTAGTATTACCTGTTATTAATTATTCAAAAATGCTCATTAGTAAAACGGTTTAACGTCATGAGTATTGCTCTCTTTTGGCTAGTGTTTACTCAAAATACTTGCACCATAATGACATGAGGGCTTCTGGGGCCTAATGAGTGCCCAAACAACACAAAACACACAGTTAGAAATATTTTATGACAAGCAGCTTTGAATATGCTGTTTGTTGTCAGTAATACGTGTATACCTCAGGGATCTCAGTCTAAGCCCACAGACAACCCTAATGTGTCTGATGTCTTTTTGCTTGATTTTGGGAGGGAAAAAAAACAAAGGATTATCGTTGCATTATGTAAAAACAATTCTGGTTGGCACTCATATGATTTGGTTTGAAACTGTCTATCAAATCTTTAGACATAACATATAACAAATATTTTGTAGATACAATTATTATTTTTTTTTTTTTTGGATATGTGTTTTTTTTTATATTTGTCATATTTTATGCCATGGGTGGATAACGTCAGTTCAGGACAGCCACTGTCCTGCAGAGTTTGGCTCCAGCCTTGATAAAAACTCACTGCCCTGTAGCTTTCTAGTAACCCTTAGACCTTGATTAGCTTGTTCAGTTGTGTTTGATGGGGGTTGAAGGACTGTGGTTTTTTAAAATAAAACAAAAAGAAATAAAAAAATATCTTTGCTTTTATATATAGGTTACAATGGGGCTAGAGCACTTTCCAAAACATCCGCTTTTTTAAGATACACATGTAATTTTGTCTGATCCTTGTCCGCGGGCAGCAGTGCAGAGTCGTTTCTGTGCTTGATGTAATATTTGATGTTTTTTAAAATGTTGTTGTCACACCCCCGGACTTCCATGTTGGTTTCTCCCATCTATTCCCCCCGCAGCTCTGTGTATTTTGGTTCATCCCTCATTGTCTGCACCTGTGTTTGTAATCAGTCTGTGTATTTAAGGTGTATGTTTCTCCTCATTCTCCTCATTCTAATGTTTTCACTCCGTGTACCCGTGTCTGCCTGTCTTCCATTGGATTTATTAAATACTCTTACTTTTATTATGTTGTTGTTCGTGTGTTCCTGCATGAATCGTGACAGAAAGACCGACCTAAACAGTTTTTTTTTGCGTATTCCACCCCGTTTTGTTTATCGTTCTGTTTTACAGTCTTTTGTTTCCATTGTGTCTCTACTATGTATCACCTCCGACCAGAATTCGTCCTCCTCCGGCTGAAGCAGGGGGATTTACCACTCGAGGGATTTACGATCATGTTCCAGCTTGTAGCAAACATCACCAGCTACCCAGACGACGCGCTCTGTGCGTTCTATGACGCTAGCCTCAACGCGTCATGCAGAGCGCCGTCGTCCGAGGACGGCCCTCGAGCGAATTTTGCCACGTTTGTGGAGTTGACACTGGCGAGAAACAGAACCTCACTCCCCACCTGTTCCATGGACAATCTGCAGACCCAGAGCCCAGCCAGCCACCCCGACCCGCGGATTACGAGCCTAAGCCCATCGTAGACGAAAAGCCCGAGCCCGGAGTGACAGCAGTATGGAGCGAGAGCCGGCCACTACATCTGCGACGGTGGAGTGCTTCGTGGAGCAAGAGAGGGCAGTAGAGAGCCCTGCCCACTGCACCACCACTGGGAGTGAGCATGAGCACAACTCTGGGGACTTAATAGACTTTGTCACGGAAATACCTGTCTGGCTGGATTTCCCACCCACCCTCCCACTTCTGTCTATGCCTGAATCTCCGCTGGTACCGCCCAGCCTTCCAGAATCCCTGCTGTCTTCTGTCTGTCCCCTTGCTCACCCTCAGCCCACCATCTGTGCGGTGGGTTCGCCGCGGGTCTGCCAGTCTCCATCGGTGTCATGGCTGGAGGGTCCCTCACCATCGCCTCCAGCCTCAGAGTCCTGGACTCCGCCTCGGCCCTCCGACCCTGCGGCTCCACCTCGGCTCTCTGCTCCCTCGTCTCCACCGTCGCCCGTCGGTCCACCAGCTCCACCAGGCTCCATTTGTACTCCATTTGTACAGACTTTGTACTGTTTTCCTTCTGTTTGTCGGCACGAGGACGTGCCTTCCGGGAGGGGGAGGTAATGTCACACCCCCGGACTTCCATGTTGGTTTCTCCCATCTATTCCCCCCGCAGCTCTGTGTATTTTGGTTCATCCCTCATTGTCTGCACCTGTGTTTGTAATCAGTCTGTTTATTTAAGGTGTGTGTTTCTCCTCATTCTCTGTCGGTCTTTAATGCTTCCACTCCGTGTTCCTGTGTCTGCCTGTCTTCCATTGGATTTATTAAATACTCTTACTTTTATTACGTTGTTGTTCGTGTGTTCCTGCCTGAATCGTGACAGTTGTAGATTTAAGAAGCAAATGAGAACCGCTAAAATCCTTAAATATATCTTGAGACAAAGGTCTTCTTAATGATTTTCAGTTTTGTTTAAGATAATTAAAACAACAGTTTTTAAATAATGAAAGAATATGTAAAATGGTATTTGGGGTAAAAAGCATCCCTGCTGTTGGGGCTAAAAGGCACAATAATAACATGGTAATTATTAGAAGGCAGACTTTTCTATTTGTTGACATGACATTGTTAGATTCAGATGGTAAATATCATATATTATGTTGGGAGTCCATCTTAAAGATAATCAAATGTTTAGAATGAAACCATCATATTTAAAAACATGCTATAAAACACATCATATAATACAATACAATTTTTTGGTATTACTGTAAATCTATAATAAATGAATATGGGATCTCCTTCAATGCTTTCAGAATCTTTACATTTTAAAATGATTTTGTTTCTGTATTTTAAAATATATGAGTTATTTTAACATATTTTAATGACAGTAAACAGACAGTAATTCTTGTATTTATCAAAATAAGCAGAACATAGTACAAACTTTGGTCTAGTAATATTAGGGACATATTTTCAAATAAAAGTTTAAAACGTTAAACATGCAATATTCTAAATAAAATATTCTCCAAATACTTTCTTTTTTACTTTCTATTCCAACAAGCACACTCAGGTAAGTCATAAGAAATCAATACATTGGTTGTAAAAGGTATCTTCCCAAGACATATCTTGTTGTTGGCCTGATAATATCAAAGTCTTGATTTGCTTAACTTAGTTGATGACATCCAGAGCTAAATTTAGATTTGATTGTGTTTAGGAGATAGATATGGAACAATGAGAAAGACCAAAAACAAAAAAAAATATGCAACAAAACCATTTTACAGTCATTAGACTTATCACAAATCACAATCTTTGTTACTGCAGCAAAATACATGTTGCCAAAGTTTAACGTTTTGAAAGTTATTGTAATTATTGTCTTCTGTTATAAATGGAAATTATTTGTATGTGTATTTGTATGTGTTATCAGTTATACATTATATTGATTTTGGGTTTGTTGATTTATTGGCATACTAACATCAATAATGCATATATAAATCTTAAATTTATTATTATTTTACTTCATGTTACATTGGTCTTTTCAAATTTAAACATGAATCTGAAATTCATAATAAGATGCAAACTCATGCAATCATATTTACTTTTAAGACAGAATGCTTTTTTAACGAATCAGGCAATTGTTAATATGTGTTAATATTTTAATATTTGCTTTATTGGCATAATAATGGCAAACTCACAATTTCTAAATATGTGTTCTGTATGTTTTATACTCATTTATACTCATATTGAAAAAATAGATGTAAGCATATGCTATCATAGGTTCCGTAATATGTTTCTAAATGATCCAAAGGCCCTACGGCTCTCCAATTCTAAAGTCCATCCTGCTGTATTAAAATATCTTTAAATTGTGACTCAGCAGTTGTCTGAATGTAGACAAACACAAGTACAGGTCGTATTTGATTAAAGAGACCACAATGTTGCTCCAGTATTGACAATTTCAGTACACCCCGGATCATTGCTCCCAATTTCATCTGGATGTGATATGTCCAAAATTTTGTACCTTTTTCAAAACGTTCTAACCTTCAAAAAGTTATATAAACTAAAAAGAGTGGTGCACTGAAGCTCCCTTTAGAAGCTGGCTTCTCTTTCTCACAAGTGGTTATTCAGCAATATCATTACATAGCTACTACTAATGTATATTTGTTCAAGATTTTTTATTATAATCTTAATCTTAGTCTTTTTTTAATTATGATTACATAACTTTTCTTTTTTGGTATCTTGGGTGCTGCACTTTTTTTGGGTCAATGTTTATTAAACATATTTACATCATTCTAACAGACCGGTTCTGTCTAGTGGTGGGATCACTCTGGAGATTAATCAGAGCAAAAAGTCATTAAATAAACATTTGCTTTGGAGCTTGGTTTGGTGCAAAGGGATCAGACAGCTTGGCCTCATCCTGCCAGGTGGGTTGCATCATTGCCAAACAATTAGGTAACACAAATTATACTAATATGCAAACGTGTGGTTTACAACTGATGGCCTTCTTAACAACCTCTGAAGCACATAATTAGTCACGTAGGATTTGACTCTGGGAAGATTTGGTCAACTATTTTCTGTGATGCATGTCTGATCCTAAGAGATTTTACCAGTGTTAGAACAGAAGGCCTATACATATACACACATACAGTCAAGCCCAAAACTATTCATACCCCTGGCAAATTCTGACTTAAAGTTATACTTTTATTCAACCAACAAGTTTTTTTTTTTTTTTTTTTTTGGACCGGAAATGACACAGGCTTCTCCCAAAAGATAATAAGACGATGTAGAGGCATCATTGTGGAAAAAATAATTACTCATCTTTCGTTTACATTTGAACAAAAAGTGGTATGTCCAAAATTATTCATACCCTTCTCAATAATCAATAGAAAAGCCTTTATTAGCTATTACAGCAATCAAATGCTTCCTATAATTGCTGACCAGCTTTTTGCATGTCTCTACTGGTATTTTTGCCCATTCATCTTTAGCGATGAGCTCCAACTCTTTCAGGTTGGAGGGTCTCCTTGCCATCACCCTGATCTTTAGCTCCCTCCACAGATTCTCAATTAATTTAAGTCAGGACTCCCAGGCTGGGGTTATTGTCTGCTAACCATTTCTTCACCACTTTTGCTGTGTGTTTTGGGTTGTTGTCATGCTGAAATTTCCATTGGTGCCCAAGGCCAAGTTTCTCTGCAGACTGCCTGATGTTGTTGTTGAGAATTTTGATGTATTGCTCCATTTTCATGATGCCATTTACTGTGATTAGGTTCCCTGATCCACCGGCTAAAAATAAATCCCAAAACATTAGGTTCCCACCACCATGTTTGACAGTGGGGATGGTGTTCTTAGAGTTGAAGGCTTCTCCTTTTTTACACCAAATGAAGGCTACATCATTGTGGCCAAACAATTCAATTTTTCATCTGACCATAAAACAGAAGACCAGAAGTCTTCTTCAATGTCCAAATGCCAAGTGGGCTTTTGTGTCCCTTAGCTGGTGGTGTCCTCCTTGGTCTGCGTCCGTGGAACCCAGCGGTGTGCAGACTGTCTGCCTTGAGATGTTGCCACCAGCAGAGCCCAGATTCATCAGGATGGCCTTGGTGGTGATCCTTGGATTCTTTTTTTTTTTTTTTTACCTCTCTCACTATCCTCCTGGCCAGCACAGGTGTCACTTTTGGCTTCTGACCACGACCTCTGAGATTTTTCACAGTGTGGAATGTCTTGTATTTTTTAGTAATACTTTACACTGTAGCCACTGGCCACTGGAACTTCAAAACATTTAGATATGGTCTTATAGCCTTTTCCTGACTTGTGAGCAGCCACAACGCGCAGCCGTTGGTCCTCAGTGAGCTCCTTTGTCTTAGCCATGACTGTCCACAAACCAACAGCAGAGAGCTTCTGTTTTTCACCTGTTGGGTTGATTAAAACAGCTGTTCCCAATGAATCAGGGTAATTAGGATGCTTTAGAACAGCTTGGACTATTTGGAATGGTATAGAACTTTGGATTTTCCCATTGACTGTGACAGTTTGCAAAGGGTATGAATAATTTTGGACATGCCACTTTTTGTTCAAATGTAAATAAAAGCTGAGAAATATTTTTTTCCACAATGATGCCTCTTGTACATCATCTTATTATCTTTTGGGAGAAGCCTGTGTCATTTCCGGTACAAAAAAACAAACAAACATGTTGGTTGAATAAAAGTAACTTTAAGTCAGAATTTGCCAGGGGTATGAATAATTTCAAGCTTGACTGTATGCATATACGTATCCTGTATGTATACATATACATATGCGTGTTGCATTATTGGCAAACAATTATAAACTATACTGATATTTAAAATTGTGGTTTACCACTGATAGCCTTCTTAACCTCTAAAGCACATAATTAGTCACATAGGATTTAACCTCAGATGATTTGGTAAACTCTTTTCTCTAATGCATGTCTGATCCTTAGAGATTTTACCAGTGTGAAGGCCTATGTATACATACATTGCTGCTTGAAAGTTTGTGAACCCTTTAGAATGTTCTATATTTCTGCATAAATATTACCCAAAACATCATGAGAAGTCCTGAAAGTAGACAAAGAGAACCCAATCAAACAAGTGAGAGAAAAAAATATATCCTTTGTAATTTATTTATTGAGAAAAATGATCCAGTGTTACATATCTATTTGTTGCAAAAGTATGTGAATCTCTTGGATTAGCAGTTAATTTAAAGGTGAAATTAGAGTCCATCTGTTGCCGATGTGTCTTTAGTCAGTGCAATGACTATCAAATGCCGGTATGTGACCTGTTTAATTTAAAGAACAGGGATCTATCAAAGTGTGATCATGTTTGTGGAAGTAAATATGTTGTGAACAAAGGAGATAACTGAGGACCTTGGAACAAGAGTTGATGTTGCATGGTGGTGGTAGTATCATGGCTTAGGCCTTTTTTTTTTTTTTGCTGCATCTTTGCAAGGACTGCCTGCTATCATTGATGAAACAATGAATTCTCAATTAAACCAGCAAATTCTAAAGGAAAACTTCAGGACATCTGTTTAAGAACAGAATCTCAAGAGAACGTAGGTCATCCAGCAAGACAACAACCCCAAGCACACAAGTCATTCTCCCAAAGAATGTTTAAATAAGAACAAAGTTAATGTTTTGGAATTTGGAAAGTCCAGACCTTAATCCAATTAAAATGTTGTGGAAGGACCTAAGCAAGCAGTTCATAGGAGGAAAATTTCAAATGACTTTCTTATTGTGTCAGACCAAGACTGCATCTCATTGTTAGTTTTACTTGATCTTAGTGCTGTGTTCGACACTATCATGACATACTCATAGATCGATTACAAAACGGTATTCAGGGGGAAACTGTATGTTAAGATGGTATAGATCTTACATGTCCAACCATTATCACTTTGTTTATTTAAACAGGGAATCATCTCAGTTAGTAAAGTATGGAGTGCCGCAAGGATCTGTCTTACGCCTTGTTTTCGATATACATGTTGCCCCTTAGTAATATTATTAGCAAATACAGCATTAGTTTCCACTGTTGTGCAGATGTTACTCAAATATATATTTCAACAAGACCAGATAAAACCTCTTAATTATCTAACAATTAGGTAGCACAAATTACACTGATAAGCTTGTGGTTTACCACTGACGACCTCCTTAACAACCTCTAAAGCACATAATTAGTCACATAGGATTTGACTCTGGGATGATTTTGTTAACTCTTTTCTGTGATGGACATCTAAAGGCCATTGCATATTGAGTACGAAATTTCTGTCTGAAATTTTTGCACTTTAAAAGATAAATACGACCTCACGTGATGTCAATCGAGTACACACACTGCCTCCAAAACTTTCGTCCATCATTAAAACTTCAGATCAGGTTCGAGTTTGTGCGTTTTCGCATCCGTAACAAGCATTTTGATAGGAAAGAATGTCGAATGTGAGAAACACATACGAAAATTGTGCAATTGTGCATTGTGCAATGGCCTTAATACTGAGATTTACCCAGTGTTAGAATAGAAGGCCAGATAAAATAAAATTAAATACATTAAATCAAATAAATCAAAATAACAATAAATCAAAATATATATGCTAAAACTAAAATGAGCAAAGATATATCCAAGTTAATATAACCTTTTATTTATTATAAGTATTCATTTTATATATTATAAGTTTATTATTGTTTGATATTTACATCATTCTAGTCAATTAAATAGCTAGAGAGCTGCAGCGATTCTTGTTGTTGACCTAAATCATGCAGACAGGGATATGCAATCTTTCAACCCCCCCCCCCCCCAAATGCTCCAGATCTTCTTTATCATAAAGTTTGTTGTTTGCTCTTTTCTGTTCGATGTTTTCCCTTTCCCTCCATATTTAAGGTCAGTGCACTTCAGAAAACAAGCAGCTGTGAGCTACGTGTCTTACTGCCCTTATGAGTGACGCATATGACACTGCAGATCAAGCTGCCAATGTACTTTCGTCTCTGAGTATGACTTTTTCTGCCGCACAAACAAAATGGTAAAATAAGGCAGAGCACCACAGTTCACAGTCAATAATTGATAGCTCTGTTAATGACTAGCTATAAGAAACAGACAAACATTCTGAGTATGCTTATCCAGCAGTGCATATTTGACAACTTATATAAGATTAGTTACAATGGAAAGACAAATTGACTTTACTGAAAGTTACTTAATACATTGAATGTTTTATTGATATATAATGTATAACTTAGTTTTATAATAGTTTTAAGTAATTAATTATTTATTTTAAAGACAGCAATAGCAATAGGCAATAGGCCCTTGTTAACCAGATTAAGAAAGTAGGTCTACATATAAAATTAATACAATACATACAGTCAAGCCCGAAATTAGCAAATGGCCTGTCAAATTCTGACTTAAAGTTACTTTTATTCAACCAGCAAGTTTTTTTTCTTGACCGGAAATGACACAGGCTTCCCCCAATAGATAATAAGACGATGTACAAGAGGCATCATTGTGGAAAAAAGTATTTCTCAGCTTTTATTTACATTTGAACAAAAAGTGGCAAAAAGCATATCCAAAATTATTCATACCCTTTGCAAACTGTCACAGTCTATGTGAAAATCCAAGTTCTATATCATTCCAAATAGTCCAAGCTGTTCTGCTCACAAGTCAGGAAAGGGCTATAAGACCATACCTAAATGTTTTGAAGTTCCAGTCGCTACAGTGTAAAGTATTGTAAAAAAATACAAGACGTTCCGCACTGTGAAAAATCTCAGAGGACGTGGTCGGAAGCTAGAAGTGACACCTGTGCTGGCCAGGAGGATAGTGAGAGAGGTAAAAAAAGAATCCAAGGATCACCACCAAGGCCATCCTGATGAATCTGGGCTCTGCTGGTGGCAACATCTCAAGGCAGACAGTCCAACGGACACTGAACACCGCTGGGTTCGACGGACGCAGACCAAGGAGGACACCACTTCTCCAGATAAGGCACACAAAAGCCTGCTTGGCCTTTGCAAATGCTCATCTGGACAAAGAAGAAGACTTCTGGTCTTCTGTTTTATGGTCAGATGAAACAAAAATTGAATTATTTGGCCACAATGATGTAGCCTTCATTTGGCGTAAAAAAAGGAGAAGCCTTCAACCCTTAGAACACCATCCCCACTGTCAAACGTGGTGGTTTGAACCTAATGTTTTGGGGTGTTTTTCAGCCGGTGGACCAGGGAACCTAATCACAGTAAACGGCATCATGAAAAAGGAGCAATACATCAAATTTCTCAACAACAACATCAGGCAGTCTGCAGAGAAACTTGGCCTTGGGCACCAGTGGACATTTCAGCACGACAACGACCCAAAACACACAGCAAAAGTGGTGAAGAAATGGTTAGCAGAGAAAAACTTTAATGTTTTGCAGTGGCCCAGCAAGAGTCCTGACTTAAATTAATTGAGAATCTGTGGAGGGAGCTAAAGATCAGGGTGATGGCAAGGAGACCCTCCAACCTGAAAGAGTTGGAGCTCATCGCTAAAGATGAATGGGCAAAAATGCCAGTGGAGACATGCAAAAGCTGGTCAGCAATTATAGGAAACGTTTGATTGCTGTAATAGCCAATAAAGGCTTTTCTATTGATTATTGAGAAGGGTATGAATAATTTTGGACATGCCACTTTTGGTTCAAATGTAAATAAAATATATTATTTATTATATATTATTATTATAATATTATTTATATAAAGATAATATTTTTTTTTCCACAATGATGCCTCTTGTACATCATCTTATTATCTTTTGAGAGAAGCCTGTGTCATTTCCTGTCAAAAAAAAAACACTTGGTGTTTGAATAAAAGTAACTTTATGTCAGATTTTGCCAGGGGTATGAATAATTTCGGGCTTGACTGTAGATAAAAACATTTTAAAAATGTATGTACATTTAAAAAAAAAAAAACATATAACTATTATCAATGGATATTCAATCACAAACAATCCAGTCTTATTAACCAGATGAAGAAATTAGGCCTTCATATAAAGCATTGGATAAAACATATGATTATGCAAAAGCACATTATCTATCGACTCACAAACAATCCTTCAAGTTACAGCCAACTCGATTTGATTTGTTTGGATTGTTTAGTGGGTAATTGCTATAATGACGCTGTGTGTTCATAGCGTGAAATTAATCCATCTTTTGGGAAAACAAATCCCATTCTTTAGTCATGAAGCAAATCATTAGCAGTATAAAAGTGGGCTACCCATCTCTAATGATCTTTTAACTTTTCTTCCAACAGAGGCAGTGTGGTGAGTGAACATGCATAACGTTTATTTCATGAATGGAAAATAAACGTTCACATTTCAAACATAATAGATGTTCTTTTGCAAACTTCTTTCAGCCTTTATAACACTTTGCAGAGTGCTTGAAACCATGCAGAATCTGACAGACCTTTCAGGCAACACGACATCCAGCGTTAACCTCTCTGTCATTGTGAAGGTGTGTGTGGTGATTCCGTTCTTCATTGCCTTCCTGTTCTTCATCCTCCTGACGCTGTACACCTTTGCATCTCACAGGCAGTTTTTTGACAGCTCTCGCTATATCCTCTATATCTACATGCTGATCAACGACACCTTGCAGCTGCTCTCCTCTGTATCTCTTTTCTTGCTAGTGATGGGTGGTGTGCAATTTGCAATTGTCTTTTGTGCTCCATTGCTGTTTGTGTCCACTGCTACCTTCCTAAACACCCCACTCATCCTTTCCACCATGTCATTAGAGCGCTACGTAGCTATCTTCTACCCGCTTTACCGTCCTGCCATCTGGAGACCTGAATGGATTTGGATCATCATTCTAAGCCTGTGGATCATCAGCTGCATCCTGCCCACCGTTGACTTTGTCTTGATGCGGCTCAAGCCAGACGTAGATGTTCTTTCGACCCCTGTGTTGTGCAAAACCACTGTGCTCAATGCTTCTCCCATTCAGGCTCTGTTCAAAGTGATCCTCAATGGGATCTTCTTTGCAGTGGTCGCTGTGGTCATCCTCTTCACGTACATTCGGATCCTGCTTGAGACCCGGCAGATGCGGCAGGACCGGGTGTCAGTGAGAAAGGCTCTGCACACAGTGCTGCTTCATGGGTTCCAGCTGCTCCTCAGCATGATGGCCTTCTCCCTGCCTGTAGCAGAACTTTTACTTTTCCAGCGTGTAAGCTTGTCTCAAGCAGATATGGCTTTTATCTATTTTTTTTGCTTTATCCTGCTTCCACGCTATCTGAGCCCGCTTATTTATGGACTTAGGGATGAGACCCTGAGAAGCTATATGAAGAAATCCATGCCTTGTTTTGGGGCTCGCATTGAACCACATAAAGATATCAAAATAACTAAATGATAATCTATCTATCATATTTCTGTCTGTCTGTCAATCGATCTGTGTTTGGGTTGATAAATATATTTTTTAAAATGTTATACCCATGTTTGATCATTTTAAATAATAATTGTAGTGCATTATTTGCTGTTAAAGCAGGCTGAGAATCTCTGAGAATGAAAATATATTCCATTCTGTGAAATGTACTCATAAAAATAAAGGTGCTTCACGATGCCATTGAAGAACCCTTTTTGTCTAAATGGTTCCATGAAGAACCTTTAACATCTGAAGAACCTTTCTGTTTCACAAAACGTTCTTTGTGGCAAAAGAAGGTTCTTTAGATTATAAACTAGTAGGAAAAAGATGATTCTTTAAAGAACCTTTGACTGAATGGAACCAAAAACGGTTCTTCTATGGCATCGCTGTGAAGAACCTTTCGAAGCACCTTTATTTGTAAGAGTGTATATGTCAGGGTTCTGTCACTTTGGTCTAGTTTTCTTGTGGTTTTGTGACAGAGCCCTGACACTTGTCTTGCCATGTCTTGTTTTCATGTTGTCTGCGTGCCTTGTTTCTTGTTGGAGTGTGGTGTTCGGATCCCGACACTCATGTCTTGTTGAGTTTCGGTATCATGTCGGGGTTCGGACACTCGCGCTCCATGTTCTGTCCTGTTGTCTTCTGTCATGTGGTTTGTTCTTTTCTTGTTGTCTTGTGTTGTTGCACGCAGCTCATGTTTTTGGCTGCGCGTGTTCTTATGTTATCTCTTACCTTGTAGCACGCAACTTGCTTTTCGCTGGCTGTGTGCTTTCATGTCATTGTTTTGTGTGAACACTCAGCTTCCCTGCTGAAAAAAACAGCTAAAACCAGCCTAGGCTGGTTGGCTGGTATTGGCTGGTTTAAGCTGGAAGTAGCTGGTTTTAGATGGTCTCCCAGCCTGGCCAGGCTGGAAAAAAGGCCAAAACCCCTCTAAAACCAGCCTGCCGACCAGCTATGACCAGCTAAAACCAGGCTGGTTGACCTGCTAAAACCAGCCAACCAGCCTAGGCTGGTTTTAGCTGTTTTTTTCACCAGGGTTATGGGTTTTCTCATTAGCTGTGTGTTCGTGTCTTGTTTTGTTCAAGCACATGGCTTGTGATTTTGTATTGCTGGCCATGTGCTTGCGTTTTTGTTTTGTGTGAGCACATGGTTTTTGTCATGATTGGTTTCTTGTGCCATGTGCTCTCATGTCTATTGTCTTGACCCCACCCATCTTGTTTCCTGATTATTGGTTAATTTGCCCCACCTGTATTTCCCTCGTTACCTGCCTCATTTGCTCCCTACTTATTCTCCTTGTTGCCAGTTTGTCAACTTATTTCCCTGGATGGGTCTTGCCCTACCTTGTTCCTGCCAAGCCAAGCCTTGTCCTTTTGCCTGCCTGCTTTTCCCCCTCGGGGTATTTTTGTTTATTTAATTTTTCCAATAAAGCCCATACTCCTGCATCATTGAGTCCTCACCTCATCCCTTTACCTGAACCCTGACAGTATAATTCAGAATAGTTTGTTGTTGTTGGATAAATTAAGTCTGGTACTAATAATAAAAAGAAGAAGCAAGAAGAAAACAATCATTTGGCCTACAGTTACACAAACATTGAAACATTTGGGGTTGGTAAGATTTGTTATGTTTTTGAAAGAAGTCCTTACATTTACCCAAGCTTGATCAAAACTATGATAAAACAGTAATATTTTGATATATATATATATATATATATATATATATATATATATATATATATATATATATATATATATATATATATATATATATATATATATATATATATTAAAGTAGCTGCTTTTATTTTAATATTTTTTAAAATGTAACTTATTCCTTTGAATTTTCAGCAGCCATTAGTCTTTGTCACATGATCCTTCAGAAATCATTCTAATATGCTGATTTAGTGCCCAAGAACCATTTCTTCTTATTGTTGTTGAAAACTGTTGTGCTGCTTACAATTTTTGTGTGTAAACCATTATATACTTTTGTGTGATTCTTTGATGAATATAACATTATATAGCTTAGAAACAGTAATATATTGCAATATTATACATGTCTTTATTGTCAGTTTTACTGCCAGTTGTATGCATACTTGCTGAATAAAGTATTAAATTCTTAAAAACATAAAGAACTTACTGAACCTAAACTTTTGAACTGTTTTTTTTTCTTCTGTATAGATATGGAGCCTGTTATCAAGTAAAAACGAATCTGACCATTTAAGATGCTCAGTGTCATCTGTTACACTGCACTGCATGCTTTTTTGAAGTAGCAATATATAATAATATATTCTCAATATAATATATATATAGCCAACTAGTGTGGCGTGACATGTTCTTTTTTTAATCAATGCTATTGCTCATCTTTACGACTGTTTTTGGCTTTTACAAATATTTAACTAATGAAAAGCATTTAAAAGAGCTTGTGACTAAACGAAACCTTATAATTCCACCACCTCAACTATTCAGAATGCTGTTGTATGCACAGTTTGGAGATTGCAATGCAAGGGTAAATAAAGAACTGATGTTTGAAGAAGTACAGCGTTTTCTTTACTCAAGAAACACTATGTATATTAATGCAATTTTTTATTTATTTATTTTTATTTATTTATTTTTTTGTAGTAACTGACACTTGCTGCACTTAATGCCTCAGATGCACCCATTCTAATGACGGACATAACACAAATCTCCGTCATTCGCTGGTCAAAAATCTCGTAACTCAATATGATATTGATATTAATGGTACATAGCAAATAGTAAGCAAAATATGACATTTCTGCAGTTTACATCATGCTTTTCAGCCCTTATTGCGCATAACACCTTGTTTCTGACAGATATCTTTTGACTTACAGTGTGAATAGAGGATGAACCTGCATTTTTTGAAATACCTGAAAAAGTAAAAGTCAAGTGATAATGATTTTATGGTAGATAATCTAACGCTTACTGTATATGCAAATTCGCAACAAGTGTCTGTGGTATTAGCACGCTGTTTTTTATGTGGATGCTCCTTGCTACTTTCTGAAATCTATGTGCTTGTGCTATCACCAGCAAAGTACATCATTTTAGTGTGTATTGTAAGTATACAGACAATATGCACTAACTTTTAATTTTCTTAAAGGGAGACACTGCAGGCAAAAACAGTGTTTTTTTCATGCAGCTGTCAAGTTTGAGATTTTGTGCTTTTTTTTATAAAGCGTTTTTTTTTTCAGACTAGTGGAAAGAAAACATCCAAAAAACACTGTTAAGTGTTTCTTTTATAGCACTTTATATATTTGTGTCAGTAGATTTGAATTACAATACATATTTTTAAATGCTGTTTTTTTTTTCAAAATGAGTTTTTTTCTCCTACACTGAGCCATAAATCTCCACTTCAGTAGCACTTACACACACACACACACACCAAACTTTACATTTTTATTTCTGTCTATATCCTGAAGGTTTTTACAGAGGGATTTGTTCATATATAATTTGCTTGTTTTTATACATGTTATTCCCCCCAAAACTGTAAAAAAAATCTATAGTTTTCTGTCTGTTCTAGGTTTTTTCTGATTTATGGAGTGTCGAAATGAGATACCCAAAACTCCCTTTGTAAAAACATTTGACTCTTTATGTCAAAAACATTAAACAAGAATTGTGAAACTTTTGGCTTCATCTAGTGTTTTGATGTTTGTACTAGAAATTAGTGCATATTTCATTAAACAATACCTCATTTGCCTATTAAAACCTAACATTTTAGAAAACTAATACAAACAGTCATTTATTTCAGCTAAAGTCAGTTTATTGTTGATTCAGTTATATCATAATCCAATCCAGTTCAATTTCAATAGTGTTTGTGCAAATAAATTCCACCTGTATATGTTTCATGTGCTTTATAGAGTCATATTTTAATTGAAATACATCTGTATATTCTACATGAAACAATTAAAAAACCCTGATTTCAGGAAATAAATAAAAGGACACCCATGTGGTTGGCATATAACAAATAAACAGAAATGAATGAATACCAGCATATAAATATCAATAATTAAATAAACATTTACAAATATAAATGAATAAAGGACAAATTTGTCACAGTTTCTGTTCATTATTTGGACTCTGTTTGTGTTCTCATGGTTCCTGCCTTAGTTAATCGATTCAGTTCTATTTGTGTTTGATTGTCGGGTCTCGTCTCTGTGTAATTTGCATTAGATGTACTGTTGGAATTACCCTGTGGAGTAATAAAGCCTGTTTACCTTCATCTTCTTTGAGCGTTTTGTCTCTTGCCTCACAGAATTACGTAATTTATTTGTTAAAATTTTATGTAATTTATTTGTTTATGTAAAATGTCATGTGATCGGGGCGATATAGAGAGCAAATATTTATTGACCACATACATAAAACAATACTAAATAATAAAATAGTTTGTGCTTATTAGACGTGTTATGACAGTCAGATTGCCTCCCTTGGGCCTAATTAAAGCACAGAGTGAAATAAACATGTTTTCATTCCGCTTTGGGTTAACCGACAAAGGTAACAATCAACAATGAGTCGTCTCATGTTACATCAGTCCTTAGTTACCAGACGCTCCTCCAAACAACTAAATTACCTCTGCTGAGCATAAAGAGCCTTCATTAATTTTGTTTATTAACTTTATTAGATATAACGTCTGCTATATTTAATAACCAGCTATCACCAATCAGCAATTTGACATATTATTCCAGCAAGCCATAAACATTTCAGGTCCTTATAACAAAGCAGGACTATAGAACATTTGCTAATACATTAGTAAAATTGAAATGTTATTTCTAACACCTGAGCTGACATGAATTAACAAGCTATCAGCTAACTTTAACAAACAAAATTAAATTCATCTTATCATTGATTCAGTGATATCATTGTCTAGCTCAGTTCTCTTCTCTTCCCATAGTGTTGGTGCAATCAAGTAGACAATGTTGCCAATTATTAATTGTCCCTAACTAAGCCAGCCAACAGTGGCAAGGAACCCAAATGCCAGATGGAGGAAAAAAAAAATCTTTGGAGAAACCAGGCTCAGTCTGGGGGCCAGTTCTCCTCTGGCCCGATGAAACCAACATGGTGAGCTTTAATTCCAGGCTGCATTACCAGTCAAACTGTGGCTTGGCATCACTAAGAACATCCATCCAGTTCCTTTCGCCTTGAAGATTGGAATACATCACATAGTGAAGGAGTCGAAGCTGGCCACAGGGTCTGTGCAGAGAACTCTGGTTCTCGTGGTCTTTGCTGAGGATTTGTGCCAGTGGCCATCTAGTTGATGAGGTCTTCACAGGGGATGTGTCTCTAGGGCTCATATTGTTGTCATGGTCTCCACTGTCATGGCCTGTTGTAGTTGTCTCTAGGTGCTCACCCACCATCTGATCTGGATATTGCCTGATCCAGGAGACATCAGTGACCTCAGAATAAGAATGAAACAGACAAAAATAAGAGTAGATGCCATTATTCTTCAGATGTAATAAGTCCATCAGGTGTGGGAAGTGTTCTCGGTTCTGGACGACCTACTTAATGCAACCTAACAATCCTTTGAAATATTATAGTGTGTTATGTGTAAGCCAGGTTAAAGAGATGGAATTTTAATCTAGATTTAAACTGACAGAATATGTCTGCCTCCCGAACAACACTAGGATGACTGTTCTAGAGTTTGGGTGCTGAATAGGAAAAGGATTTATCACCCGTAGTTAAAGGAGTAGTTCACTTTTAGAACAAATATTTACAGATAATGTACTCACCCCCTTGTCATCCAAGATGTTCATGTCTTTCTTTCTTCAGTCGTAAAGTAATTATGTTTTTTTGAGGAAAACATTTCAGGATTTCTCTCCATATAGTGGACTTCTATGGTGCCCCCGAGTTTGAACGTCCAAAATGCAGTTTAAATGCAGCTTCAAAGGGCTCTAAATGATCCCAGCCAAGGAAGAAGGGTCTTATCTAGCGAAACGATCGGTTATTTTCTAAAAACATTTACAATTTATATACTTTTTAATCTCTACACAGAGTACACACAGAGCTAGACAAGACAAGGTTAAAAAGTATATAAATTGTAATTTTGTTTTTAGAAAATAACTGAGCGGTTTGCTAGATAAGACCCTTTTGAAAGTTCAAACTTGGGGGCACCATAGAAGTCCATTATATGGCGAGAAATCCTGAAATGTTTTCCTCAAAAAACATAGTTTCCTTACGACTGAAGAAAGAAAGACATGAACATCTTGGATGACAAGGGGGTGAGTACATTATCTGTAAATTTTTGTTCTGAAAGTGAACTACTGCTTTAATTTTGATATTTTATGTATTATCAAATGGCCAGAGGAACTCATTATCTGTCAACAGCTGTTTCATATCAGTAGGATTATTTAAGATGCACACATATACACTTTTGTGGGGTTTTTTTTTGTGTTGCTAGTCTTGCAATTTTTTATATCAATTATGCATTCCGTTAATTTTGCAAATTAGTGTGTTTCACCAGGCCACTAAGAAATATCATCAGCACTATAAGAGTATCATCAGCATCGCAGTAAAAGCTAACACTATGTTACCTGATGATATAAAAGAGTTTAAAATTAGATTAAAATTGCTCTGATGTTTGGAAATTTTAAATCATCAACTTATGACACTAGCAAAGACTTCTCCATTCAACAAGGCAGGGGAAAAATCACCACAGCAGCAACATGTATCTGTCAGTATTCTTTCTAAATGTGAATAATGTGTTCAAATTAATAGTAAAAAAAATATACTGTTTTTATTCATTTTTATATATTTTTCACCCACACCGTGCTTTGTGACTGGTTGTTTCTTATAACCAATATATTCCTGATCCTTACCTTTCTCAATGTTACAATACCTAGGAATATGTAAATTGTCACACATTGGAAGTACTTAGCATTGCTAGCACACTCACCCTTGCAGCTATTAGTCTGGAGTAGGCTACTTTGCCATCTGTATGCCTCTGCAACACTCTCAAATCTCCACTTTGTCCAGATCGATCCACTGCATTCTCATTATCCATGTTCTTTGCGCCTTGGATCCCATTATGATCTTTTTCATCTTCATTGCCTTAGTTCCATGCCTTTATGAAAAAGCTCTGTGTCAACTGGAAGTGCTTATTGTCCACATGTGACAGGCTCTGAGATCAGTTTTTATTCAGGTATTCTTTTGTGACCATTTAGTTTTCTTGTGTCAAAATCATATATGCTGCAAAAATAGCAAGCTCTAATAATAGTAATCTGCTGTATAGGATTCTTAAAAACTGATGTTTTACATAGATTCCAGTTGTTGCTTTCACTCATTCAGCGTTTGGGTCTATTTGTACACTGTAAAAAGTTCAGCAGCTGCCTTAAGTTTTTAAGTTAAATCAGCTTAAAACTACGAGTCATTTTAACTTATTACAATCAAAATGAGTTGATTTAACTTGTGAGTTTAAATGACTTAAGTTGAGTTAACTTAACATTTTAAGGCAGCTGCTAAACTTAAGTTTTTACGTTGAAACTGGTGAAAACTTTTTTACAGTGTATAACAGGCATTGTTAAATGTTGATATTTACAAAGGACCTTAGGTATTTTGATTATATTGTGTTTATGCTGGTCCACTTGTGCATGAATGGTGGGATGAATGATTTTGCACTGCTTTGAAATATCTTAAATTTTGAGCCCAAGATTTGCTGATGCAGATTTTTATTAAAAATCTATATTTTGTGTCTGAATTTTGAAATACAAAAGCAAATATTTAATTAAAGAATCAGAAACATTATAGCAGCATCATAATCAAAGCGAATATTGCAGAACATGCAAGCATATTTTATAAGAGTGGCAAAAGCTGTATAAAGCATAATGTGTGTGACATGTAACTTTGCGGCATATTAAAAATGAAAATAGAACATCTGGATTAGTAAACTTTATTGTAAAGTTCAGTTACCACCATCTAACCACTCAATGCATTTGTTTTCCATATTACAGTTTTTTTCAATTGTTTACACACAATTTTGAAAACTGGGTTCTTTTTTTCAAAATATAATCACAATTATCCAAACACCACACTCATTTTGCGGAATTCCTAGATTGTTTGCAAAATGACACACTTCAGTCAAAACATACACATTTCAGTCAAAACATATACACATATTTGTGAAAATGCTATTAGTTTTCATTTAACCAACACAGTCCTCAATGATCAGACACTATTGCAGACAGTTTCACACTGCTGTGATAAATAAAAAACACATTTGTAAAAAAAAAAAACTAATTTTAGGAAATAGCATGTGCTAGATTTTTGGGCAGACATTGTTATGTAAGGGATCATTTCGATGACAAAACGAAATAGTGACAAACAACATTCTTCATGATTAGTTTGAGATATAGGGAGAATGAACACAAATAGGCCTACTATAAACTTGTGGTCATTGGCAATCCGGGGCTTTGTAATGACAAGGAAGTAACCTCACAATCCTTATCTGTGTCTAAGGTGTCGAAATGTGTGTAGAGTTTTACAAATCACTGTGTGTAATGTTTTGCAAAAAGAGTGAAGCAGACATTGTGTGTAATGTTGTGCAAATCTGTGGCGGTGTTTTGCTCCTTGGAGTAGAATTTTGCAAATTGTGTGGAAATTTTTATTTTAGAGTGTAAACAATCGTAAAAAACTGTAAAAACAGGCCTTGTATTTAAATCAGGGGACAGTCTCTTTTATCATAAATGCAAGAAAGCACAGCTAAATGGCACCATCTTGTGTCTGAAAATGGTTACTAGTCTACCTGGAAAAGTTAACATAGACTGCAGATTATTACAGTTTTTTAAGATTGTTTACACTCTAAAATAAAATTTTTCACACAATTTGCAAAATTCTACTCCAAGGAGCAAAACACCGCCACAGATTTGCACAACATTACACACAATGTCTGCTTCACTCTTTTTGCAAAACATTACACAGTGATTTGTAAAACTCTACACACATTTCGACACCTTAGACACAGATAAGGATTGTGAGGTTACTTCCTTGTCATTACAAAGCACCGGATTGCCAATGACCACACTAATGAACAAATTGGATAAACACATCCACAAGGCGTGGAAGCACACATGTGCTAATTTGAAAACTCAGCACTCAGGTGTGCTATAAAAGGCAGCAGGTGAGTTCACCTGTATTCATCAAAAATGATGTGGATGAAATCTTATGGCCTGATCCAGCCAGACGGAGAGATGAGGAATAGTTACAGTATTTGTGTTGCTTTTTTTTTCAGAGTCAAACTGTATGTACCTCATGCAGTAATTTTTATTTGTCTACAGATTTTATTTGTTTCATTGATTTCATTGTTGGTTGATTACTGTAACTGATTATGGTAAGAAATACTGTATTTCTTGAATTGAAATAAATACTTGAAATATTCAGTCTGCAGCATTGTGCAGTGCTTGGTAAGTTTATAGTAGGCCTATTTGTGTACATTCTCCCTATATCTCAAACTAATCATGAAGAATGTTGTGGGTTTGTCACTATTTTGTTTTGTCATCGAAATGATCCCTTACATAACAATGTCTGCCCAAAAATCTAGCACATGCTATTTCCTAAAATTAGGTTTTTTTTACAAATGTGTTTTTTTATTTATCACAGCAGTGTGAAACTGTCTGCAATAGTGTCTGATCATTGAGGACTGTGTTGGTTAAATGAAAACTAATAGCATTTTCACAAATATGTGTATATGTTTTGACTGAAGTGTGTCATTTTGCAAACAATCTAGGAATTCTGAAAATTGAGTGTGGTGTTTGGATAATTGTAATTATATTTTGAAAAAAAGAACCCGGTTTTCGAAATTGTGTGTAAACAATTGAAAAAAACTGTAATGCTAAAGAATATAAATGAAGAGTATATATTAAAAAAACTCTTTTATAACCAAAAGATCTATGCAGGACACATAGCAATGTTGATGTTGTATTAAATTAAATTATCATCATTGTTCTCTGCTTTATTTTGTCTGAACATGATTCTGTCAGCAGGTTTAAGTGTAAAATTGCAGTTTCAATTCTTGTGTACCTTATAAGTTAATATTTCAGGGCCGATATATTGTGGGAGCTCTATTTCTGAGGTTTGTTAAAAGCAGTTCTTCAGACCTCATTAAAATTACACGGTCAGTCAAAATATCAGTATTAATTCTTCACTGCACAATGACTCTCTTTTAAAATGTTCCAGCTGTTCAGTAACATTGGAGTAATAGGATACAGCGGCAAGAAAGCAGTAGGAATGCTATTGGTTCTTCAGTGGACCTCACATTTAGTTTTTGAGGAAGATCTTTATCCTGGGTTGGTAATTCACACAGTTCACGACTAATTCACAATTTTGGCACCTCAGTGTGAAAGTTCAGGGCCTCATTACCTATAAGCTTTACAGCAGTGCTACAATTTTGAAATGTTTCAAGCGTTATTTGTAGAGTGAAAACCATATGGGACATGAACACAATGACTCTTTTTCCATCACCAGGACACCTTGACTCCACATGTTTGTGACTCAGTGTCCAGTTAAAAACATTTCTGTTTAATTTTTGTAAGATTTATGATTTAAAAGTTGTTTATAAACATTTATTTGTGATGCCATGATATTTACTTGCCTTTAAGAGGCCTAATACGCTTTTTAAAGCCTCTAGGATATATTTGAAAAACAGGATTGTTTAAAAGTAATGAGACCAAAGGACATTAAGTCTTTTTTTTTTAAATCCAATTTCTATTCTGTATTATACTTGTTGATAGGCTATTACTCAAACCATCCCGCACCCCATTCTCTCTCTCTCTCTCTCTCTCTCTCTCTCTCTCTCTCTCTCTCTCTCACACACACACACACACACACACACACACTCAAGTGCGCGAGCGCGCGCGCACGCACTGATGGCTCATCATGAGCTGTGCACGTTCTTTCATGTCCTGCGTGAGAACGTATTTCGCTTACGTAGAGGAATGAAAAGCTGTGGAATAACGTATTCAACGCTTTAATATGTAAGGCCTAGTAAACATCTTCCTTATAAAATGTCTTCATACATTAGTTTATTTATGTTTTTATACGTAGTTAATTTATCTGACAAATCGTTCGGTGAGATGTTCACTTCAATGATGAGCGTGAAGCAAGCAGTTTTCGCAGAAAGACAACTCATCGATTATTTAAGAATTTACTTAGAACACGAAAAGCAAAGACTTGACGATATTAAAAGGTAAGAGAAAGCAATTTGACCATTTATGTAAACTTGTAAAAGTAAAGATTTTTAATGTTTATAAAAAAGTCTTTTATGCTTATCAAAGTCCCATTTATTTATTCAAAAATACAGAAAAAAGTACTATAATGAAATATTATTGCAATTCAAAATAACAGTTTTTTATTTGACTATTCTTTAAAATGTAATTTATTCCTGTGATGCAAAACTGAATTTTCATCAGCCATTACTTCAGTCTTCAGTGTCACATGATCTTCAGAAATCATTCTAATATACTGATTTATTACACACAGTTGTGCTGCTTAATATTTTTTTCGGAAACTGTGACACTTTTTTCAGGATTCTTTAATGAATAAAAAGTTAAAAAGAAGAAAAGACTTTACAATCACTTTTTATTAATTTAACACATACTTGCTGAATAAAAGTATTAATTTCTTTCAAAGAGAGAAAGAAAGAAGAAGAAAAATAAATACGGACCCCAAACTTTGAACAAAGTGTTTATTGTTGCAAAAGCTTTCTATTTTAAATAAATGCTGTTCTTTTTAACATTTTATTTATCAAAGAATCCTGAAAAAAAGAATCGCAGGTTCCAAATAAATAAATATTAAGCAGCACAACTGTTTCCAACACTGATAATAAATTAGCATATTATAATGATTTCTGAAGGATCATGTGACACTGAATAATGCAGTAATGATGCTAAAAATTTTGATTTGCATCACAGGAATAAATTATATTTTATTAGTATATTAAAATAGGAAACCACTATTTTAAATCGCATTAACATTTCACAATATTATGTTGTTTTGTTTGTATTTTTAATTAAATAAACGCAGCTTTGATGAGCAGAAAAGTCTTTAAAAAACCATTAAAAGTCTAACTGATCCCAAACTTTTGAGCGGCAGTGTATGTATTTTAAATTTTGTAAATATAAAAATTAAAATGACAAAATTGTATTATCATATTGTTTCCTTAACATGGCAGTTATGCTAACAATGAACCTAATAAAACAGCTGTACCCTGCTGGAAAAACAAACAAACAAAAAACAATAGAAACAATCAGAAATTCGGTTTTCCACTACAAATACCATTACCAATATTACAAACCATCATCTTTTAACCATTAAAACAATTAACAATTGTAACAATTGTTTTGGGACATATTCCATTAGGATTTAGTGGTTTTACCAAGCCACCAATAGAAAAAACAGTTACCAGTAGAAACCCACAGGGTCCATACAGTTTCCATTAAATCCAGTACAAGTCCCATTATAACCAGTAAAACAATTACGAATTTTGTCATGGTGTCTATTGATTTTTTTTTTTCAGCAGTATGAATAATTCTTTGATTTTTTTTAGCTTCTTCTCAAGAGTCACATCACTGCACAATGGGATATACAGTGAGCCATCGGCTACCATAGCTAATCCAATTGTTGCATTCAAACTGGTCAAAAGACTTAAGTCTGAATGGTGGAATGTTGTCCAAAGCAATGAAGCCGAAGAAAACATTAACGGTAGTTTGCTGACCTTCACACACACACATACGCAGCTTCATAACTGTAACGGTAGCTTCATATGTTATATCACTGCAATTTTGGCTTGCTTGTCTCACTTAATTCTACCCCTTCACAACCCCCATTTACTGTTTTCCTTAAGCCCTCAGGGAGGGATACAGAAGGATGGAAGGCAGCTTACCCAAGATGGAAGATCTTCAGGGGGCAGCCCAGGGGCTGATGAGACTTCAGGATGTGTATGATCTACGTGTGGAGGGGCTTGTGCGAGGTCACTTCCAGCGAATCACTAATGGAAATGCTGTTGACATTTACAAACCTCCTGTGTCTGATACGCTGTCTGGGGATGATTGCTTCCTCGTTGGAAAGGTAGGACACACTGTATTATTTCCAGTCTGCAAAGCATAGCATGGTATTAAAACTAATCATTTCTTATTTGTCACAAGCTTAACTTTTTAGAGGGCTTGAGAAACACTGCATGCCCACGCTCTCACAGTTTGGAATGTGTTGTGAATCACTGGGAAAACCTTTGGAAAAATGTGTTCAGAATGTGCTCCCACGTGAGCATAATATTACTTCCTGATGTATATTCCATACTGCTCAGCTTTGTCTAGAAACTGGTGCCTCTTTTGTGGTGAATAAAATACCAAATGATTTATACTATTTCTTCATGCATGAAGAAAAGCCCTGTATTGCTGCCTTCTTGTAATAAGCACCATCTGTTCTCTTCACCACCATCCAGTCAACCACCAAGTAAAATATGCAGTGTTGCCAACGATTGGCAACTTCTTTTAACATTCATAAAGCAACACATTGAACAACCAGTGACTAAAAAAATATAGTCCAAGTGTCAGATATGTAGGATGTCATCATCTTTTTTCCATGTCATATTTGTATTATGCTACATCTGTGAGAGCTTTATGCTTGTAGGTGGCCTATGATTTGGAAGATTACTACCATTCTGTGCAGTGGTTTGAGGAGGCAGTTCGTCTCTTCCGAGGAACAGATTGGAGTCCAGAACATGAAGGCACACTTGAGGATGCCCTTGACCATTTAGCTTTCTCTTATTTTAAGGTATGGAACTGTTTTTAAATAAATATGTTTACACAAGGTATTAAGATCCATCCTGGGTGATCCAATCCATTGTAGACAGGGTCCTAAACAGTGTCAAATCACATTTGGAGATACTCAGAAATGTACCGTACTGATGTGCAGTGTTGGGAAAAGTTACTTTAAAAAGTAATGCATTACAATATTGCGTTACTCCTTAAAAAACTACTACTAAACTAACTAATTACAATATTTAGTTACTGTTTATGGAAAGTAATGCGTTACATTACTTTTGCGTCACTTTTTAAATCTGGGCAGGGCTTGCTTGTTTGTTTTTAATATAAAAAGTTCGGTTTCAAATGTAAAAGCCCTTTTACACCAAAAAGTGAAATGAATAAGCCTAAGGCTGAAGGAAAAGTAAATTCACATCTGCATAGTAGAACTGTAGGAAAAGGAAGTTCAGCACTCTTCAGCAATGAGAAAAGTTAAGCACAAATGTTAGTTAATCTAAAGTAAGTTTTGCTTATTAGTATGGTTAAATTAGATCAACAAAGTTCAGCAGCAAAGACACTGGTTAATAAAATGAGATTAAATACGAAAAGGAAACAAAAAGTAACTTGCCGTTACTTTTCTGAAAAAGTAACTCAGATAGTTTCTTGTAAATGAAAAAGTAATGTGTTACTTCACTATTTACTTGAAAAAAGTAATCTGATTATGTAACTTGCGTTACTTGTAATGCGTTACCCCCAACACTGCTGATGTGTACCAGTTAATAATGAAAAACTGCCTAGTTGGTTGGGTGACAGGATTATTTTAGTTAACTTAGACTAAAACCACTAGAAATAAACTTAAAATAAAATGTATGTTAACTGAACTTAAATAAAATATATAAAAAACCCTTCAATTATTTTATTTTGAGCTAGTTAGTAAAGCAACATTTCTCATTTTTATTTAGTTCAGCCTTATGTTCTGAAATATATAGACATATGAAAAGACACATCAAAATTACTAAAACTTTAACTGAAATGAAAATGAAAAATATTCCCCTCAAAATCTGGGCTCACAGGAGATACATTTTACAAGCAGATGTAAACAGCAATGTGTCTTTGCTGACCACTTGTGATTGGATCAATGGATTTTAATACTAGGTAAAAACAGGGTCAAAGATTCTCATTTTATGGATACATTTTGCAATCTAGTGAAGAATTTATACTTGTTAACTATTTTTAATGTTTTTTTAGACTGGAAACATATCTCACGCCATCAGTCTCTCCCAGGAACTATTGCTTCATGGTAAACCTCTGCAGTCTACTATCAGCCAACAGCAATAACTGAGACAGTGAGAAAACAAAAAGTTGGCCAAACAGATCCTTTTTTGTTGATTTTAGGAACTTTAACATGATTTTTTAAAAATAATAATAAATAATAATAATAATAATAAAAAATAAAGATACATTAAAATGAGATGTGTATATATATATATACAGTCAAGCCCAAAATTATTCATATCCCTGACAAATTATGACTTAAAGTTACTTTTATTCAACAAGCAACAGGCATCATTGTGGAAAAAATTATTACTCATCTTTTATTTGCATTTGAACAAAAAGTGGCATGTCCAAAATTATTCATACCCTTCTCAATAATCAATAGAAAAGCCTTTATTGGCTATTACAGCAATCAAACGCTTCCTATAATTGCTGACCAGCTTTTTGCATGTCTCCACTGGTATTTTTGCCCATTCATCTTTAGCAATGAGCTCCAACTTCAGTTTGGAGGGTCTCCTTGCCATCACCCTGATCTTTAGCTCCCTCCACAGATTCTCAATTAGATTTACAGTTTTTTTACAGATGCTAGGACACATTTCTCAATACTTAGGTCACTTTTGCAAAACTCTTCACACAGTGAGCACAACAGAAGACTATGTGGGCTAAACTGAGGATCAGTTATCATTGTTTTGGCACAAAATGCATTCAGTGACTACATCTCTCAAATTTCATGAATTCTTTTCTCACTCAGACACAACAACTGACAAAAATCTTTGTACGTACAGGACATTTTGCACATGCTTACATACTGTTTTCAAAACTGTTAAACTTATGTTCAAAACAATAACATAATGCAAAACTGAATAAGACAGCAAAATTCAACAGCAATATTTTATTGAAACATATTTCAAATTTAAAAATGCGAGTAGATTAGCATTACTATTGTATCTGTATCAGTGGATGGTGTGTATACAAATTCTTGTATTTTGGAATTACTTAGTGCAAAAAAATAAAAATAAATAAACAATATAAAATATTGACAAATTCTGCATCATTTCTGATTCATTCCAGTAACATATATTGCAGTTATAAACGATATATATTGCAATTATAAACAGAGATGTGCCCTTGTTTTACACAAGAAAACACTGTGTAATGCTACATGTTGTTAGTGTTTTTTAGGTCATTGTTTTGTGGGTGACAAAGTGTGTTTGTCGGCTGTCAACCTTTGCTAGTGTTCTGGAAGAATGAGTTTATTTGAGACCTGAATAAAGTGTTTTGGTAGTTGTTGTGCATTTTGAATGTGAAATGAACTGCTTTGCCAAGCTGAAAGTCGGTTAGGAGAATTGTGTGAAGAGTTTTGCAAAAGTGACCTAAGTATTGAGAAATGTGTCCTAGCGTCTGTAAAAAACTGTAAGTCAGGACTCTGGCTGGGCCACTGCAAAATGTTAATGTTTTTGTCTGCTAACCATTTCTTCACCACTTTTGCTGTGTGTTTTGGGTCGTTGTCGTGCTGAAATGTCCGCTGGTGCCCAAGGCCAAGTTTCTCTGCAGACTGCCTGATGTTGTTGTTGAGAATTTTGATGTATTGCTCCTTTTTCATGGAGCCGTTTGTTTACTGTGATTAGGTTCCCTGGTCCACCGGCTGAAAAACACCCCCAAAACATTAGGTTCAAACCACCATGTTTGACAGTGGGGATGGTGTTCTTAGGGTTGAAGGCTTCTCCTTTTTTACGCCAAATGAAGGCATCATTGTGGCCAAACATTCAATTTTTGTTTCATCTGACCATAAAACAGAAGACCAGAAGTCTTCTTCTTTGTCCAGATGAGCATTTGCAAAGGCCAAGCGGGCTTTTGTGTGCCTTATCTGGAGAAGTGGTGTCCTTCTTGGTTTGCGTCCGTTGGACTGTCTGCCTTGAGATGTTGCCACCAGCAGAGCCCAGATTCATCAGGATGGCCTTGGTGGTGATCCTTGGATTTTTTTTACCTCTCTCACTATCCTCCTGGCCAGCACAGGTGTCACTTTTAGCTTCCGACCACATCCTCTGAGATTTTTCACAGTGTGGAACGTACTGTATTTTTTTTTTTATAACACTTTGCACTGTAGCCACTGGAACTTCAAAACATTTATATATGGTCTTATAGCCCTTTCCTGACTTGTGAGCAGCCACAATGCACAGCCGCAGCTCCTTTGTCTTAGCCATGACTGTCCACAAACCAACAGCAGAGAGCTTCTGTTTTTCACCTGTTGAGTTGATTAAAACAGATGTTCCCAATGATTCAGGGTAATTAGGATGCTTTAGAACAGCTTGAACTATTTGGAATGGTATAGAACTTTGGATCTTCCCATAGACTGTGACAGTTTGCAAAGGGTATGAATAATTTTGGATATGCTTTTTGCCACTTTTTAAATAAAAGCTGAGAAATACTTTTTTCCACAATGATGCCTCTTGTACATCGACTTAATATCTTTTAGGAGAAGCCTGTGTCATTCCCGGTCAAAAAAACTTGCTCATTGAATAAAAGTAACTTTTAAGTCAGAATTTGCCAGGGGTATGAATAATTTCGGGCTTGACTGTATAAATATATGTACATATACACAAACACATAGATGTCAGAACAATGGTACAATAATATCCATTAATCTAACATAATACATGTTAAGCCAAGTTACCCAGAAAATAGATTTGGATCAGCTTCCTTCAAAAATCCTATAAAGGCATTCCACACTTGATTCATTTATTCTTAAATATAAGTCTGTATGTAAAATTCTCTATCGTATTTCATCATAATGCAATTTCAATCTTGTCTTTTAGATCCTATGAACAGTAGGGTACATTTCAATGTGGAGAAGTATGAGAAACTCCTTGATGAAAGTCCAGCTGTTACTAACCAAAGCTTGGTTTTGAAAAGGCCTGACTCCACCTATCTGAGAACAAGGAATGCCTATGAGAAGCTGTGTCAAACAAAAGGTTCTCAGGTATCATTCCACTCTAAGCTTCACAGCTTGTGATTCAAACAATGTAGTGTTCAATGTTTATTAAAGACTATATCTTGCGATTCAATACCATCTGTTGTTGGAAGTATCATAATCTACACAACTATTAAATGTTAGCACATATATTAGCAAAAGAAAAGTATTCACTCAGAAGTAAATTTAAGGATCATTGCAATTCCACTAAACTTCTCCAAAATGACTTTTTATGGTTCCTATCATAAAAAGAGAAAGTACAAGTACAGCAAATCCTCTGTGGAACTTTGTTAGAATTCCTCTCATGACAGCCTGAAGAAAATTGCACAGCAGTGTACAGCAGTTTGGATCATAAAAAAGGTCACATTAAATAATGACCAGCTTTAAATGTTAAGCATGCAATTTCTGCACGACTAGTGGCACCAAATGGGATTTCAGTCTGATTGTTTAGGCCACTCAATCATTTTAGACAATGACAACACTGGCTCAACCAATGGTGTAAACTTGGTACTTGTATAATAATAATAGTAATATAAATAGTATTAATAATGCACTTTCTCTTTACAGCCAAAGCATTTTGAGAACCCCAGGTTGTTCTGTGACTATTTCACCAATGGCAACCCTGGTCTACTTCTGCAACCAATTAAACGAGAGCTAATCAGCCTGCACCCTTATGTTGTGCTCTTCCATAGCTTTGTCAGCCGAGCTGAAGCTAGAAGCATCAGAGAATGTGCTGTTCCAGGGGTGAGTGCCTTTATGTGGAAACATACAAAATTGGATTTGCAATAAGTATCACCAGGACTTTTACCAAGATGTGAACGTAATTTATTGGAAATGAAACAGGGCATTACTAATGATGCATCATGAATAAAGTAGCCTCTGATATTAAGTACAATCGAGCGTGAGTGTATTTTGGACCATAACTAGAATGTTATTAAGTCCTTTACGTTACTTGGATTAAATTTGGTTTGAGGGAAAATGGTTGGCAAAGACTACAGCTCTCACTTGTTGCCAGTTCTCAGCTGTTTTTCCTGCTTCGTTTTCTAATTGGACCTCTTTTAAACAAAACATTTTTCACTCATTTGTCATCTAACTGCTTAAACAAACTATGTATGCCAGCTACTGGCCTGCTCAACGTGGATAGACTCTTCAAAGTGTCTGTATAAACCAGTTTCTCAAGAGAGACAGACTTTTGTGTGCTAGTTTTTCCTATACTTCCAGGCATATTTAACCGTACAACACGAGCCAGTCTTTACTAAACTGGAGAGAAGATGAAGAGCACATTATGTGAATAAGTCATGCGGTCGGAATCAACTGTTCGCACAGTTCGTCAGTTATTCCACCCAGAGTGTTTTTTTCTTTTCTTTCTTTTTGGTGGGAGCACACTGAGCATTAAATCATGTGTTTCCATCCTCTTTTTTGTTGGATTAAAACTCCCTGCCAGTAGTTTTTCTTTTTTTTTCACATAACAGAAACTGCAAGAGATTATTTTGTTCTGATTTGATCTATTAGTATTTTTAAGTCACTGTCTACATCTCTCTTCAAATGTAAACTTTTGTTCGTCACAGTGATTAAAATCTATATTTATGTTTCATTTAATGTTTTCCTTTAGCTCAGAAGATCAGTGGTGGCATCAGGAGTAAAACAGGCAACTGCAGAATATCGCATCAGCAAGAGGTACAAGTCATCAAAGTTAAATCAGATCAACTATATGCTAGTGTAGCCTACTGCTAAACATTCAAAACCAACATATCTCAATGGTAAATGTGACCCTGGACCAGAAAACCAGTCATAAGGGTCATTTTTTTAATAATAAAAAATAATAAATAAGCTTTCCGTTGATGTATGGTTTGTTAGGATAGGACAGTGTTTGGCTAAGATACAACTATTTGAAAATCTGGAATCTTAGGGTGCAAAAAATCTTTAAAGTTGTCCAAATGAAGATCTTAGCAATGCATATTACTAATCCAAAATTAAGTTTTGATATGTTTACGGTAGGGAAATTACAAAATATCTTCATGGAACATGATCTTTACTCAATATCCTAATGATTTTTGGCATAACAGACCTATTAAGTGTATTTTTGTCTGTTGTTCCAAATATAGCCGTGCTACTTATGACTGGTTTTGTGGTTCTCTTTTTTTTGTACTTCTACCTTAGTGTGTAAAGTGGCTCTCACATTACAATGTTTGTCAATGATCTTTCAGTGCATGGCTTAAAGAGTCAGCCTATGGAGTTGTGGGCAAAGTGGACCAGCGAATCACTATGGTCACTGGGTTGAATGTGCAGCCTCCTTATGCTGAATATCTCCAAGTTGTAAATTATGGCATTGGCGGACACTATGAACCGCATTTTGACCATGCCACAGTGAGTAACAAAAATTGCACTCAAACATTCACAATTCAGAAATATTAAAGTGCTTTTCAATGCAGAAATTTCCTGTTGATAACTTATGTAGTTTGTACATTATGTGTCATGATCCAGACCCATTGTGGATAATGTGTTTCTCTTTTTTAATGGCAGTCTGACTCTAGTCCTTTGTACAGACTAAAAACTGGGAATCGAGTGGCTACATTCATGATATATGTAAGTTTATGTTAGTTTAGCTCTTGATTGCTTGCTTCTCAATTAAAAGACAATATCCTAGAAAGAAAGTATGTGAGTTTTGGAAGCATTCAGCAACTTAATTAAAATGTTTCTCTCTTTAGCTGAGCTCTGTGGAGGCAGGAGGATTCACAGCCTTTATTTATGCCAACTTCAGTGTTCCTGTAGTGGAGGTAAAAAATTCCATACATCATTCTCACATTCAGATTCAATCAAGACAGAACACAACCAGAGTTTACATTGCACAGCTTTCAGAATGCTATGCCCTGCCATGCTGAGTGATAACAGATTGTTTTCTATTAAGGTCAGACATTTCATTGGATATCCTGTTACAACAAAAGCTTTAGGGTTGGGAGTCGGTGTTGTTTCAATAAATGAACTGTTGGAGGAACCTGACAGATAGCTATCCAGAATTTTGAACTTTCCCCTTCAGGCGCTCAAGTTTTCACCACCCACTAAGGGGATTTTATCCCAGCATAACCTCTTGCAGGGGATAAAAGGGAATATGCATTAACAGAGGTTCAGGAGTCAGGATTTTGGCTATTACATACACAGTCAGCAAAGCTTTTAGTCTACATACAGTGCCTTGCAAAAGTATTGATACCCCTTCATTTTTTTCACATTTTGTTATGTTGCTGCCTTATATTAAACTTCTTTAAATTACCTTTTTCCCACATCAATCAACACTCCATACACCATAATGACAAAGTAATGACATAATGAAAAACTGTTTTTTAAGTCCAGAGCATTCAGAACCTCAGACTAGGCAGAAGATTTACCTCCCAACAGGACAATGGCCCTAACACACAGCAAGAGTGGCTTATAGACAACTCTGTGAATGTCCTTGAGTGGCCCAGGTTTTTGGAGAAACCTCAAAATGTGCATCTCCCCCATCCAAGCTGACAAAGCTTGAGAGGTGAAGAGGTGGGGAGAAGAATGGCAGATAATTGCCAAATGCTGATGTGCAAAGCTTGTCGCATCATACCCAAAAAGACTGAGCTAAGGGTATGAATACTTATGCAATGTACTTATTCAGTTTTTTTTTAATTAATGAATTTACGAAGTTGTTACAATTCTGTTTTTGCTTTGTCATTATGGTGTATGATAATGTAGATAAATGTGTGAAAAATGTAATTTAAAGCAGTTTAACATAAGGCAGCAACAAAACAAAATGTGAAGAAAATGAAGGGGTATGAATACTTTCGCAAGGCACTGTAAACTATACTGTAACTGTAACCATATTGTGATTTGTTATTTATTCTTTACTTATGTTATAGGATTTACAGTATCAGCTAATGGCTTACATTGAGAGTATTTTTCATTTTCATTTTTTATTGCTTTCCAGAATGGTGCCCTCTTCTGGTGGAATCTTCATAGAAATGGTCAAGGAAATGTTGACACGCTTCATGCTGGCTGCCCTGTCATTGTTGGCGATAAATGGGGTATGATTGTTGTATCACATGATGTCTTGTTTTATCCAAAGCCACTTACATTGCATTTAAGGTATACATTTGATAAGCTGATTTGATATAAATTCCCTGGAAAACAAAAGTTCTGCTACTATTTACTAATTTACTTTCCTGTTATGCGTACATTAAAAACATTAAAGATGTTCTTACATGTGCTATATTTCAAGATGTTTGAAGCCTTATGATTTCTGTGAAAAACATACCAATATTAAGACATTAGTCACTGGCTTTTCTTTTTTAGTTGCCAATAAGTGGATTCATGAGTATGGGCAGGAGTTTCAACGTCGTTGTAGCCTTAATCCCGAGGAATGAAGAAAGCAATGGACCATTTAAAGTACAAGAGTCAACCCCCCTTACAGGAGCAACATTGGCAACGCGATGGAATGAAAGGCTGAAAATGAAGGAGGAGAGAGATGTCTGCGTTTATGAGTGATTTGAGACCACAGCCTTAAGGACAGAGATGCATCGATAATTCTCATGGCTGTCTGAAGAGCACAGGGAAATAAAGAGATTGCCACAGTGTATGTTTGTGTGTGGGTTAAGTAGTTTTTTGGCATACAGCCCTAAGGGCAAGCTGACCTCTTCTTCCAAGATTGCTTTCCAAGATAAACACCAGAATGTTTGATGAAAATGAAAAATACAGATGTTTGTCATCTGCTGTCATCTGTTTTGACAGCAAACAATGTGATGTGTGTGTGTGTGTGTGTGTGTGTGTATATATACACATATAAACACACCAAAAAGGATAATAATTTCCCCACTTGGATGTTTGTTAGTCTCGACACACTGTATCCAGTGTAAATCTGGAGTTGCAAAGTAACCCCTCTAAATGTTCTAAACAAATAAATAACGAAATGAGACTTAACCTTTGTTACCTTTTTTTTGTAAAGTATTTACCTCAAAATGAAATGTAGTGTTTTTTATGTACAACGTATTGTGATAATGGCTATTGTGTAACATTGCCAATTGTCATCAAATATAGTGGCAATCAGAACAGTTTTCACTGTTTGGTGAGTCTATTAAACTCACAACACAAGGAAGTTAAGAGTGTAAAATTGAAAGAATACCTCCCATGTCCAGGGCTGTCCTTAGCAAGGAACAGAGCCCAGAGTGAGAGGATGCAAGGTCCTGCAACCACTGTCTGGGGGGTTGTACTGTCATAACAATGGCCTTTCCCAGTCTGGGTGACACAGTTTTTACCATTAGCACAGTCCGCGTGTGACTTTTTTTTAAAGTTGAAAATCACTGAACTAAAAGAGAACACAAATGAAGAAAGGAAGAAAGAAAGAAAGTACAGAATACCTTATCTAGCTATTCTATCATAAAGTCAATTGTAAGTTTAAGTCCCACCAGAGATGTGGCTTTTGTTAAACTACTAAGGCTACTTTGCCCATCGCCCATTATAGATAAACTAACATGATCTATAAAGTTGCAAAATGCATTTACTTACACATATTTAAGAAGTACTTCTTGATGAAGTAAAGATGTTTGGGAATAATTTTTACCAAAAAAAGGAAAAATTAAACAAAACATAGGCCTAATTTAAAAAAAAACAGTCCCCTTTGGAAAAGGACATGTCTTGTAAACAAGAGATCCTTGGTTCGAATCCTAGCGGTGCCTCTGGGGGAGCTCTGGCACTTCCCTGGGGAGCGTAGCTTTTCTTTCCGAGAACGGAAAACAAACGGGTGCAGAGGAGCAGCAGGTTGTGCTTCACAGGCACAAATCTGAAAGAAAAGCTTTCACATGGTCCATCCTAATACCCAGACGTGCTCTGTGGCGCAATGAATAGGCCATTGGGCTGCTAGAGTATCAGATGAAGCCATTCAAAGGATGTGGCTTCAAATCCCACCAGACTCGTGGCTTTTGCCATTTTGTTAAGCCCATACTGCGCAGTGTTGCCCTTTTTTAAATACATTGATTTAAAAAAAATGTCGATCAAATTGAAAAGGTAGCAAAACATGCCCAAGAACCTAATTAGTGAGGCATGGCAATCACCGCGTGCGGGTAGACACCTTGACTTAGTTGGTTAAAACGCCTGTCTTGTAAACAGGAAATCCTGGGTTCAAATCCCAGCGGTGCCTTTGGTGGCGCTCCAGTCCCACAAGCGCTTAATTTTGCAAAACGCCCCGACTCAGTTGTCGGCAAATACCTTAAAACTGTCCAGCGCCCGGCCAGCCAACCTCAAGCTTCTTCTCTGGAAGCCTGGATCCTCTGAGTCACCCTCCCACAGGATGAACATGCGGCCAGTTGCCGTGGCTTAGTTGGTTAAAGCGGCTGTCTCGTGAAAAGGAGATCCTGGGTTCGAATCCCAGCGGTGCCTCTCCACCGTTGGCTGTCGCCCTCGCCGTTGGACGGGAGACCCCGACGACGCCCTGCGTTTTTGAACCGGGCCTCAATTGTGCAAAGACCCGAGGACCTGTCTTTCTGCCCACACAGCGTGCCCCTTGGCCCAGCTGGACGGGCACAAATCTGAAAGAAAAGCCTTTTCGTGGCTCAGCCAGCCACACCGACGGGCTCTGTGGCGCAATGGATAGCGCATTGGACTTCTAGATTGCCAGATGAGGCCATTCAAAGGTTGTGGGTTCGAGTCCCACCAGAGTCGTGGTTTTTGGCATTTTTTTTAAGCCCATACTGCGCAGTGTTGCCCTGGGGCAGCAGAAACCATTTTGAGGCCTCCTGTTCTCAGCGTACATTGATTTAAAAAAAGAAGAAGAAAAAATGTCAATCAAATTTAAAAGGTAGTAAAACATGCCCAAGAACCAATTCAGTGAGCTATGGCAATCACTGTCTTGCGTCCTGTGGAGGCAGCAGGGCATTCAAAGTGTTGATACGTGCATCCTCTGAGCCACCTTCCCCACGCCTAACATGCGGGATGGCGCCGTGGCTTAGTTGGTTAAAGTGCCTGTCTAGTAAACAGGAGATCCTGGGTTCGAATCCCGGCGGTGCCTTTGGTTGCGCGCCTCAATACAGCCGAGCACGTGCTTTTCCAAAAAACGGAAGGCAAACGGGGACACAGAGGAGCTCGAGGACAGCGGGCGGTTTCTCATGCAACACCACCCTCTCACCTGCTTTTGAAGGGTAGCATCCCAGGCTAACGGGCCACACCAATAAGGCGCCGTGGCTTAGCTGGTCAAAGCGTCTGTCTTGTAAACAGGAGATCCTGGGTTCGAATCCCAGCGGTGCCTCTCCACCGGTGGCTGTCGCTCTCTCTGTCCTCACCGTTGGATGGGAGACCCCGACGACGCCCTGCGTTTTTGAACCGGGCCTCAATTGTGCAAAGACCCGAGGACCTGTCTTTCTGCCCACACAGCGTGCCCTTTGGCCCATCTGGACGGGCACAAATCTGAAAGAAAAGCCTTTTCGTGGCTCAGCCAGGCACACCGACGGGCTCTCTGGCGCAATGGATAGCGCATTGGACTTCTAGATTGCCAGATGAGGCCATTCAAAGGTTGTGGGTTCGAGTCCCACCAGAGTCGTGGTTTTTGGCATTTTTTTTAAGCCCATACTGCGCAGTGTTGCCCTGGGGCAGCAGAAACCATTTTGAGGCCTCCTGTTCTCAGCGTACATTGATTTAAAAAAAGAAGAAGAAAAAATGTCAATCAAATTTAAAAGGCAGTAAAACATGCCCAAGAACCAATTCAGTGAGCTATGGCAATCACTGTCTTGCGTCCTGTGGAGGCAGCAGGGCATTCAAAGTGTTGATACGTGCATCCTCTGAGCCACCCTCCCCACGCCTAACATGCGGGATGGCGCCGTGGCTTAGTTGGTTAAAGCGCCTGTCTAGTAAACAGGAGATCCTGGGTTCGAATCCCAGCGGTGCCTTTGGTTGCGCGCCTCAATACAGCCGAGCACGTGCTTTTCCAAAAAACGGACGGCAAACGGGGACACAGAGGAGCTCAAGGACAGCGGGCGGTTTTTCTTGCAACACCACCCTCTCACCTGTTTTTGAAGGGTAGCATCCCAGGCTAACGGGTCACACCAACAAGGCGCCGTGGCTTAGTTGGTTAAAGCGCCTGTCTAGTAAACAGGAGATCCTGGGTTCGAATCCCAGCGGTGCCTCTCCACCGGTGGCTGTCACTATCTCTGTCCTCACCGTTGGATGGGAGACCCCGAGGACGCCCTGCGTTTTTGAACCGGGCCTCAATTGTGCAAAGACCCGAGGACCTGTCTTTCTGCCCACACAGCGTGCCCTTTGGCCCATCTGGACGGGCACAAATATGAAAGAAAAGCCTTTTCGTGGCTCAGCCAGGCACACCGACGGGCTCTGTGGCGCAATGGATAGCGCATTGGACTTCTAGATTGCCAGATGAGGCCATTCAAAGGTTGTGGGTTCGAGTCCCACCAGAGTCGTGGTTTTTGGCATTTTTTTTAAGCCCATACTGCGCAGTGTTGCCCTGGGGCAGCAGAAACCATTTTGAGGCCTCCTGTTCTCAGCGTACATTGATTTAAAAAAAGAAGAAGAAAAAATGTCAATCAAATTTAAAAGGTAGTAAAACATGCCCAAGAACCAATTCAGTGAGCTATGGCAATCACTGTCTTGCGTCCTGTGGAGGCAGCAGGGCATTCAAAGTGTTGATACGTGCATCCTCTGAGCCACCCTCCCGACGCCTAACATGCGGGATGGCGCCGTGGCTTAGTTGGTTAAAGCGCCTGTCTAGTAAACAGGAGATCCTGGGTTCGAATCCCAGCGGTGCCTTTGGTTGCGCGCCTCAATACAGCCGAGCACGTGCTTTTCCAAAAAACGGACGGAAAACGGGGACACAGAGGAGCTCGAGGACAGCGGGCGGTTTCTCTTGCAACACCACCCTCTCACCTGCTTTTGAAGGGTAGCATCCCAGGCTAACGCGTCACACCAACAAGGCGCCGTGGCTTAGCTGGTCAAAGCGCCTGTCTTGTAAACAGGAGATCCTGGGTTCGAATCCCAGCGGTGCCTCTCCACCGGTGGCTGTCGCTCTCTCTGTCCTCACCGTTGGATGGGAGACCCCGACGACGCCCTGCGTTTTTGAACCGGGCCTCAATTGTGCAAAGACCCGAGGACCTGTCTTTCTGCCCACACAGCGTGCCCTTTGGCCCATCTGGACGGGCACAAATCTGAAAGAAAAGCCTTTTCGTGGCTCAGCCAGGCACACCGACGGGCTCTGTGGCGCAATGGATAGCGCATTGGACTTCTAGATTGCCAGATGAGGCCATTCAAAGGTTGTGGGTTCGAGTCCCACCAGAGTCGTGGTTTTTGGCATTTTTTTTAAGCCCATACTGCGCAGTGTTGCCCTGGGGCAGCAGAAACCATTTTGAGGCCTCCTGTTCTCAGCGTACATTGATTTAAAAGAAGAAGAAGAAAAAATGTCAATCAAATTTAAAAGGTAGTAAAACATGCCCAAGAACCAATTCAGTGAGCTATGGCAATCACTGTCTTGCGTCCTGTGGAGGCAGCAGGGCATTCAAAGTGTTGATACGTGCATCCTCTGAGCCACCCTCCCCACGCCTGACATGCGGGATGGCGCCGTGGCTTAGTTGGTTAAAGTGCCTGTCTAGTAAACAGGAGATCCTGGGTTCGAATCCCAGCGGTGCCTTTGGTTGCGCGCCTCAATACAGCCGAGCACGTGCATTTCCAAAAAACGGACGGCAAACGGGGACACAGAGGAGCTCGAGGACAGCGGGTGGTTTCTCTTGCAACACCACCCTCTCACCTGCTTTTGAAGGGTAGCATCCCAGGCTAACGGGTCACACCAACAAGGCGCCGTGGCTTAGCTGGTCAAAGCGCCTGTCTTGTAAACAGGAGATCCTGGTTTCGAATCCCAGCGGTACCTCTCCACCGGTGGCTGTCGCTCTCTCTGTCCTCACCGTTGAATGGGAGGCCCTGCGTTTTTGAACCGGGCCTCAATTGTGCAAAGACCCGAGGACCTGTCTTTCTGCCCACACAGCGTGCCCTTTGGCCCATCTGGACGGGCACAAATCTGAAAGAAAAGCCTTTTCGTGGCTCAGCCAGGCACACCGACGGTCTCTGTGGCGCAATGGATAGCGCATTGGTCTTCTAGTTTGCCAGATGAGGCCATTCAAAGGTTGTGGGTTCGAGTCCCACCAGAGTCGTGGTTTTTGGCATTTTTTTTAAGCCCATACTGCGCAGTGTTGCCCTGGGGCAGCAGAAACCATTTTGAGGCCTCCTGTTCTCAGCGTACATAGATTTAAAAAAAGAAGAAGAAAAAATGTCAATCAAATTTAAAAGGTAGTAAAACATGCCCAAGAACCAATTCAGTGAGCTATGGCAATCACTGTCTTGCGTCCTGTGGAGGCAGCAGGGCATTCAAAGTGTTGATACGTGCATCCTCTGAGCCACCCTCCCCACGCCTGACATGCGGGATGGCGCCGTGGCTTAGTTGGTTAAAGCGCCTGTCTAGTAAACAGGAGATCCTGGGTTCGAATCCCAGCGGTGCCTTTGGTTGCGCGCCTCAATACAGCCGAGCACGTGCTTTTCCGGCAAACGGAGACACAGAGGAGCTCGAGGACAGCGGGCGGTTTCTCTTGCAACACCACCCTCTCACCTGCTTTTGAAGGGTAGCATCCCAGGCTAACGGGTCACACCAGCAAGGCGCCGTGGCTTAGCTGGTCAAAGCGCCTGTCTTGTAAACAGGAGATCCTGGGTTCGAATCCCAGCGGTGCCTTTGGTTGCGCGCCTCAATACAGCCGAGCACGTGCTTTTCCAAAAAACGGACGGCAAACGGAGACACAGAGGAGCTCGAGGACAGCGGGCGGTTTCTCTTGCAACACCACCCTCTCACCTGCTTTTGAAGGGTAGCATCCCAGGCTAACGGGTCACACCAGCAAGGTGCCGTGGCTTAGCTGGTCAAAGCGCCTGTCTTGTAAACAGGAGATCCTGGGTTCGAATCCCAGCGGTGCCTCTCCACCGGTGGCTGTCGCTCTCTCTGTCCTCACCGTTGGATGGGAGACCCCGACGACGCCCTGCGTTTTTGAACCGGGCCTCAATTGTGCAAAGACCCGAGGACCTGTCTTTCTGCCCACACAGCGTGCCCTTTGGCCCATCTGGACGGGCACAAATCTGAAAGAAAAGCCTTTTCGTGGCTCAGCCAGGCACACCGACGGTCTCTGTGGCGCAATGGATAGCGCATTGGACTTCTAGTTTGCCAGATGAGGCCATTCAAAGGTTGTGGGTTCGAGTCCCACCAGAGTCGTGGTTTTTGGCATTTTTTTTAAGCCCATACTGCGCAGTGTTGCCCTGGGGCAGCAGAAACCATTTTGAGGCCTCCTGTTCTCAGCGTACATAGATTTAAAAAAAGAAGAAGAAAAAATGTCAATCAAATTTAAAAGGTAGTAAAACATGCCCAAGAACCAATTCAGTGAGCTATGGCAATCACTGTCTTGCGTCCTGTGGAGGCAGCAGGGCATTCAAAGTGTTGATACGTGCATCCTCTGAGCCACCCTCCCCACGCCTGACATGCGGGATGGCGCCGTGGCTTAGTTGGTTAAAGCGCCTGTCTAGTAAACAGGAGATCCTGGGTTCGAATCCCAGCGGTGCCTTTGGTTGCGCGCCTCAATACAGCCGAGCACGTGCTTTTCCGGCAAACGGAGACACAGAGGAGCTCGAGGACAGCGGGCGGTTTCTCTTGCAACACCACCCTCTCACCTGCTTTTGAAGGGTAGCATCCCAGGCTAACGGGTCACACCAGCAAGGCGCCGTGGCTTAGCTGGTCAAAGCGCCTGTCTTGTAAACAGGAGATCCTGGGTTCGAATCCCAGCGGTGCCTTTGGTTGCGCGCCTCAATACAGCCGAGCACGTGCTTTTCCAAAAAACGGACGGCAAACGGAGACACAGAGGAGCTCGAGGACAGCGGGCGGTTTCTCTTGCAACACCACCCTCTCACCTGCTTTTGAAGGGTAGCATCCCAGGCTAACGGGTCACACCAGCAAGGTGCCGTGGCTTAGCTGGTCAAAGCGCCTGTCTTGTAAACAGGAGATCCTGGGTTCGAATCCCAGCGGTGCCTTTGGTTGCGCGCCTCAATACAGCCGAGCACGTGCTTTTCCAAAAAACGGACGGCAAACGGAGACACAGAGGAGCTCGAGGACAGCGGGCGGTTTCTCTTGCAACACCACCCTCTCACCTGCTTTTGAAGGGTAGCATCCCAGGCTAACGGGTCACACCAGCAAGGTGCCGTGGCTTAGCTGGTCAAAGCGCCTGTCTTGTAAACAGGAGATCCTGGGTTCGAATCCCAGCGGTGCCTCTCCACCGGTGGCTGTCGCTCTCTCTGTCCTCACCGTTGGATGGGAGACCCCGACGACGCCCTGCGTTTTTGAACCGGGCCTCAATTGTGCAAAGACCCGAGGACCTGTCTTTCTGCCCACACAGCGTGCCCTTTGGCCCATCTGGACGGGCACAAATCTGAAAGAAAAGCCTTTTCGTGGCTCAGCCAGACACACCGACGGGCTCTGTGGCGCAATGGATAGCGCATTGGACTTCTAGATTGCCAGATGAGGCCATTCAAAGGTTGTGGGTTCGAGTCCCACCAGAGTCGTGGTTTTTGGCATTTTTTTTAAGCCCATACTGCGCAGTGTTGCCCTGGGGCAGCAGAAACCATTTTGAGGCCTCCTGTTCTCAGCGTACATTGATTTAAAAGAAGAAGAAGAAAAAATGTCAATCAAATTTAAAAGGTAGTAAAACATGCCCAAGAACCAATTCAGTGAGCTATGGCAATCACTGTCTTGCGTCCTGTGGAGGCAGCAGGGCATTCAAAGTGTTGATACGTGCATCCTCTGAGCCACCCTCCCCACGCCTGACATGCGGGATGGCGCCGTGGCTTAGTTGGTTAAAGCGCCTGTCTAGTAAACAGGAGATCCTGGGTTCGAATCCCAGCGGTGCCTTTGGTTGCGCGCCTCAATACAGCCGAGCACGTGCATTTCCAAAAAACGGACGGCAAACGGGGACACAGAGGAGCTCGAGGACAGCGGGCGGTTTCTCTTGCAACACCACCCTCTCACCTGCTTTTGAAGGGTAGCATCCCAGGCTAACGGGTCACACCAACAAGGCGCCGTGGCTTAGCTGGTCAAAGCGCCTGTCTTGTAAACAGGAGATCCTGGGTTCGAATCCCAGCGGTGCCTCTCCACCGGTGGCTGTCGCTCTCTCTGTCCTCACCGTTGGATGGGAGCCCCCGACGACGTCCTGCGTTTTTGAACCGGGCCTCAATTGTGCAAAGACCCGAGGACCTGTCTTTCTGCCCACACAGCGTGCCCTTTGGTCCATCTGGACGGGCACAAATCTGAAAGAAAAGCCTTTTCGTGGCTCAGCCAGGCACACCGACGGGCTCTGTGGCGCAATGGATAGCGCATTGGACTTCTAGATTGCCAGATGAGGCCATTCAAAGGTTGTGGGTTCGAGTCCCACCAGAGTCGTGGTTTTTGGCATTTTTTTTAAGCCCATACTGCGCAGTGTTGCCCTGGGGCAGCAGAAATCATTTTGAGGCCTCCTGTTCTCAGCGTACATTGATTTAAAAAAAGAAAAAGAAAAAATGTCAATCAAATTTAAAAGGTAGTAAAACATGCCCAAGAACCAATTCAGTGAGCTATGGCAATCACTGTCTTGCGTCCTGTGGAGGCAGCAGGGCATTCAAAGTGTTGATACGTGCATCCTCTGAGCCACCCTCCCCACGCCTAACATGCGGGATGGCGCCGTGGCTTAGTTGGTTAAAGCGCCTGTCTAGTAAACAGGAGATCCTGGGTTCGAATCCCAGCGGTGCCTCTCCACCGGTGGCTGTCGCTCTCTCTGTCCTCACCGTTGGATGGGAGACCCCGACGACGCCCTGCGTTTTTGAACCGGGCCTCAATTGTGCAAAGACCCGAGGACCTGTCTTTCTGCCCACACAGCGTGCCCTTTGGCCCATCTGGACGGGCACAAATCTGAAAGAAAAGCCTTTTCGTGGCTCAGCCAGGCACACCGACGGTCTCTGTGGCGCAATGGATAGCGCATTGGACTTCTAGTTTGCCAGATGAGGCCATTCAAAGGTTGTGGGTTCGAGTCCCACCAGAGTCGTGGTTTTTGGCATTTTTTTTAAGCCCATACTGCGCAGTGTTGCCCTGGGGCAGCAGAAACCATTTTGAGGCCTCCTGTTCTCAGCGTACATAGATTTAAAAAAAGAAGAAGAAAAAATGTCAATCAAATTTAAAAGGTAGTAAAACATGCCCAAGAACCAATTCAGTGAGCTATGGCAATCACTGTCTTGCGTCCTGTGGAGGCAGCAGGGCATTCAAAGTGTTGATACGTGCATCCTCTGAGCCACCCTCCCCACGCCTGACATGCGGGATGGCGCCGTGGCTTAGTTGGTTAAAGCGCCTGTCTAGTAAACAGGAGATCCTGGGTTCGAATCCCAGCGGTGCCTTTGGTTGCGCGCCTCAATACAGCCGAGCACGTGCTTTTCCGGCAAACGGAGACACAGAGGAGCTCGAGGACAGCGGGCGGTTTCTCTTGCAACACCACCCTCTCACCTGCTTTTGAAGGGTAGCATCCCAGGCTAACGGGTCACACCAGCAAGGCGCCGTGGCTTAGCTGGTCAAAGCGCCTGTCTTGTAAACAGGAGATCCTGGGTTCGAATCCCAGCGGTGCCTTTGGTTGCGCGCCTCAATACAGCCGAGCACGTGCTTTTCCAAAAAACGGACGGCAAACGGAGACACAGAGGAGCTCGAGGACAGCGGGCGGTTTCTCTTGCAACACCACCCTCTCACCTGCTTTTGAAGGGTAGCATCCCAGGCTAACGGGTCACACCAGCAAGGTGCCGTGGCTTAGCTGGTCAAAGCGCCTGTCTTGTAAACAGGAGATCCTGGGTTCGAATCCCAGCGGTGCCTCTCCACCGGTGGCTGTCGCTCTCTCTGTCCTCACCGTTGGATGGGAGACCCCGACGACGCCCTGCGTTTTTGAACCGGGCCTCAATTGTGCAAAGACCCGAGGACCTGTCTTTCTGCCCACACAGCGTGCCCTTTGGCCCATCTGGACGGGCACAAATATGAAAGAAAAGCCTTTTCGTGGCTCAGCCAGGCACACCGACGGGCTCTGTGGCGCAATGGATAGCGCATTGGACTTCTAGATTGCCAGATGAGGCCATTCAAAGGTTGTGGGTTCGAGTCCCACCAGAGTCGTGGTTTTTGGCATTTTTTTTAAGCCCATACTGCGCAGTGTTGCCCTGGGGCAGCAGAAACCATTTTGAGGCCTCCTGTTCTCAGCGTACATTGATTTAAAAAAAGAAGAAGAAAAAATGTCAATCAAATTTAAAAGGTAGTAAAACATGCCCAAGAACCAATTCAGTGAGCTATGGCAATCACTGTCTTGCGTCCTGTGGAGGCAGCAGGGCATTCAAAGTGTTGATACGTGCATCCTCTGAGCCACCCTCCCGACGCCTGACATGCGGGATGGCGCCGTGGCTTAGTTGGTTAAAGCGCCTGTCTAGTAAACAGGAGATCCTGGGTTCGAATCCCAGCGGTGCCTCTCCACCGGTGGCTGTCGCTCTCTCTGTCCTCACCGTTGGATGGGAGACCCCGACGACGCCCTGCGTTTTTGAACCGGGCCTCAATTGTGCAAAGACCCGAGGACCTGTCTTTCTGCCCACACAGCGTGCCCTTTGGCCCATCTGGACGGGCACAAATCTGAAAGAAAAGCCTTTTCGTGGCTCAGCCAGGCACACCGACGGTCTCTGTGGCGCAATGGATAGCGCATTGGACTTCTAGTTTGCCAGATGAGGCCATTCAAAGGTTGTGGGTTCGAGTCCCACCAGAGTCGTGGTTTTTGGCATTTTTTTTAAGCCCATACTGCGCAGTGTTGCCCTGGGGCAGCAGAAACCATTTTGAGGCCTCCTGTTCTCAGCGTACATAGATTTAAAAAAAGAAGAAGAAAAAATGTCAATCAAATTTAAAAGGTAGTAAAACATGCCCAAGAACCAATTCAGTGAGCTATGGCAATCACTGTCTTGCGTCCTGTGGAGGCAGCAGGGCATTCAAAGTGTTGATACGTGCATCCTCTGAGCCACCCTCCCCACGCCTGACATGCGGGATGGCGCCGTGGCTTAGTTGGTTAAAGCGCCTGTCTAGTAAACAGGAGATCCTGGGTTCGAATCCCAGCGGTGCCTTTGGTTGCGCGCCTCAATACAGCCGAGCACGTGCTTTTCCGGCAAATGGAGACACAGAGGAGCTCGAGGACAGCGGGCGGTTTCTCTTGCAACACCACCCTCTCACCTGCTTTTGAAGGGTAGCATCCCAGGCTAACGGGTCACACCAGCAAGGCGCCGTGGCTTAGCTGGTCAAAGCGCCTGTCTTGTAAACAGGAGATCCTGGGTTCGAATCCCAGCGGTGCCTTTGGTTGCGCGCCTCAATACAGCCGAGCACGTGCTTTTCCAAAAAACGGACGGCAAACGGAGACACAGAGGAGCTCGAGGACAGCGGGCGGTTTCTCTTGCAACACCACCCTCTCACCTGCTTTTGAAGGGTAGCATCCCAGGCTAACGGGTCACACCAGCAAGGTGCCGTGGCTTAGCTGGTCAAAGCGCCTGTCTTGTAAACAGGAGATCCTGGGTTCGAATCCCAGCGGTGCCTCTCCACCGGTGGCTGTCGCTCTCTCTGTCCTCACCGTTGGATGGGAGACCCCGACGACGCCCTGCGTTTTTGAACCGGGCCTCAATTGTGCAAAGACCCGAGGACCTGTCTTTCTGCCCACACAGCGTGCCCTTTGGCCCATCTGGACGGGCACAAATCTGAAAGAAAAGCCTTTTCGTGGCTCAGCCAGGCACACCGACGGGCTCTGTGGCGCAATGGATAGCGCATTGGACTTCTAGATTGCCAGATGAGGCCATTCAAAGGTTGTGGGTTCGAGTCCCACCAGAGTCGTGGTTTTTGGCATTTTTTTTAAGCCCATACTGCGCAGTGTTGCCCTGGGGCAGCAGAAACCATTTTGAGGCCTCCTGTTCTCAGCGTACATTGATTTAAAAGAAGAAGAAGAAAAAATGTCAATCAAATTTAAAAGGTAGTAAAACATGCCCAAGAACCAATTCAGTGAGCTATGGCAATCACTGTCTTGCGTCCTGTGGAGGCAGCAGGGCATTCAAAGTGTTGATACGTGCATCCTCTGAGCCACCCTCCCCACGCCTGACATGCGGGATGGCGCCGTGGCTTAGTTGGTTAAAGTGCCTGTCTAGTAAACAGGAGATCCTGGGTTCGAATCCCAGCGGTGCCTTTGGTTGCGCGCCTCAATACAGCCGAGCACGTGCATTTCCAAAAAACGGACGGCAAACGGGGACACAGAGGAGCTCGAGGACAGCGGGTGGTTTCTCTTGCAACACCACCCTCTCACCTGCTTTTGAAGGGTAGCATCCCAGGCTAACGGGTCACACCAACAAGGCGCCGTGGCTTAGCTGGTCAAAGCGCCTGTCTTGTAAACAGGAGATCCTGGTTTCGAATCCCAGCGGTACCTCTCCACCGGTGGCTGTCGCTCTCTCTGTCCTCACCGTTGAATGGGAGGCCCTGCGTTTTTGAACCGGGCCTCAATTGTGCAAAGACCCGAGGACCTGTCTTTCTGCCCACACAGCGTGCCCTTTGGCCCATCTGGACGGGCACAAATCTGAAAGAAAAGCCTTTTCGTGGCTCAGCCAGGCACACCGACGGGCTCTGTGGCGCAATGGATAGCGCATTGGACTTCTAGTTTGCCAGATGAGGCCATTCAAAGGTTGTGGGTTCGAGTCCCACCAGAGTCGTGGTTTTTGGCATTTTTTTTAAGCCCATACTGCGCAGTGTTGCCCTGGGGCAGCAGAAACCATTTTGAGGCCTCCTGTTCTCAGCGTACATAGATTTAAAAAAAGAAGAAGAAAAAATGTCAATCAAATTTAAAAGGTAGTAAAACATGCCCAAGAACCAATTCAGTGAGCTATGGCAATCACTGTCTTGCGTCCTGTGGAGGCAGCAGGGCATTCAAAGTGTTGATACGTGCATCCTCTGAGCCACCCTCCCCACGCCTGACATGCGGGATGGCGCCGTGGCTTAGTTGGTTAAAGCGCCTGTCTAGTAAACAGGAGATCCTGGGTTCGAATCCCAGCGGTGCCTTTGGTTGCGCGCCTCAATACAGCCGAGCACGTGCTTTTCCGGCAAACGGAGACACAGAGGAGCTCGAGGACAGCGGGCGGTTTCTCTTGCAACACCACCCTCTCACCTGCTTTTGAAGGGTAGCATCCCAGGCTAACGGGTCACACCAGCAAGGCGCCGTGGCTTAGCTGGTCAAAGCGCCTGTCTTGTAAACAGGAGATCCTGGGTTCGAATCCCAGCGGTGCCTTTGGTTGCGCGCCTCAATACAGCCGAGCACGTGCTTTTCCAAAAAACGGACGGCAAACGGAGACACAGAGGAGCTCGAGGACAGCGGGCGGTTTCTCTTGCAACACCACCCTCTCACCTGCTTTTGAAGGGTAGCATCCCAGGCTAACGGGTCACACCAGCAAGGTGCCGTGGCTTAGCTGGTCAAAGCGCCTGTCTTGTAAACAGGAGATCCTGGGTTCGAATCCCAGCGGTGCCTCTCCACCGGTGGCTGTCGCTCTCTCTGTCCTCACCGTTGGATGGGAGACCCCGACGACGCCCTGCGTTTTTGAACCGGGCCTCAATTGTGCAAAGACCCGAGGACCTGTCTTTCTGCCCACACAGCGTGCCCTTTGGCCCATCTGGACGGGCACAAATCTGAAAGAAAAGCCTTTTCGTGGCTCAGCCAGACACACCGACGGGCTCTGTGGCGCAATGGATAGCGCATTGGACTTCTAGATTGCCAGATGAGGCCATTCAAAGGTTGTGGGTTCGAGTCCCACCAGAGTCGTGGTTTTTGGCATTTTTTTTAAGCCCATACTGCGCAGTGTTGCCCTGGGGCAGCAGAAACCATTTTGAGGCCTCCTGTTCTCAGCGTACATTGATTTAAAAGAAGAAGAAGAAAAAATGTCAATCAAATTTAAAAGGTAGTAAAACATGCCCAAGAACCAATTCAGTGAGCTATGGCAATCACTGTCTTGCGTCCTGTGGAGGCAGCAGGGCATTCAAAGTGTTGATACGTGCATCCTCTGAGCCACCCTCCCCACGCCTGACATGCGGGATGGCGCCGTGGCTTAGTTGGTTAAAGCGCCTGTCTAGTAAACAGGAGATCCTGGGTTCGAATCCCAGCGGTGCCTTTGGTTGCGCGCCTCAATACAGCCGAGCACGTGCATTTCCAAAAAACGGACGGCAAACGGGGACACAGAGGAGCTCGAGGACAGCGGGCGGTTTCTCTTGCAACACCACCCTCTCACCTGCTTTTGAAGGGTAGCATCCCAGGCTAACGGGTCACACCAACAAGGCGCCGTGGCTTAGCTGGTCAAAGCGCCTGTCTTGTAAACAGGAGATCCTGGGTTCGAATCCCAGCGGTGCCTCTCCACCGGTGGCTGTCGCTCTCTCTGTCCTCACCGTTGGATGGGAGCCCCCGACGACGTCCTGCGTTTTTGAACCGGGCCTCAATTGTGCAAAGACCCGAGGACCTGTCTTTCTGCCCACACAGCGTGCCCTTTGGTCCATCTGGACGGGCACAAATCTGAAAGAAAAGCCTTTTCGTGGCTCAGCCAGGCACACCGACGGGCTCTGTGGCGCAATGGATAGCGCATTGGACTTCTAGATTGCCAGATGAGGCCATTCAAAGGTTGTGGGTTCGAGTCCCACCAGAGTCGTGGTTTTTGGCATTTTTTTTAAGCCCATACTGCGCAGTGTTGCCCTGGGGCAGCAGAAATCATTTTGAGGCCTCCTGTTCTCAGCGTACATTGATTTAAAAAAAGAAAAAGAAAAAATGTCAATCAAATTTAAAAGGTAGTAAAACATGCCCAAGAACCAATTCAGTGAGCTATGGCAATCACTGTCTTGCGTCCTGTGGAGGCAGCAGGGCATTCAAAGTGTTGATACGTGCATCCTCTGAGCCACCCTCCCCACGCCTAACATGCGGGATGGCGCCGTGGCTTAGTTGGTTAAAGCGCCTGTCTAGTAAACAGGAGATCCTGGGTTCGAATCCCAGCGGTGCCTTTGGTTGCGCGCCTCAATACAGCAGAGCACGTGCTTTTCCAAAAAACGGACGGCAAACGGAGATACAGAGGAGCTCGAGGACAGCGGGCGGTTTCTCTTGCAACACCACCCTCTCACCTGCTTTTGAAGGGTAGCATCCCAGGCTAACGGGTCACACCAACAAGGCGCCGTGGCTTAGCTGGTCAAAGCGCCTGTCTTGTAAACAGGAGATCCTGGGTTCGAATCCCAGCGGTGCCTCTCCACCGGTGGCTGTCGCTCTCTCTGTCCTCACCGTTGGATGGGAGCCCCCGACGACGTCCTGCGTTTTTGAACCGGGCCTCAATTGTGCAAAGACCCGAGGACCTGTCTTTCTGCCCACACAGCGTGCCCTTTGGTCCATCTGGACGGGCACAAATCTGAAAGAAAAGCCTTTTCGTGGCTCAGCCAGGCACACCGACGGGCTCTGTGGCGCAATGGATAGCGCATTGGACTTCTAGATTGCCAGATGAGGCCATTCAAAGGTTGTGGGTTCGAGTCCCACCAGAGTCGTGGTTTTTGGCATTTTTTTTAAGCCCATACTGCGCAGTGTTGCCCTGGGGCAGCAGAAATCATTTTGAGGCCTCCTGTTCTCAGCGTACATTGATTTAAAAAAAGAAAAAGAAAAAATGTCAATCAAATTTAAAAGGTAGTAAAACATGCCCAAGAACCAATTCAGTGAGCTATGGCAATCACTGTCTTGCGTCCTGTGGAGGCAGCAGGGCATTCAAAGTGTTGATACGTGCATCCTCTGAGCCACCCTCCCCACGCCTAACATGCGGGATGGCGCCGTGGCTTAGTTGGTTAAAGCGCCTGTCTAGTAAACAGGAGATCCTGGGTTCGAATCCCAGCGGTGCCTTTGGTTGCGCGCCTCAATACAGCAGAGCACGTGCTTTTCCAAAAAACGGACGGCAAACGGAGACACAGAGGAGCTCGAGGACAGCGGGCGGTTTCTCTTGCAACACCACCCTCTCACCTGCTTTTGAAGGGTAGCATCCCAGGCTAACGGGTCACACCAACAAGGCGCCGTGGCTTAGCTGGTCAAAGCGCCTGTCTTGTAAACAGGAGATCCTGGGTTCGAATCCCAGCGGTGCCTCTCCACCGGTGGCTGTCGCTCTCTCTTTCCTCACCATTGGATGGGAGACCCCGACGACGCCCTGCGTTTTTGAACCGGGCCTCAATTGTGCAAAGACCCGAGGACCTGTCTTTCTGCCCACACAGCGTGCCATTTGGCCCATCTGGACGGGCACAAATCTGAAAGAAAAGCCTTTTCGTGGCTCAGCCAGGCACACCGACGGGCTCTGTGGCGCAATGGATAGCGCATTGGACTTCTAGATTGCCAGATGAGGCCATTCAAAGGTTGTGGGTTCGAGTCCCACCAGAGTCGTGGTTTTTGGCATTTTTTTTAAGCCCATACTGCGCAGTGTTGCCCTGGGGCAGCAGAAATCATTTTGAGGCCTCCTGTTCTCAGCGTACATTGATTTAAAAAAAGAAGAAGAAAAAATGTCAATCAAATTTAAAAGGTAGTAAAACATGCCCAAGAACCAATTCAGTGAGCTATGGCAATCACTGTCTTGCGTTCTGTGGAGGCAGCAGGGCATTCAAAGTGTTGATACGTGCATCCTCTGAGCCACCCTCCCCACGCCTAACATGCGGGTTGGCGCCGTGGCTTAGTTGGTTAAAGCGCCTGTCTAGTAAACAGGAGATCCTGGGTTCGAATCCCAGCGGTGCCTTTGGTTGCGCGCCTCAATACAGCCGAGCACGTGCTTTTCCGGCAAACGGAGACACAGAGGAGCTCGAGGACAGCGGGCGGTTTCTCTTGCAACACCACCCTCTCACCTGCTTTTGAAGGGTAGCATCCCAGGCTAACGGGTCACACCAGCAAGGCGCCGTGGCTTAGCTGGTCAAAGCGCCTGTCTTGTAAACAGGAGATCCTGGGTTAGAATCCCAGCGGTGCCTTTGGTTGCGCGCCTCAATACAGCCGAGCACGTGCTTTTCCAAAAAACGGACGGCAAACGGAGACACAGAGGAGCTCGAGGACAGCGGGCAGTTTCTCTTGCAACACCACCCTCTCACCTGCTTTTGAAGGGTAGCATCCCAGGCTAACGGGTCACACCAGCAAGGTGCCGTGGCTTAGCTGGTCAAAGCGCCTGTCTTGTAAACAGGAGATCCTGGGTTCGAATCCCAGCGGTGCCTTTGGTTGCGCGCCTCAATACAGCCGAGCACGTGCTTTTCCAAAAAACGGACGGCAAACGGGGACACAGAGGAGCTCGAGGACAGCGGGCGGTTTCTCTTGCAACACCACCCTCTCACCTGCTTTTGAAGGGTAGCATCCCAGGCTAACGGGTCACACCAACAAGGCGCCGTGGCTTAGCTGGTCAAAGCGCCTGTCTTGTAAACAGGAGATCCTGGGTTCGAATCCCAGCGGTGCCTCTCCACCGGTGGCTGTCGCTCTCTCTGTCCTCACCGTTGGATGGGAGACCCCGACGACGCCCTGCGTTTTTGAACCGGGCCTCAATTGTGCAAAGACCCGAGGACCTGTCTTTCTGCCCACACAGCGTGCCCTTTGGCCCATCTGGACGGGCACAAATCTGAAAGAAAAGCCTTTTCGTGGCTCAGCCAGGCACACCGACGGGCTCTGTGGAGCAATGGATAGCGCATTGGACTTCTAGATTGCCAGATGAGGCCATTCAAAGGTTGTGGGTTCGAGTCCCACCAGAGTCGTGGTTTTTGGCATTTTTTTTAAGCCCATACTGCGCAGTGTTGCCCTGGGGCAGCAGAAATCATTTTGAGGCCTCCTGTTCTCAGCGTACATTGATTTAAAAAAAGAAGAAGAAAAAATGTCAATCAAATTTAAAAGGTAGTAAAACATGCCCAAGAACCAATTCAGTGAGCTATGGCAATCACTGTCTTGCGTCCTGTGGAGGCAGCAGGGCATTCAAAGTGTTGATACGTGCATCCTCTGAGCCACCCTCCCCACGCCTAACATGCGGGATGGCGCCGTGGCTTAGTTGGTTAAAGCGCCTGTCTAGTAAACAGGAGATCCTGGGTTCGAATCCCAGCGGTGCCTTTGGTTGCGCGCCTCAATACAGCCGAGCACTTGCTTTTCCAAAAAACGGACGGCAAACGGGGACACAGAGGAGCTCGAGTACAGCGGGCGGTTTCTCTTGCAACACCACCCTCTCACCTGCTTTTGAAGGGTAGCATCCCAGGCTAACGGGTCACACCAACAAGGCGCCGTGGCTTAGCTGGTCAAAGTGCCTGTCTTGTAAACAGGAGATCCTGGGTTCGAATCCCAGCGGTGCCTCTCCACCGTTGGCTGTCGCTCTCTCTGTCCTCACCGTTGGATGGGAGGCCCTGCGTTTTTGAACCGGGCCTCAATTGTGCAAAGACCCGAGGACCTGTCTTTTTGCCCACACAGCGTGCCCTTTGGCCCATCTGGACGGGCACAAATCTGAAAGAAAAGCCTTTTCGTGGCTCAGCCAGGCACACCGACGGGCTCTGTGGCGCAATGGATGGCGCATTGGACTTCTAGATTGCCAGATGAGGCCATTCAAAGGTTGTGGGTTCGAGTCCCACCTGAGTCGTGGTTTTTGGCATTTTTTTTAAGCCCATACTGCGCAGTGTTGCCCTGGGGCAGCAGAAACCATTTTGAGGCCTCCTGTTCTCAGCGTACATTGATTTAAAAAAAGAAGAAGAAAAAATGTCAATCAAATTTAAAAGGTAGTAAAACATGCCCAAGAACCAATTCAGTGAGCTATGGCAATCACTGTCTTGCGTCCTGTGGAGGCAGCAGAGCATTCAAAGTGTTGATACGTGCATCCTCTGAGCCACCCTCCCCACGCCTAACATGCGGGATGGCGCCGTGGCTTAGTTGGTTAAAGCGCCTGTCTAGTAAACAGGAGATCCTGGGTTTGAATCCCAGCGGTGCCTTTGGTTGCGCGCCTCAATACAGCCGAGCACGTGCTTTTCCAAAAAACGGAGACACAGAGGAGCTCGAGGACAGCGGGCGGTTTCTCTTGCAACACCACCCTCTCACCTGCTTTTGAAGGGTAGCATCCCAGGCTAACGGGTCACACCAACAAGGCACCGTGGCTTAGCTGGTCAAAGCGCCTGTCTTGTAAACAGGAGATCCTGGGTTTGAATCCCAGCGGTGCCTCTCCACCGGTGGCTGTCGCTCTCTCTGTCCTCACCGTTGGATGGGAGACCCCGACAACGCCCTGCGTTTTTGAACCGGGCCTCAATTGTGCAAAGACCCGAGGACCTGTCTTTCTGCCCACACAGCGTGCCCTTTGGCCCATCTGGACGGGCACAAATCTGAAAGAAAAGCCTTTTCGTGGCTCAGCCAGGCACACCGACGGGCTCTGTGGCGCAATGGATAGCGCATTGGACTTCTAGATTGCCAGATGAGGCCATTCAAAGGTTGTGGGTTCGAGTCCCACCAGAGTCGTGGTTTTTGGCATTTTTTTTAAGCCCATACTGCGCAGTGTTGCCCTGGGGCAGCAGAAACCATTTTGAGGCCTCCTGTTCTCAGCGTACATTGATTTAAAAGAAGAAGAAGAAAAAATGTCAATCAAATTTAAAAGGTAGTAAAACATGCCCAAGAACCAATTCAGTGAGCTATGGCAATCACTGTCTTGCGTCCTGTGGAGGCAGCAGGGCATTCAAAGTGTTGATACGTGCATCCTCTGAGCCACCCTCCCCACGCCTGACATGCAGGATGGCGCCGTGGCTTAGTTGGTTAAAGCGCCTGTCTAGTAAACAGGAGATCCTGGGTTCGAATCCCAGCGGTGCCTTTGGTTGCGCGCCTCAATACAGCCGAGCACGTGCTTTTCCGGCAAACGGAGACACAGAGGAGCTCGAGGACAGCGGGTGGTTTCTCTTGCAACACCACCCTCTCACCTGCTTTTGAAGGGTAGCATCCCAGGCTAACGGGTCACACCAGCAAGGCGCCGTGGCTTAGCTGGTCAAAGCGCCTGTCTTGTAAACAGGAGATCCTGGGTTCGAATCCCAGCGGTGCCTTTGGTTGCGCGCCTCAATACAGCCGAGCACGTGTTTTTCCAAAAAACGGACGCCAAACGGGGACACAGAGGAGCTCGAGGACAGCGGGCGGTTTCTCTTGCAACACCACCCTCTCACCTGCTTTTGAAGGGTAGCATCCCAGCCTAACGGGTCACACCAACAAGGTGCCGTGGCTTAGCTAGTGAAAGTGCCTGTCTTGTAAACAGGAGATCCTGGGTTCGAATCCCAGCGGTGCCTCTCCACCGGTGGCTGTCGCTATCTCTGTCCTCACCGTTGGATGGGAGACCCCGACGACGCCCTGCGTTTTTGAACCGGGCCTCAATTGTGCAAAGACCCGAGGACCTGTCTTTCTGCCCACACAGCGTGCCCTTTGGCCCATCTGAACGGGCACAAATCTGAAAGAAAAGCCTTTTCGTGGCTCAGCCAGGCACACCGACGGGCTCTGTGGCGCAATGGATAGCGCATTGGACTTCTAGATTGCCAGATGAGGCCATTCAAAGGTTGTGGGTTCGAGTCCCACCAGAGTCGTGGTTTTTGGCATTTTTTTTAAGCCCATACTGCGCAGTGTTGCCCTGGGGCAGCAGAAATCATTTTGAGGCCTCCTGTTCTCAGCGTACATTGATTTAAAAAAAGAAAAAGAAAAAATGTCAATCAAATTTAAAAGGTAGTAAAACATGCCCAAGAACCAATTCAGTGAGCTATGGCAATCACTGTCTTGCGTCCTGTGGAGGCAGCAGGGCATTCAAAGTGTTGATACGTGCATCCTCTGAGCCACCCTCCCCACGCCTAACATGCGGGATGGCGCCGTGGCTTAGTTGGTTAAAGCGCCTGTCTAGTAAACAGGAGATCCTGGGTTCGAATCCCAGCGGTGCCTTTGGTTGCGCGCCTCAATACAGCCGAGCACTTGCTTTTCCAAAAAACGGACGGCAAACGGGGACACAGAGGAGCTCGAGTACAGCGGGCGGTTTCTCTTGCAACACCACCCTCTCACCTGCTTTTGAAGGGTAGCATCCCAGGCTAACGGGTCACACCAACAAGGCGCCGTGGCTTAGCTGGTCAAAGTGCCTGTCTTGTAAACAGGAGATCCTGGGTTCGAATCCCAGCGGTGCCTCTCCACCGTTGGCTGTCGCTCTCTCTGTCCTCACCGTTGGATGGGAGGCCCTGCGTTTTTGAACCGGGCCTCAATTGTGCAAAGACCCGAGGACCTGTCTTTTTGCCCACACAGCGTGCCCTTTGGCCTATCTGGACGGGCACAAATCTGAAAGAAAAGCCTTTTCGTGGCTCAGCCAGGCACACCGACGGGCTCTGTGGCGCAATGGATGGCGCATTGGACTTCTAGATTGCCAGATGAGGCCATTCAAAGGTTGTGGGTTCGAGTCCCACCTGAGTCGTGGTTTTTGGCATTTTTTTTAAGCCCATACTGCGCAGTGTTGCCCTGGGGCAGCAGAAACCATTTTGAGGCCTCCTGTTCTCAGCGTACATTGATTTAAAAAAAGAAGAAGAAAAAATGTCAATCAAATTTAAAAGGTAGTAAAACATGCCCAAGAACCAATTCAGTGAGCTATGGCAATCACTGTCTTGCGTCCTGTGGAGGCAGCAGAGCATTCAAAGTGTTGATACGTGCATCCTCTGAGCCACCCTCCCCACGCCTAACATGCGGGATGGCGCCGTGGCTTAGTTGGTTAAAGCGCCTGTCTAGTAAACAGGAGATCCTGGGTTTGAATCCCAGCGGTGCCTTTGGTTGCGCGCCTCAATACAGCCGAGCACGTGCTTTTCCAAAAAACGGACGGCAAACGGGGACACAGAGGAGCTCGAGGACAGCGGGCGGTTTCTCTTGCAACACCACCCTCTCACCTGCTTTTGAAGGGTAGCATCCCAGCCTAACGGGTCACACCAACAAGGTGCCGTGGCTTAGCTAGTGAAAGTGCCTGTCTTGGAAACAGGAGATCCTGGGTTCGAGTCCCAGCGGTGCCTCTCCACCGGTGGCTGTCGCTCTCTCTGTCCTCACCGTTGGATGGGAGACCCCGACGACGCCCTGCGTTTTTGAACCGGGCCTCAATTGTGCAAAGACCCGAGGACCTGTCTTTCTGCCCACACAGCGTGCCCTTTGGCCCATCTGAACGGGCACAAATCTGAAAGAAAAGCCTTTTCGTGGCTCAGCCAGGCACACCGACGGGCTCTGTGGCGCAATGGATAGCGCATTGGACTTCTAGATTGCCAGATGAGGCCATTCAAAGGTTGTGGGTTCGAGTCCCACCAGAGTCGTGGTTTTTGGCATTTTTTTTAAGCCCATACTGCGCAGTGTTGCCCTGGGGCAGCAGAAATCATTTTGAGGCCTCCTGTTCTCAGCGTACATTGATTTAAAAAAAGAAGAAGAAAAGATGTCAATCAAATTTAAAAGGTAGTAAAACATGCCCAAGAACCAATTCAGTGAGCTATGGCAATCACTGTCTTGCGTCCTGTGGAGGCAGCAGGGCATTCAAAGTGTTGATACGTGCATCCTCTGAGCCACCCTCCCCACGCCTAACATGCGGGATGGCGCCGTGGCTTAGTTGGTTAAAGCGCCTGTCTAGTAAACAGGAGATCCTGGGTTCGAATCCCAGCGGTGCCTTTGGTTGCGCGCCTCAATACAGCCGAGCACGTGCTTTTCCGGCAAACGGAGACACAGAGGAGCTCGAGGACAGCGGGCGGTTTCTCTTGCAACACCACCCTCTCACCTGCTTTTGAAGGGTAGCATCCCAGGCTAACGGGTCACACCAGCAAGGCGCCGTGGCTTAGCTGGTCAAAGCGCCTGTCTTGTAAACAGGAGATCCTGGGTTCGAATCCCAGCGGTGCCTCTCCACCGGTGGCTGTCGCTCTCTCTGTCCTCACCGTTGGATGGGAGGCCCTGCGTTTTTGAACCGGGCCTCAATTGTGCAAAGACCCGAGGACCTGTCTTTCTGCCCACACAGCGTGCCCTTTGGCCCATCTGAACGGGCACAAATCTGAAAGAAAAGCCTTTTCGTGGCTCAGCCAGGCACACCGACGGGCTCTGTGGCGCAATGGATAGCGCATTGGACTTCTAGATTGCCAGATGAGGCCATTCAAAGGTTGTGGGTTCGAGTCCCACCAGAGTCGTGGTTTTTGGCATTTTTTTTAAGCCCATACTGCGCAGTGTTGCCCTGGGGCAGCAGAAATCATTTTGAGGCCTCCTGTTCTCAGCGTACATTGATTTAAAAAAAGAAGAAGAAAAGATGTCAATCAAATTTAAAAGGTAGTAAAACATGCCCAAGAACCAATTCAGTGAGCTATGGCAATCACTGTCTTGCGTCCTGTGGAGGCAGCAGGGCATTCAAAGTGTTGATACGTGCATCCTCTGAGCCACCCTCCCCACGCCTAACATGCGGGATGGCGCCGTGGCTTAGTTGGTTAAAGCGCCTGTCTAGTAAACAGGAGATCCTGGGTTCGAATCCCAGCGGTGCCTTTGGTTGCGCGCCTCAATACAGCCGAGCACGTGCTTTTCCAAAAAACGGACGGCAAACGGGGACACAGAGGAGCTCGAGGACAGCGGGCGGTTTCTCTTGCAACACCACCCTCTCAACTGCTTTTGAAGGGTAGCATCCCAGGCTAACGGGTCACACCAACAAGGCGCCGTGGCTTAGCTGGTCAAAGCGCCTGTCTTGTAAACAGGAGATCCTGGGTTCGAATCCCAGCGGTGCCTCTCCACCGGTGGCTGTCGCTCTCTCTGTCCTCACCGTTGGATGGGAGACCCCGACGACGCCCTGCGTTTTTGAACCGGGCCTCAATTGTGCAAAGACCCGAGGACCTGTCTTTCTGCCCACACAGCGTGCCCTTTGGCCCATCTGGACGGGCACAAATCTGAAAGAAAAGCCTTTTCGTGGCTCAGCCAGGCACACCGACGGGCTCTGTGGCGCAATGGATAGCGCATTGGACTTCTAGATTGCCAGATGAGGCCATTCAAAGGTTGTGGGTTCGAGTCCCACCAGAGTCGTGGTTTTTGGCATTTTTTTTTAAGCCCATACTGCGCAGTGTTGCCCTGGGGCAGCAGAAACCATTTTGAGGCCTCCTGTTCTCAGCGTACATTGATTTAAAAAAAGAAGAAGAAAAAATGTCAATCAAATTTAAAAGGTAGTAAAACATGCCCAAGAACCAATTCAGTGAGCTATGGCAATCACTGTCTTGCGTCCTGTGGAGGCAGCAGGGCATTCAAAGTGTTGATACGTGCATCCTCTGAGCCACCCTCCCCACGCCTAACATGCGGGATGGCGCCGTGGCTTAGTTGGTTAAAGCGCCTGTCTAGTAAATAGGAGATCCTGGGTTCGAATCCCAGCGGTGCCTTTGTTTGCGCGCCTCAATACAGCCGAGCACGTGCTTTTCCAAAAAACGGACGGCAAACGGGGACACAGAGGAGCTCGAGGACAGCGGGCGGTTTCACTTGCAACACCACCCTCTCACCTGCTTTTGAAGGGTAGCATCCCAGGCTAACGGGTCACACCAACAAGGCGCCGTGGCTTAGCTGGTCAAAGCGCCTGTCTTGTAAACAGGAGATCCTGGGTTCGAATCCCAGCGGTGCCTCTCCACCGGTGGCTGTCGCTCTCTCTGTCCTCACCGTTGGATGGGAGACCCCGACAACGCCCTGCGTTTTTGAACCGGGCCTCAATTGTGCAAAGACCCGAGGACCTGTCTTTCTGCCCACACAGCGTGCCCTTTGGCCCATCTGGACGGGCACAAATCTGAAAGAAAAGCCTTTTCGTGGCTCAGCCAGGCACACCGACGGGCTCTGTGGCGCAATGGATAGCGCATTGGACTTCTAGATTGCCAGATGAGGCCATTCAAAGGTTGTGGGTTCGAGTCCCACCAGAGTCGTGGTTTTTGGCATTTTTTTTAAGCCCATACTGCGCAGTGTTGCCCTGGGGCAGCAGAAACCATTTTGAGGCCTCCTGTTCTCAGCGTACATTGATTTAAAAGAAGAAGAAGAAAAAATGTCAATCAAATTTAAAAGGTAGTAAAACATGCCCAAGAACCAATTCAGTGAGCTATGGCAATCACTGTCTTGCGTCCTGTGGAGGCAGCAGGGCATTCAAAGTGTTGATACGTGCATCCTCTGAGCCACCCTCCCCACGCCTGACATGCAGGATGGCGCCGTGGCTTAGTTGGTTAAAGCGCCTGTCTAGTAAACAGGAGATCCTGGGTTCGAATCCCAGCGGTGCCTTTGGTTGCGCGCCTCAATACAGCCGAGCACGTGCTTTTCCGGCAAACGGAGACACAGAGGAGCTCGAGGACAGCGGGTGGTTTCTCTTGCAACACCACCCTCTCACCTGCTTTTGAAGGGTAGCATCCCAGGCTAACGGGTCACACCAGCAAGGCGCCGTGGCTTAGCTGGTCAAAGCGCCTGTCTTGTAAACAGGAGATCCTGGGTTCGAATCCCAGCGGTGCCTTTGGTTGCGCGCCTCAATACAGCCGAGCACGTGTTTTTCCAAAAAACGGACGCCAAACGGGGACACAGAGGAGCTCGAGGACAGCGGGCGGTTTCTCTTGCAACACCACCCTCTCACCTGCTTTTGAAGGGTAGCATCCCAGCCTAACGGGTCACACCAACAAGGTGCCGTGGCTTAGCTAGTGAAAGTGCCTGTCTTGTAAACAGGAGATCCTGGGTTCGAATCCCAGCGGTGCCTCTCCACCGGTGGCTGTCGCTATCTCTGTCCTCACCGTTGGATGGGAGACCCCGACGACGCCCTGCGTTTTTGAACCGGGCCTCAATTGTGCAAAGACCCGAGGACCTGTCTTTCTGCCCACACAGCGTGCCCTTTGGCCCATCTGAACGGGCACAAATCTGAAAGAAAAGCCTTTTCGTGGCTCAGCCAGGCACACCGACGGGCTCTGTGGCGCAATGGATAGCGCATTGGACTTCTAGATTGCCAGATGAGGCCATTCAAAGGTTGTGGGTTCGAGTCCCACCAGAGTCGTGGTTTTTGGCATTTTTTTTAAGCCCATACTGCGCAGTGTTGCCCTGGGGCAGCAGAAATCATTTTGAGGCCTCCTGTTCTCAGCGTACATTGATTTAAAAAAAGAAGAAGAAAAAATGTCAATCAAATTTAAAAGGTAGTAAAACATGCCCAAGAACCAATTCAGTGAGCTATGGCAATCACTGTCTTGCGTCCTGTGGAGGCAGCAGGGCATTCAAAGTGTTGATACGTGCATCCTCTGAGCCACCCTCCCCACGCCTAACATGCGGGATGGCGCCGTGGCTTAGTTGGTTAAAGCGCCTGTCTAGTAAACAGGAGATCCTGGGTTCGAATCCCAGCGGTGCCTTTGGTTGCGCGCCTCAATACAGCCGAGCACTTGCTTTTCCAAAAAACGGACGGCAAACGGGGACACAGAGGAGCTCGAGTACAGCGGGCGGTTTCTCTTGCAACACCACCCTCTCACCTGCTTTTGAAGGGTAGCATCCCAGGCTAACGGGTCACACCAACAAGGCGCCGTGGCTTAGCTGGTCAAAGTGCCTGTCTTGTAAACAGGAGATCCTGGGTTCGAATCCCAGCGGTGCCTCTCCACCGTTGGCTGTCGCTCTCTCTGTCCTCACCGTTGGATGGGAGGCCCTGCGTTTTTGAACCGGGCCTCAATTGTGCAAAGACCCGAGGACCTGTCTTTTTGCCCACACAGCGTGCCCTTTGGCCCATCTGGACGGGCACAAATCTGAAAGAAAAGCCTTTTCGTGGCTCAGCCAGGCACACCGACGGGCTCTGTGGCGCAATGGATGGCGCATTGGACTTCTAGATTGCCAGATGAGGCCATTCAAAGGTTGTGGGTTCGAGTCCCACCTGAGTCGTGGTTTTTGGCATTTTTTTTAAGCCCATACTGCGCAGTGTTGCCCTGGGGCAGCAGAAACCATTTTGAGGCCTCCTGTTCTCAGCGTACATTGATTTAAAAAAAGAAGAAGAAAAAATGTCAATCAAATTTAAAAGGTAGTAAAACATGCCCAAGAACCAATTCAGTGAGCTATGGCAATCACTGTCTTGCGTCCTGTGGAGGCAGCAGAGCATTCAAAGTGTTGATACGTGCATCCTCTGAGCCACCCTCCCCACGCCTAACATGCGGGATGGCGCCGTGGCTTAGTTGGTTAAAGCGCCTGTCTAGTAAACAGGAGATCCTGGGTTTGAATCCCAGCGGTGCCTTTGGTTGCGCGCCTCAATACAGCCGAGCACGTGCTTTTCCAAAAAACGGAGACACAGAGGAGCTCGAGGACAGCGGGCGGTTTCTCTTGCAACACCACCCTCTCACCTGCTTTTGAAGGGTAGCATCCCAGGCTAACGGGTCACACCAACAAGGCGCCGTGGCTTAGCTGGTCAAAGCGCCTGTCTTGTAAACAGGAGATCCTGGGTTCGAGTCCCAGCGGTGCCTCTCCACCGGTGGCTGTCGCTCTCTCTGTCCTCACCGTTGGATGGGAGACCCCGACGACGCCCTGCGTTTTTGAACCGGGCCTCAATTGTGCAAAGACCCGAGGACCTGTCTTTCTGCCCACACAGCGTGCCCTTTGGCCCATCTGGACGGGCACAAATCTGAAAGAAAAGCCTTTTCGTGGCTCAGCCAGGCACACCGACGGGCTCTGTGGCGCAATGGATAGCGCATTGGACTTCTAGATTGCCAGATGAGGCCATTCAAAGGTTGTGGGTTCGAGTCCCACCAGAGTCGTGGTTTTTGGCATTTTTTTTAAGCCCATACTGCGCAGTGTTGCCCTGGGGCAGCAGAAACCATTTTGAGGCCTCCTGTTCTCAGCGTACATTGATTTAAAAGAAGAAGAAGAAAAAATGTCAATCAAATTTAAAAGGTAGTAAAACATGCCCAAGAACCAATTCAGTGAGCTATGGCAATCACTGTCTTGCGTCCTGTGGAGGCAGCAGGGCATTCAAAGTGTTGATACGTGCATCCTCTGAGCCACCCTCCCCACGCCTAACATGCGGGATGGCGCCGTGGCTTAGTTGGTTAAAGCGCCTGTCTAGTAAACAGGAGATCCTGGGTTCGAATCCCAGCGGTGCCTTTGGTTGCGCGCCTCAATACAGCCGAGCACGTGCTTTTCCGGCAAACGGAGACACAGAGGAGCTCGAGGACAGCGGGCGGTTTCTCTTGCAACACCACCCTCTCACCTGCTTTTGAAGGGTAGCATCCCAGGCTAACGGGTCACACCAGCAAGGCGCCGTGGCTTAGCTGGTCAAAGCGCCTGTCTTGTAAACAGGAGATCCTGGGTTCGAATCCCAGCGGTGCCTCTCCACCGGTGGCTGTCGCTCTCTCTGTCCTCACCGTTGGATGGGAGCCCCCGACGACGTCCTGCGTTTTTGAACCGGGCCTCAATTGTGCAAAGACCCGAGGACCTGTCTTTCTGCCCACACAGCGTGCCCTTTGGCCCATCTGGACGGGCACAAATCTGAAAGAAAAGCCTTTTCGTGGCTCAGCCAGGCACACCGACGGGCTCTGTGGCGCAATGGATAGCGCATTGGACTTCTAGATTGCCAGATGAGGCCATTCAAAGGTTGTGGGTTTGAGTCCCACCAGAGTCGTGGTTTTTGGCATTTTTTTTAAGCCCATACTGCGCAGTGTTGCCCTGGGGCAGCAGAAACCATTTTGAGGCCTCCTGTTCTCAGCGTACATTGATTTAAAAGAAGAAGAAGAAAAAATGTCAATCAAATTTAAAAGGTAGTAAAACATGCCCAAGAACCAATTCAGTGAGCTATGGCAATCACTGTCTTGCGTCCTGTGGAGGCAGCAGGGCATTCAAAGTGTTGATACGTGCATCCTCTGAGCCACCCTCCCCACGCCTGACATGCGGGATGGCGCCGTGGCTTAGTTGGTTAAAGCGCCTGTCTAGTAAACAGGAGATCCTGGGTTCGAATCCCAGCGGTGCCTTTGGTTGCGCGCCTCAATACAGCCGAGCACGTGCTTTTCCGGCAAACGGAGACACAGAGGAGCTCGAGGACAGCGGGCGGTTTCTCTTGCAACACCACCCTCTCACCTGCTTTTGAAGGGTAGCATCCCAGGCTAACGGGTCACACCAGCAAGGCGCCGTGGCTTAGCTGGTCAAAGCGCCTGTCTTGTAAACAGGAGATCCTGGGTTCGAATCCCAGCGGTGCCTCTCCACCGGTGGCTGTCGCTCTCTCTGTCCTCACCGTTGGATGGGAGCCCCCGACGACGTCCTGCGTTTTTGAACCGGGCCTCAATTGTGCAAAGACCCGAGGACCTGTCTTTCTGCCCACACAGCGTGCCCTTTGGCCCATCTGGACGGGCACAAATCTGAAAGAAAAGCCTTTTCGTGGCTCAGCCAGGCACACCGACGGGCTCTGTGGCGCAATGGATAGCGCATTGGACTTCTAGATTGCCAGATGAGGCCATTCAAAGGTTGTGGGTTCGAGTCCCACCAGAGTCGTGGTTTTTGGCATTTTTTTTAAGCCCATACTGCGCAGTGTTGCCCTGGGGCAGCAGAAACCATTTTGAGGCCTCCTGTTCTCAGCGTACATTGATTTAAAAGAAGAAGAAGAAAAAATGTCAATCAAATTTAAAAGGTAGTAAAACATGCCCAAGAACCAATTCAGTGAGCTATGGCAATCACTGTCTTGCGTCCTGTGGAGGCAGCAGGGCATTCAAAGTGTTGATACGTGCATCCTCTGAGCCACCCTCCCCACGCCTGACATGCGGGATGGCGCCGTGGCTTAGTTGGTTAAAGCGCCTGTCTAGTAAACAGGAGATCCTGGGTTCGAATCCCAGCGGTGCCTTTGGTTGCGCGCCTCAATACAGCCGAGCACGTGCTTTTCCGGCAAACGGAGACACAGAGGAGCTCGAGGACAGCGGGCGGTTTCTCTTGCAACACCACCCTCTCACCTGCTTTTGAAGGGTAGCATCCCAGGCTAACGGGTCACACCAGCAAGGCGCCGTGGCTTAGCTGGTCAAAGCGCCTGTCTTGTAAACAGGAGATTCTGGGTTCGAATCCCAGCGGTGCCTCTCCACCGGTGGCTGTCGCTCTCTCTGTCCTCACCGTTGGATGGGAGACCCCGACGACGCCCTGCGTTTTTGAACCGGGCCTCAATTGTGCAAAGACCCGAGGACCTGTCTTTCTGCCCACACAGCGTGCCATTTGGCCCATCTGGACGGGCACAAATCTGAAAGAAAAGCCTTTTCGTGGCTCAGCCAGGCACACCGACGGGCTCTGTGGCGCAATGGATAGCGCATTGGACTTCTAGATTGCCAGATGAGGCCATTCAAAGGTTGTGGGTTCGAGTCCCACCAGAGTCGTTGTTTTTGGCATTTTTTTAAGCCCATACTGCGCAGTGTTGCCCTGGGGCAGCAGAAATCATTTTGAGGCCTCCTGTTCTCAGCGTACATTGATTTAAAAAAAGAAGAAGAAAAAATGTCAATCAAATTTAAAAGGTAGTAAAACATGCCCAAGAACCAATTCAGTGAGCTATGGCAATCACTGTCTTGCGTCCTGTGGAGGCAGCAGGGCATTCAAAGTGTTGATACGTGCATCCTCTGAGCCACCCTCCCCACGCCTAACATGCGGGATGGCGCCGTGGCTTAGTTGGTTAAAGCGCTTGTCTAGTAAACAGGAGATCCTGGGTTCGAATCCCAGCGGTGCCTTTGGTTGTGCGCCTCAATACAGCCGAGCACGTGCTTTTCCAAAAAACGGACGGCAAACGGGGACACAGAGGATCTCGAGGACAGCGGGCGGTTTCTCTTGCAACACCACCCTCTCACCTGCTTTTGAAGGGTAGCATCCCAGGCTAACGGGTCACACCAACAAGGCGCCGTGGCTTAGCTGGTCAAAGCGCCTGTCTTGTAAACAGGAGATCCTGGGTTCGAATCCCAGCGGTGCCTCTCCACCGGTGGCTGTCGCTCTCTCTGTCCTCACCGTTGGATGGGAGACCCCGACGACGCCCTGCGTTTTTGAACCGGGCCTCAATTGTGCAAAGACCCGAGGACCTGTCTTTCTGCCCACACAGCGTGCCCTTTGGCCCATCTGGACGGGCACAAATCTGAAAGAAAAGCCTTTTCGTGGCTCAGCCAGGCACACCGACGGGCTCTGTGGCGCAATGGATAGCGCATTGGACTTCTAGATTGCCAGATGAGGCCATTCAAAGGTTGTGGGTTCGAGTCCCACCAGAGTCGTGGTTTTTGGCATTTTTTTTAAGCCCATACTGCGCAGTGTTGCCCTGGGGCAGCAGAAACCATTTTGAGGCCTCCTGTTCTCAGCGTACATTGATTTAAAAAAAGAAGAAGAAAAAATGTCAATCAAATTTAAAAGGTAGTAAAACATGCCCAAGAACCAATTCAGTGAGCTATGGCAATCACTGTCTTGCGTCCTGTGGAGGCAGCAGGGCATTCAAAGTGTTGATACGTGCATCCTCTGAGCCACCCTCCCCACGCCTAACGTGCGGGATGGCGCCGTGGCTTAGTTGGTTAAAGCGCCTGTCTAGTAAACAGGAGATCCTGGGTTCGAATCCCAGCGGTGCCTTTGGTTGCGCGCCTCAATACAGCCGAGCACGTGCTTTTCCAAAAAACGGACGGCAAACGGGGACACAGAGGAGCTCGAGGACAGCGGGCGGTTTCTCTTGCAACACCACCCTCTCACCTGCTTTTGAAGGGTAGCATCCCAGGCTAACGGGTCACACCAACAAGGCGCCGTGGCTTTGCTGGTCAAAGCGCCTGTCTTGTAAACAGGAGATCCTGGGTTCGAATCCCAGCGGTGCCTCTCCACCGGTGGCTGTCGCTCTCTCTGTCCTCACCGTTGGATGGGAGACCCCGACGACGCCCTGCTTTTTTGAACCGGGCCTCAATTGTGCAAAGACCCGAGGACCTGTCTTTCTGCCCACACAGCGTGCCCTTTGGCCCATCTGGACGGGCACAAATCTGAAAGAAAAGCCTTTTCGTGGCTCAGCCAGGCACACCGACGGGCTCTGTGGCGCAATGGATAGCGCATTGGACTTCTAGATTGCCAGATGAGGCCATTCAAAGGTTGTGGGTTCGAGTCCCACCAGAGTCGTGGTTTTTGGCATTTTTTTTAAGCCCATACTGCGCAGTGTTGCCCTGGGGCAGCAGAAATCATTTTGAGGCCTCCTGTTCTCAGCGTACATTGATTTAAAAAAAGAAGAAGAAAAAATGTCAATCAAATTTAAAACTCCAGTCCCTCAACTCCTGGGCGATCTCACCGAGAAAGGTACAGTGAGAAAGTTTTACCTCCCTATCACCATCGAACGTCATGTCAAAGTGGAAGCCCTTCTAGTCACAGGAGCCGACATCACTCTAATGTCAACTGAAATCCTTGAGAAAATTCAAGAAAGAAGAACGAGAACTGATGGAACTTTCAAACTCCAAAGGTGCGAACTGAACCTGCAAGCATACTCCCACACGGGCCTACAGCTGAAACATGTGGCCCCAATTCACCTAACAGTGGGAGCGATGAATCTGATCCACCCAGTCTACATCTCACCCCTAAACAACTATCCGCTCCTCATAGGAAAAGATCTGCTTAATCGCTTCAAACCCTTGATAGACTTTAAGCACCTGAAATTGTGGACGCAAGTCCGTGAGCCACTGCCCTTCCTGTCAGTAGTCCCCAATGAGTCGCAGTGTCAAGCCACAGACGTTGCCTTCAATTTGCTTAGTGACGATGCAGTGTCAAAGTCAAGGCCAAGCTCAAGTTCAACGCCAAGCAGCAAAGAACAAGGCCCTTTCCTCTGCTCACTGCAAGCGTGGGACTGAGACTCAGGTCCCCATCAACTCAGAACTTTAGTGTCTGATGCAGTGCTAGCCCTGGGCAGGAAAACTCAGACAATCACCAGGGCAATCTGAAAGCAGGTATGGTCTGACTCCACAGTGACCCTTGCCATCACAACCATTCAATACATTTTATGCCCTCCCACCCATCCCAATGGCTACAGCTCTTACCCACCACCAACATGCCGTTGACATGCAAGACCCCTCCTCCTCCCACATCAGCAGACCTGCCTATTTCTGCTCACATCTTCGATCATTCCTCTCCTCCGAGTTCTACACTTCAGTCCATCAAGCGCATGCTGCATCTACAAAACGGTGCCCTCACATATGTCTCTGAGCCCCTAACTGCGCCAAGGCTTGTAGTCCCTCAGAGCCAAAGGGGGGCGATGCTTAGGCACGCACACAATGCAACATGCACAGGGTACTACTGTGCCAAAACCACCTACAACACCTTCAAACAGGTGGCAAAGTGACCTGGCATACAACAAGACGTGGCAGATTACATGAAAGGATGCCTGATGTGTTGCCAGTTTCAACCAAACCCAAACCACCGAGCACATCTGAAATGGAAAGAAATGATGCAGGAAGTATGGAGACATTTGGGTGTAAAGCCCTATACTAGCCATCTCCTTCACACAACCACCACTCCAGAGATGCGCAGAAGGCCTCAAAGCCTACTACAGCCAGTAGGCCCCCTCCAAGGAACTCAATGTCGGAAACAAAGTGTGGTATTGCGGTTTCGCCAACCTTGGCAGAACCCTCCCTATCGCCTGTCAGAGAAAGTCCTTACCCCACTGAAAGGAATCCCACAAGCTCTCGCCTGTTGCCGACCAAACCAAAATCGGGCAAGGGCGCAGCAAGCCATTTCTTCGATGGGTTCACCAAAAGTAGATAAAGAGACATTGGGGCTCCAACTAACAGCAAAAGGGGGAAGACCAAACCCACTGATACAGACCGACAATTCCTGACTATGCTTCACACTAACATGATTTCTATCCTTCTAGGTAAACACACAGCTAACCTCCCAAACACAACACAAATCACCTACACATTCTCCTCCGCCGCACTGCTAGGACCAACCTCTGCCCAGCAGAGAGGAGGTGTTACACACGTGACACTTATCCTTGCTGTCTAACCTCAGTCAGTGTCATTGTGTCTCTTTGTGTTTTCCTTTCTCTCCCTTTCTCTATGTGTCCCTTCCTGCTAGCCCTCATCAGAAACTTACCTAATTTTTCTTTTAAGTCTAGGCCACTGAAGATGGGATTGACTCAGTACACAAAATTATTTGCAAATCAATGCCAGAAACGTTAACGATATAGGCGACCCCGCCAAACCATGATCTTCGTGGCTAACTGTCCCGTTGTTATTTCCTACCGCCAGGTAGATGGTAAGATTCACCGCCCTGTTTCTCTGCGTAATCAGGATTATCGATAACTAACCGCAAAATCTACCTCTAAAGTTGTATTGCCGATTTGACCCTATGATGTTTTCCAGAACACACTACACCCTATCAGCCCCCAAAACTCTTGGGCCGACACCCGTCAGACACGGGAAGTCCTTGCCCGCGCGCAGGCAGATGTGAACCACATGCTGCTCTAATTACAGATATGATCGCAACCCAGGCTGAATTAAGCGGGTCCAACTAGCGTCCCAAACGACTATTGGGCGCTCTGCTGGGGCTGCTGCGGCTGTAGGCACTCTGTTTAACATTCTAAACCTAGTCATCTTAAAACGACATGTAAGTAAAATCCAGGCTGAATCACGATTCAGCACCATCACAGAGCTTGATAATCACCTTACCCTTTCAAACTAAATTATCAAGTTCATGAACAATCTGTTCGCGGCCGTACCAAAACGGTTACGCTCTAACGCAACACCTAGTTACTCCCATGGCCCATGCGCTACGAGAAAGAGACTCCTCAATGGATAGCCTGCCTTGAATATTGTCCCATGCACTGTCTGACGTAACACCTGATCGAGCACACGTCTAGACCGCCTCGTTGAACCCCCGATACGTCCGGTCAATCAAAACCGCCCAATTCACAATAATTCTCACCGATGCGGCCCTATGTCATTTCAAGTGCCTTTAACCGTACCAGGCCAAATAACTAAATCCCTGCACCAGAATTCAGCTAGTGATGGAGATGTTGTTTGTGTCTTGTGTGTGCCTTGTTCTCTCTCTCTGCCTCTTGTTCCAGTGCCTGCCGATGTTCGCACCAGGAACATCACCAGCCAAAAGGGGGAGATGTAGGATCTCGGTCGAACAGAGCACCACACAAACTGCAGAAATTACCACATTCCAGAGAATCAAGAAGATTCTCTTTCCCAGCCATAAAATTGATCAAGGACCATCACCAGACGCCAATTTGTCTGGACCGCTTCTGTCGAGATCTGCGCTTTATGCCTCAGGGGAATCAAACTGCAAAACTTAACGCAATTACCAGGAGAGAAGAAACTCCCCCTTCACCCAAAAAAAAAAAACAGATGACCAGTTTTCTCCTGACATAAATTTCAATCATATAAACAGAAAAGGCAGATTTACACAAGCCTGTAGAGGTCACAGGATCCGTCCAGCGTGACTCGCTCTCGTGACCCCCTTTCAGACATCCTGTCCCACTCTCCTCTGACATTCTGAACGCACCGCGTGTCTCAATTGAGAGCACACTGCAGAGACAATCTTTAAGAAACGATCAGCATGCTTGATGTGAAACACGATATGCTTGATGTGTTTTATGTGATCATTGGAGTTTAATCTATGCATTATATGCCTGTAGGAAAGGAAGTGACAAAAGTATATTCTATATGTAACATGTACCATGTTTAATGTCGGATGAATGATCTTGACGAATGCATTTCGTTTGAATGAATGAGAAATTGATATTGTGTGTGTCTCATGTGTTGCAATAGTTTATAAATTTAATAACCAAATTGCAGAGAAATCCATATCATAATAATTCACGTGCCAGGAGGAGTTGCATGGAGCGTGACCCACCCTTTTAGCAATGCCATTGGACTGCAGCCCGTGGGGCCGTGCCTAGCGGCCCGTTTAAAACTTCATGTTCATAACAGAACGAGGCCTTTCGCCTCGCTCAACGCCTTTCGTCTCTTGAGGTTTGAGTGCTTTTCATCTGCACTCGCCCGCTGGACCAAGCACGCGATTGCACGCGAGAAGAGTCAGAACGTCCTGAAAAGACTGTAGCTCTCCTCTGCTGAAGATCGCCTGCTCATTCCAACTACAAGGCATTCTTGAAGTCTTTACTGTACTACCAGCACATGTTGTTAGTTGCTACCAGCACATGTTGTTAGTTGCTGTTTGTTGTAGCGCATGTCTTGAGTTGAAGCTCCGTCGAGTTAAACTATTATTTTCTATTTTTAAATCTAAAAACAATTCTATACACCATCATTTTTGTTTTACATAACATGTGAATATACCCCCTGTTGTGTTTTACAACAAAAACAATCGGAACGCCTTGTTATCACTAGTTTTTATTTGCCTTCCCGAATCTGCTACTAAGTTAGCTTATAGCCCGTTTAGCATTTGCCAGCGTGGTTGCGGCTAATCTTGAATACATTGTTTATTCTCTATTCACATACATTTCAACTGTTTACTCACTGTTACTTGCTTTAATGGCGAATTTGTGTCTACCATTGAGTGCAGGTGAAGACACGTTCGAGCTGCACGCGGTGTGGGTCGAACTGGAAGCTGTGGAGAAGCAGATCCATGGGTTGCTGGCCAGGCAGATTGAGTTGCAGGAGAGGAAGACTGCACTCGAATCTGCCCGGGTAAGTATACAGCACGATACTAACACCCTCATCACCTCTACTCATTGTGCTTCTCTGCACAGGAATCCACGGACCCTGGGTGCAGCAGCAGAGGAAGACGCGAGCCAGGCCCCGGGCGAAGACGCGAGCCAGGCCCCGGGCGAAGACGCGAGCCAGGCCCCGGGCGAGGACCTCTCCCCCTCCGCCGCCTCCGGTCTTTGAGATCTCCACCCGGAACCGCTTCGCTCCCCTCCGCGAAATGGAGCGCGACGCTGTGATCGTCGGAGACTCCATCGTCCGGTACGTTCGTGCTAACTTAGCTAACGGTAAAGTGCACACTCACTGTTTTCCTGGTGCTCGCGTTCTCGATGTTTCTTCACAGATACCTGCCATCCTGAAGGATAATGTGAGCGTCGGCGCGATCGTCCTGCCCGCGGGGGTGAACGACGTCAGGCTGCCGCAGACTGAGGTCTTGAAGAGGGATTTCGGGAGCCTGATCGAGACGGTACTCAGCACATCGCCCGCGACGAAGATCATTGTGTCAGGACCGCTTCCCACGTATCGACGTGGACACAAAAGGTTCAGTAGACTTTCTGCTCTAAATGAATGGTTGTTGTCATGGTGTAAAGAACAGAAACTGCTCTTTGTTAATAATTGGAATCTTTTCTAGGAGCGTCCTAGGCTTTTCCGCGCTGATGGCCTGCACCCCAGCAGAGTCGGAGCAGAACTCCTGTCGGACAACATCTCCAGGACGCTGCGCTCCATTTGACTAGTAAGCAAATCTTCAAATAGTTGCGAAGATGGCTTTTGTTCTGCACATTTAAGCGATAGTACTGGTGCTGTCCAATCTATAAAGACTGTGTCTGTTCCTCGAATAGTGAGGTCAAAACAGAAATTTATTGCAGGACCTAGAAAAAATCTAATCGTGATTAAACCAGAAAAATGCACAATAAATGAACAAAAAATTTTTTTTTAAAGCTTGGGCTCCTAAACATTAGATCACTTACACCCAAAGCACTTATTATAAATGAAATTATCACAGATAATAGCTTTAATGTACTCTGCTTAACTGAAACTTGGCTAAAACCAAACGACTATATTGGTCTGAATGAGTCTACTCCACAAAACTACTGTTATAAACATGAGCCTAGTCAGATTGGTCGTGGTGGTGGTGTTGCAACAATATATAGTGATATTTTCAATGTTACTCAGAAAACAGGGTACAGGTTTAATTCATTTGAAGTACTTCCACTCAATGTTACTCTGTCAGATATGCAAAAGAAATCTCTCCTATCTCTTGCTCTGGCTACTGTGTATAGACCTCCAGGGCCGTATACAGATTTCCTAAAATAATTTGCAGATTTCCTCTCAGACCTATTGGTTAATTTTGGTAAAGCATTAATTGTTGGAGATTTTAACATCCATGTTGATAATGCAAATGATGCGTTAGGACTTGCGTTTACTGACCTAATAAACTCTTTTTGGAGTCAAGCAAAACGTCACCGGACGCACTCATCGTTTTAATCATACACTAGATCTAATTATATCGCACGGACTTGATCTTACTGATATAGATATCGTACCTCAAAGCGATGATGTTACTGATCATTTCCTTGTATCGTGCATGCTGCGTATTACTGATGTTAACTATATAGCTCCGCGCTATCGTCTGGGCAGAACTATTGTTCCTGCTACCAAAGATAGGTTCACTCAGCTGCTCTGTGTACAGCAATACCCATTCTCTAAAAAAAGAGACTCGTAATCTTGAGTGTAAATGGAGAAAAACTAACTTAGAAGTTTTTAGAATTGCATGGAAAAACAGTATGTCCAGCTATAGACAGGCTTTAAAAGCTGCTAGAGCCGAATACATCCACCAACTCATAGAAAAAAAAAAAAAAAAACAATCAAAGGTTTTTATTTAGCACAGTGGCTAGATTAACAAATAACCAAATGCCACCTGACCTAAATATTCCTGCACAGTTTAATAGTAACGACTTTATAAATTTCTTTACTGATAAAATAGACAACATCAGAAATACAATAACAAATATAGATACTACAGCAACCGATACTTCAGCATTATTCATTACACCCAAAGAAAAACTGCAGTGCTTTACAACTATAGAACAGGAAGAATTAAATAAACTTATCACCACATCTAAACCAACAACATGCCTATTAGATCCTGTACCCACTAAATTACTAAAAGAGTTGCTACCTGTAGCAGAAGTACCGCTTCTTAATATTGTTAACTCATCATTATCTCTAGGTCATGTCCCAAAACCATTCAAACTAGCGGTTATTAAGCCTCTTATTAAGAAACCACAGCTAGACCCTAGTGAATTGGCAAATTACAGACCTATTTCTAATCTTCCATTTATGTCTAAAATTTTGGAAAAAGTTGTGTCTGCTCAATTGTGCTGCTTCTTGCAAAATAATAATCTCTTTGAATAATTTCAGGTTTCAGGCCCCATCATAGCACAGAAACTGCACTTGTAAAAATCACAAATGACTAGCTACTTGCGTCAGATCAAGGCTGTGTCTCATTGCTAGTTTTACTTGATCTTAGTGCTGCGTTCGACACTATAGCTCATGACATACTTATAGATCGATTACAAAGCTATACAGGTATTCAAGGGCAGGCTTTAAGATGGTTCAGATCATACCTGTCCGATTGCTATCACTTTGTTTATTTAAACGGGGAGTCATCGAAGTTATCACCAGTAAAGTATGGAGTGCCACAAGGATCTGTCCTAGGTCCTCTGCTATTTTCAATTTACATGTTACCCCTTGGTAATATTATTAGGAAATATGGGATTAGTTTCCATTTTTATGCTGATGATACTCAACTATATATTTCAACAAGACCGGATGAAACACCTAACTTAGCATAATTAACAGAATGTGTTAAGGTGAAAGACTGGATGACCAATAATTTTCTACTATTAAATTCAGATAAGACCGAGATATTACTTATTGGACCAAAAAACAGTACACAGAATAAACTGCAATTTGCAACTAGACGGATACACTGTTATTTCCTCTACAGGTTATATTAGACAGCAACCTGTCTTTTGAAAATCATATTTCTCATGTTACAAAAACAGCATTCTTCCATCTTAAGAAACATTGCCAAGCTACAGAACATGTTACCTGTTTCTGATGCAGAAAAGTTAGTTCATGCATTCATGACATCTAGACTGGACTATTGTAATGCACTACTAGGTGGTTGTCCTGCTTCTTCAATAAATAAGCCACAGGTAGTCCAAAATGCAGCTGCTAGAGTCCTTACCAGGTCAAGAAAATATGATCATATTACCCCAATTTTACGGTCTCTACACTGCCTACCTATTAGGTGCCGTATCACTTACAAAATATTACTTCTGACCTATAAGGCCCTTAATAGTTTAGCTCCTGCATACCTAACTAGTCTCCTTCCACGCTACAATCCCTCACGCTCCCTAAGGTCGCAAAACTCTGAACTTTTAGTAGTACCTAGGATAGCAAAGTCCACTAAAGGAAGGAGAGCCTTTTCACATTTGGCTCCAAAAATCTGGAATAGCCTTCCTGATAAAGTTCGGGGTTCAGACACACTCTGTATGTTTAAATCTAGATTAAAGACTCATCTCTTTAGCCAAGCATTCACATAATGTATCTCATAACGTTGTACTTCAGTTACATCTGATCAAATGCACATCAACATTTTTCAGCTTGGGCAAAACACACAATTTTTGCTTGGTTGGAACAGCAGCTACGCTAATTATTTCTCTATTTGTTTCTCTGTTTCTGCCACGGGATTTCCATCCCGTGGTAACTAGGAATTACACAAGATTCAGCCCGGATTCAGAAGAAGAGATGATGCCAACCCCTCAGAGGACCGCCGATGATGCCAGCCTTGAAACAACATACAGCACTACACAATTTTTCTGCAAGTTTGATTGCAACACATAATCATTTCTATTAGTGTTCATCATCTGTTTTTGATTACACCATTACTTTTTTAATATTTATGCCATATGTACATCGACTTAACATACAGTAGTCACCACTAATAAGCTACTAAATATATTGTAGTAGCCTACATTTTTTGTACAGCTGCTTTGCAACGATTTGTATTGTGAAAAGCGCTATACAAATAAACTTGAATTGAAAAACTCTACAGAACAAACTGAAAACTTTGTGACTGCCAAACTCTTCAAAAGTCTCGCAACTCCGACGCAGAAGAGCTCAGAGCGCGTCAAACCGCGTAACCAGGCAACCGAAGACCGGCTCCAACAACCCAATCCTGAACTTTGAAGGATCCCCAAAGACGTCATCCAAAGACCGACCAGCAACCAACCAGAATCTTTGCTAAGACGAGCCCACAGAAGGGAATCCCCGTTCCCGGCACAAACGCAAGTAAACAAGGTCTCCCTTTTCTGACTGAACCTGGTGCTAGGTTGTTAAGTCAAATCTCTGCTTTTGTGGTTTTCCAAGGTTGCGATCTAAGAACTAGTTAAGAAATACTAGAACTTTGGGGTTCTCTTCAATTCAGTAAATTCTCATCCCCGGAACTGTATGAGTGTAAGTGTGAATGTGTGTGTGTGTGTGTGTGTGTGTGTGTGTGTGTGAATGTGTGTGTGTGTGTGTGTGTGTGTGTGTGTGTGTGTGAATGTGTGTGTGTGTGTGTGTGTGTGTGTGTGTGTGTGTGTGTGTGTGTGTGTGTTTAATGTTTTAGTAGCTTAGATTGTGTCCTAGAGTAGTTCAATAAATCATTGTTTTATAAAAGGAAGTGTCTTGAATTTTATGTTCACAAAAGTTCTGTGTTTAGATCCAAAGCTACCTCAGCTTTAAAATTTCATAACGTAATATTTTGGTTTATTTGTGATCTTGGCCAGGAGCATAATATAAACTTATAATATAAACGGAGTTGATAACGTATACTGAACTAACCAATTCGCTGGACGAATGGTTAAGAAGCTTAAATCTATTAATGCTGAATTCATTTAATCAAGTTTCGAATCTTTTGATTCGATTCATTATTTGAATCATTATAAATTTGAGCTAATTTATTACAAGAGAATAAAGTCAGCAAATTCTGAGATGTCACTGATGGCATTTTATTGAAAATTTGGTTAAGCCACATAAAATTTGGGTTCGGAAATAAATTCATCTCAAGCTAGAGATTACTTATGAGATACTTATGACAAAGACATATATACATTGCATTCACTGTTGAGAACACAGCAAAAACAGTAAGGAGTTATTTTGAGGTATGACGCTTGGGTTGGTTTGGCCCTATATATTTAATAGGAATGTATCCAGGTTTTTCTATCACTTCCAGGCCAAGGTAGTGCTGCAAGACATCAGGAACCAGAACCGTCCCTTCCTAATGGAAGACAAACAGGGAAAAATAAAATGAATAAAATGAACATCTGTTTAAATATACAGTTATTTCAAATTCTACCTTGGTTTGGTGTGTCTCTAAAATGGCAATGAGCATACGTGGAATGGCACAAGCTGTAGCATTAACCTAAAAGATGGGGAGAAAAAAAAAAAAAAAAGTGTCATTGACTGTTACAGCCATTTTTGTGCTAAAGACATGGTTCTGTTATCTTACAGTTGTATTCTCTTACAATCACCTTTACTGTTTACAGAAAGACAAATAGAATATTATTATAAATAGTCTCTTACCGTATGCGCATACTTAAGGTTTCCATCGTTTCCCTCATAGAGAATGTTAAGCCGCCGACTCTGGTAGTCAGTGCAGTTTGAGGCACTGGAAATCTGATAAAGGAAGTTGATATTCACCAAAAGGACTCAAAACCAGACATGTATTCCTCTTTTTATGTACTAGATTTTTTTTACTCATGAATAATTAAAATTACAGCGATTATCGACTTTCTGTTTTAAAGTATCATTCCAACCTCTCCATAGCTGCCACGTCCTGGCATCCATGCCTCAATATCATATTTTCGGAAGGCAGGGAGCCCCAATTCTTGAGTAGGCATATCCAATACTCTATGAAAGAAATTGTACCATTTATCAGCAACTGCTTATCTACAAATCTTCATTGTATTCACTGACCAGTGAGAGCTAGTGCAATAAATGAATATTTCACAATAAATATTTTGTCCTCGTTGTTAACATGAACCACTGTTAGCTCAAAAGCCACTTAAATAAAATAAAAAAATACTGTATACTTCTACTTTATTAAATTAGCGCAGAATAGCATAAAATGAATATCAATAAGCAACACGTGACATGCTTTGTGATATATTGCTGATTGTTACTGATGGAACAATGGTTAGACTGTAGACCTGTAATGAAGTTTCAAGGAAGAGAATATCTCCTTCTGTAACATAACAAATTCATCCAACAATTGGGAACTCTCCTCCCCCGTCTCATTCAAAGTCACACCGAACATTTCAACCTGCATGAATGTAAACATAGTATATATCCTAAAATTATAACACACAATGTTCATACTGCATTTACATTGATCTTGACAGTCAAACACAAAACAAACTGTAATTTTCTTTCACATTTTTATTTTCCATGTTAACACTTGTTTTCTGATTACCTTGTTAAAATGGTGAACTCTATAGAGCCCCCAGGCCTCTCTGCCAGTATCTGTTTCTGCTCGATAGCATGTGCTACTACAGACTGTCCTAGGAAATAAAAGAAATAATTTGTTCTAAGAATAACATTTTATATATGCATCAGTTAATCAACAACTTAATGTAGCATTTAGGCAGGTGTTTAGGTCAATCAGAGATTTATTTTTACCTGACAGGTAAATCCTTCAAATTTACAGCATGATCCATGAAATAGCCTGGAAGGTAAAAATAAAGGTAAATTTGTTATTGCTCATCATAATTTAATGGTGAACTATTTTGAAAACATCAAATATTGGAGCCTACTGGTCTATATTTATAAAAATTTGAATGATTAATAGTAATAGCTTAGATTTTAAAATATATATACATTTCTAAAATAACGGTTTAATTTATAGTAGAGCTGAAATTGTAACTTGCATATTTGTGACCTATGCTGGCAAAATGAGTCGGAATGACCACATTTTCAAAAATTAGTTCTTTTTATTGTCACATTCTTCATTAAAATACGCTACAGCCGTTTGAAGGTGATACAATCAGCAGAGTTGATTGAGAAAAATGATAATAATAATAATAACTACATTAGTAATTACAATATATCTATTTATTTTTTCTTTGTTATCAAAAATAAGAACAAAGATGCAAATAAACGTAGCATAACTGTAGTTAAGAGCAGCGAGTGAGTCCATCTTTTCTTTTAATGTTTGATTAACTTTGAGACAGATCTATATTAAGACCTACTGTAATGTATGGATCTAATATAATGTTCCACATCAGATTTTCCCCAAAGGGCATATTTTGCAAATGATGTGGTCTACTTTATAGGGCGATTGCGTGCTCCCAGAGAGGCGCGTCTTATGCATGCGCTTTGCAAATGTCAGTCAGAGCAATCATTTTGTTTTCATCAGCATGGGTTTGAAAATCATATTTCACTGGTTTGGACTCATGTCATTGAGAATTCGATATGATATTGACAAAGCTGGAATGCTGCACTTTGCAGAAATAGACCCACAACTTGTGGAGAAAAACAGCAGCAGTCATCCAGAAGTGAGAAGAGAAAAATGGTACTCCTCGCAGATTTTTAGATGTTTAATTACTATTTGGAACATTGGGATTGCTAGAAAAGGGGGTTAATGAACTAGTTTTTGTGAAAACCTCCAATTTGACCAAAACCGAGATTTTTCACTTCTTTTGCCTGTAGCTTAAAAATAGACTGTGCGCATTCCGATTGATTTTGCCAGCGCAGGTGACATTTAATTACATTCAAATTATCATATGATTAATGATCATATAACAGAAGTTCATGATTTACTCACCTGCCACTCCTACTTCTCCAGTACCAGCAAGATTAAGGTCAGGAAAGCGTGAAGGGTCCAGAGAGTACACCTGTGATTTATGAGCATTAGGCTGCATTCCACAACCCTCCTAAACAACATATGAAAAAATAGCACCACGTCATGGAGATTCTTTACTTTATATGACATCTTTCAGATATTAAGAATCTTTAAAGGGGTCAAATGATGCGGTTTCTTGTTTTACTTTGTCTTTGGAGTGTTACAAGCTGTTTGTGCATAGATAAGATATGTAAAGCTGCAAAGCTTAAAGTCTCAAAACCAAAGAAATAATTATTATAAAAAAGTTAAGACTTAGCCACACTTGTCCATGTCTCAGGGTGAGTAGATTAGCAGAACACCGTCCATACAGTGCCTTGCGAAATTATTCATACCCCTTCATTTTTTTCAGATTTTGTTATGTTGCTGCCTTATGTTAAACTACTTTAAATTACTTTTTTTTTCCCCACATTCTACACTCCCTACTCCATAATGGCAAAGCAAAAAATAGGTTTTTAACATTTGTGCAAATTTAATAAAAATAAAAAACTGAAAAGATCCTGTAGCATAAGTTATCATACCCTTTTCTGGGACACTCGAAATTTAGCCTAGGCGCATTCATATTGCTTCTAGAAGTTACTACACTTCGAGTGGAGTTAAACTGTGGCAAATTCATTTGAATGAGTATGATTTAGAAAGGCACACACCTCTCAGAAAAGGTCTAACAGCATATCAGAGTAAAAACCAAGTCCTGAGGTCAAGATAACTGCCTGTAAAGCTCAGTGACAGACTTGCGTTAAGGCAATGATCTAGGGAAGAGTTCCGAAAAAAATCTGCTGCATTGAAGGTTCACAGAAGCATTATCCATAATAGAAGACGATTGGAACAACTAGGACTCTAGAAAATGTCTGCCAGCCCCCATCCAAGCTGACAGAGCTTGAGAGGTGAAAAGGTGAGGCAAAGAATGACAGATAATTGCCAAATGCAGATGTGCAAAGCTTGTCACATCATACCCAAAAAGACTTGAGGCTGTAAAGGTGCTTCAACTATGTACTGAGTTAAGTGTATGAATACTTATGCAATGTACTTATTTCAGTGTTTTTTTTATTTTTATAAATTTGCAAATATGGTTTTTGCTGTCATTATTATGGTGTATGGAGTGTAAACTTATGTGGGGAAAAACTAATTTAAAGCGGTTTAACATAATAATGCAACAAAACGTGACAAAAATGAAGGGGTATGAATACTTTTGCAAGGCACTGTATGTATATGGAAAAAAAAGAAGGCATAACTTTTACAGGCTGTAGTATTGTTGCAGCCGCCATGTTGTGGAGACGCAGTGTTTCATTGTGAAAGCAAAAGTAGTTTGTTTGGCCTTCCAAATGAGGACACAACTAGAAATCAGTGGTTAAGTTATATTTACAACACTGTTCCGGAACAGTATAACGCAAATATTCGAGTGGGTGATGCGCATTTCATGGAGGACTGTTTCCTGAACCTGGGAGAGCAGCTTACAATGCCAGCTGTACACAAAGGGTTAATGGTGCGTTCACACCGGACGCGACTTGCGCGGAAAAAACGCGCTATTCGCGCGTAGTTGAACGCTTGAACATTTGAGTTTACTCGCACGGTAAAATTCGCGTCATTCGCGCGTGACATTTTCTTCACAACAGACACGAATTCGCGTCATGGGAGGGGCTTCTGCCATTCGTCAGCGGGAAAGTAGTTGTAAAATAGGTGAATGAGCTCAATTTGCCAGCTTTAGCTTGCTTGTAGTCTCAATATGTATGTATATGTAGGTCAAATTGAGTAAAGAGCGTTTTTTAAAACTAACCAGATTGTCCGACCTCTTCACTCACTTTAATCCTAGCAAGATCCTTTTTATTCCCGTTTCTACAAAAGTCCAAAGATGTATCGTACAGCTCCGATCACCACAGACAGCAACGGTGATTTTGGCCGCCATTGTTGTTTTGGATTTCTGCCTCAGTCACTACTAGAGCAAGCTCCTGATTGGTTAGCGCGGCGCGGATTTTCGCCAAAGTTCAGATTTTTGAACTCGCGCGTTTCTCGCGATTCGTGCGGCAATCGCTTGAAACGCTCAATGTGCGCCGCTTCATTCGCCGCCTCATTCGCGCATTTCGCGCCGCAGGATGGCTATTCGCGTCTTTGCATTGACTTAACATGTAAATCACTCGCGCTTGCCGCTTCATTCGCGTCCAGTGTGAATGCACCTTCAGGCTATAAAGTGGGGCAATTCCAATGTTGCAAGGACAGTCTGTGCTTCTGACTGACCACCTGTAAGTACATTTTCATATTTAATGAATTCAGTACTGACTATTGAAATGCGAGTTTGGAGCAGTGTAGAGTAGTGCTTGTTGTTTCTCGTTCTACGATCGCAAATGCAGATATGGTGTTATGTTTACGTGACGCGACGCAACACGTAAAAAGACAGTATGAGTCACTATAATCAGTAGTTATGTCCTCACTAGATGCAACAAATGCCTAGTTTATAATGGGTTTTATTGTTTATGTCTCGTCGCGCCGAGAAACGGTATGGTAAGGGGCGTAACATTTCCAGCACACGCTTGAGGTATTCGGCTAATCACAATGCACCGGATAGCTGGCCAATCAGTGAACACCTCGGTTTCCATCAACAATGAGTTTTGGAAAACTCGAAGCTTTTCAGAAAGGTGGGGCAGAGAGGAACAACAATAATGTACAGTATGTGGAACCTCAAACTGCATAAACACATTGCATTACAACAAATACACAAAATAATGCTATTTTTAGCAACATCATATGACCCCTTTAATGTAAAAAAAATGTTGCTACATAAAAATCAATCAATATAATGCAGTTCAGAACAAAGCAGTACTCACAAAAACCACCGATTTGAACATGTCAGGAACAACCATGGGAATAAAGCCCTGTAATTATAAGAATATACAACCTTCAACCCTCCAAGAAGGAACCGACACAGTGATGTTAACATTAAAGGTGGAAAACATTTCAGGATTTTTCTTCATATAGTGGACTTCTATGGTGCTCCGAGTTTGAACTTCCAAATTGTGGTTTCAAACGATCTCAGCTGTGGAAGAAGAGTCTTATCTAGCGAAACAATGGTTTGATTGTTTTTTTTAATTACAATTTATATACTTCTTAATCTCCCACCTTATTTTCTTCCTCAACTTCAAAAATCTTTTCAAAATCATCCTACATCGCTGCAGAAGTACCAGCCCAGTGTTTGCAAAGTGAACATGCAAACTGCAAAGAGGATCAAACACCCTTAACAAAAATGTAAAACAGCGATGTAGGATGACTTTGAAATAGAGGGAGAAAATTAGATGGGAGTTTTTCGACATTCCCTAACTGTCTTGAAACAGAAAAAACTGAGTTTAGGCAGAGCATGACAAGACGAGCGTTTGAGGGTTAAAAAGTATATAAATTGTAATTTAAAAAAAATAATAACCGATTGTTTCGCTAGATAAGACAGTTCTTCCTTGGCTGGGATCATTTACAAATGCATTTGGGATTGTTTGAAGCCACATTTAAACTGCATTTTGAAGGTTCAAACTCGGGGCACCATAGAAGTCCACTATATGAAGAAAAAAACTGAAATATTTTCCTCAAAAAACAATTTCTTTACGACTGAACAAAGAAATACATGAACAACAACTTTTCCTTTAAGTCAACTTGGAAATAAATTGACTCTGTTTACATTAGTAAGTTCTATTCACAGATAAACATTATTTCAAAAGATGAAAACATACTAACCCGCTTCTGAAGAAGATCCATAGTATAATTTTGCAAGGCAAGCTGAAGTCTGGCCCCTGCACCTCTCAAATAGTACGATCTATGCCCTGACACATGGGCAAGCCGTCTAAGAGGAAAGAGATACAAAGGACAAATTATTAAAAATATATATTTAAATCAAATTAAAACATGAGAGGAAGAAAACATCTAACCTTTGTCTTATGATGTCAAGACTCTCTCCAATTTGCAGGTGGCCTTTTGGTTTGAAATTAAATTCTGTAGTGGACACATAACACTACAGTATTTTACAATACATCTTGTGCAACAGGACACATCAATGCATTTGCAAAACATTTTACCAGGCAATGCATTGATAAAGGTATTAAAAACAAATTTTACAGCTACTAATAAAAATCCAAATTATATTTTTGACCAAACAATTTACCTCGTTTCTCACCAACACATTCAACCACTCTTGCCTGGCTCTCATCTCCGATGGGCTATGAAAAAAAAAAAAGATATATATGTTTTTACATAGTGGTGTATATTTAATAATTGGATTTGGTTAGTTTAACATTTAATTATTTAATACCAGTTAAGAGGACTGAATTAATTAATCCCTAATTTTTTTTAATCAGATATCTGTCTTAAACTACTACATAAAATGTCCTTTGAATTAAAAATAAGGCATTTCCCAGGGTTTTCCCCATTTTTTTGTATTGTGAAAAGGTAATCGGTCTCTTACCACACTTGGATGTGTTCTGTTGGGCAATCGTAAGGCAAGGCAATAATGTTCTTTTTCCAGCTCCCCCTCTTGCACATACAACTGACTAAGCTTCTCTCTAATTGATCTACCCTCTTCTCTAGCACTCGTGTACTCCTCAAGCTGTCAAGTACAAAACAGAGAAAGAAAAGAGTGTTGTAAAAAATGTCCAATGCATATTATGCACAGTACATGCTGAAAAGCAAGCAGACACATCACTAAATATAGTTATATTCACAGATTTTAAATTCACAAGTAATTTTATTCATGTAAGATCATATTTTATTCTCAAATTTAAGTCTAAACACTTCCAGGAATCAAAGAAAGCTGACACTTACACTAGCCAAAGTTGATTTCTCATGTTCATCCTGCAAGAAAAAACAAACAACTGACTGAAACAAATTTGTATCCAGAAATACATAATGTGTACTCCAAGTTGACAAATAAAATAAACAATAGCTTTATTTTAACATCAAGAGTATAAGTTAAAGACTTAGAATACAGTAAACTAATTATATAGACTACTTACTGTGCTTTTTTGGAGTTTACAACACCCAGTCCCCATTTACTTACATTACACAGAAAATAACAGCCAGAGTCTACACCAAAAACTGACCTTTATCAACAATTTGTCTATAAACTGTTCATTTAAAAATGTATTTAAGAACTGTAAATAATCACCATGTTTTGCAAAAAAGTGCACTTCCATAATGTAAGTGCTCTATTTCACACACTAATTTTGTACACTATATTGCCAAACGTATTGGTCACCCCCTTCTAATGAACAGGTTTTACTAATTTTGTCATTTCCATGAGTACAAATCTTAATGTTTAAGCATATAATGATATTCTAGGGGACTGTGTCTGTGTGCTTCTTATTTTACAGCAACAGTTTGGACAGAACCCTTTTCAATTCTAACATGACAATGCCTTTGCTTTGTCTATAAGACAAGGTTAAAAAATAAATGATTGATTCAGTCAGTGTGAAAGAACACCAATAACTTGAACATGACTTGAAGTCACATCCAAAACTGTGGAATCAAAGATGAAAACAATTCAGGTATTTATAAATTGTATTTCCATCTCTGTTGCAACCATTTTGGAAGTGTAAATAATGATTGTACCCATAGCTACAAGTCATTGGTTTTTGTCTCAGAGTCTGCGTTTAAAGTCACTCCAGAGATGTTGAGCTGGGATGCAGACCAGTCAAGTTCTTCCACACTGACTGAATCAGTCATTTCTTTCTGAACCTTGCCTTATACACAGAGGCTTTGTCATGTTAGAATAGAAAAGGGTTCTGTCAAAGCTGTTGCTATCAAATTAGAAGAACACAATCCCCTAGAATATCATTGTATGCTTAAGTATTAGGATTTGTACCCATGGAAATTACTACAGTAGTCAAACCTTGTTCATTAGAATGGGGTGTCCTAATACTTATGGCAATATAGTGTTCTCATTTTTGAACGCGATGCTAATGGTCTAATAGGATTCAATGATCTATGCTAAGCTATGCTAAAAGTGATATTGCCAGAACAGGAGAACGGCTGAATGGATTTCAAAAAGGTAAAACTCAACTTAACAACTCGGGGGGGGAGTCGGAGAATGAGCCTATTTCCAAAAAAAAAAAAAAAAGTGGACTGTTCCTTTAAGATCATCTTATGAAGTACTAAAGAATCATTTTTAGTATAGTAAGTACAAAATAGGTGCGTTAAATATAACATGTTAAGTAGATTACGGAAGTGCACTTGTTTTTCACCTGGGACCAAGGTAAAGGGGAAACCTTTAACCTTTTAGGTTAAAGGGATAGCTCACCCAACAAATGTAAATCCTGTCATAAATACTTAAGTCAATAGCTACTGTCAACGGTTTGGTTACTAACATCCCAGCTAACAATTTTTGGTTCCCAGAACGTTCTTGGTTCCCAAGAACGTTCCCTATTGGTTAGCCAGGAAAGTTTTCTTTACGTAACTAGAACGTTCCCTTAAGGTTAGGGGAACGTTCTGGGAACCTACTGGGAACGTTCCCGCAACGTTCTTTTTAGGTTAGCGGAACGTTCTGGGAACCTACTGGGAACGTTCCCGCAACGTTCTTTTTAGGTTAGCGGAACGTTCTGGGAACCTACTGGGAATGTTCCGGGAACGTTCCCGCAACGTTCTAAGAACGTTCCCGGAACGTTCCCCTAACCTTAAGGGAACGTTCTAGTTACATAAAGAAAACTTTCTTGGCTAACCAATAGGGAACGTTCTATTTATGTTCCTAGAAGGTTCCCTGAAAGTTCTCTGATGGTTCCCAGAACGTTCTCCTAACCTCTTCACTCCAGTACCGCTTCTGCACGTCAGCACTCCCGTGTCCCGGAGTAAGCGGCATGGAAGGCGGACGGATGTGGATCTCAATAATCACTGCTACACACCATGTCTTGTTTTAAACTATTGTTTAATCATTACAGATAATCAGGGCACATTTAACCATCATAAGGAGCATTAAATGAGACTAAATTATGCTATACTGTCTTAGATTTCGTTAATGTAAGATGTAAAAGTACCATACCATAAAACAACCCAGATTTTATGTTTATTAAAGCACCAAATAACATGACATCAACAAAATATTCGATTTTAAAAATGTGTATTTATTTTATTACAGACATTAAAAACGAATAACATTTATTTGAGGTTAACTAGGATAACATTACATTCGTTTCTTACCACTGAATTAACGATGAAGTGCTTCCCTCTTCTGGTCACTAAACGAAAACGTCTTGGTTAACATTATGTTTTCTTCAATAAGACGTGTCAAATCTCCCTAAAATAACAATATTTACTCTGGTATATATATATATTAATTATAAGTAATTATCCATTAAAGAGATCAATCAACAAACTTCAGTCAGTCAGTAAAACGAAATGACCGTTATTTTTAAAATTACGCAAGCGCGCCGCTTTATGTTGAGGACAGGAGAAAGCGCGTGATGGAGAAAGCGCGTGATGGAGAAAGCGCGTGCCGGAGTAAAGAAATAAACAGTGTTTATAATATGATTTTCAGACACTTAACCTTGGCTTATTTTAGCTATAAAATTAAAATTATATTATCATTATAATGCGGTTTGACCACTTTGATGTCATTTATTAAAATCTTATTTCGGACATGAGATTCTAGTTTGTTTATGATGAAAAAAAATACATTTCAGCATTAGAAAAATCAGAGTCATCTGCAAAGTTTTAATTCGTTTACATGGTAATGACTACAAAAAATAACCTGCAGGGAACGTTCTGGGAAGGTTCTTTTTAGGTTATAAAATTAAAACAAAAAATAACCTGCAGGGAACGTTCTGGGAACGTTCTTTTTAGGTTATAAAATAAAAACTAAAAATAACCAGCAGGGAACGTTCTGGGAACGTTCTCTGTAGGTTATAAAATTAAAACCTAAAAATAACCTGCAGGGAACGTTCTGGGAAGGTTCTTTTTAGGTTATAAAATTAAAACAAAAAATAACCTGCAGGGAACGTTCTGAGAACGTTCTTTATAGGTTATTAAAAAGAGAACCTACAGGGAACGTTCTGGGAACGTTCTCATTTGGTTCCCGAAAAAATAACCAAATGGGAACCATATGGGAACGTTCCCAGAACGTTCTGTGTTTGCTGGGATGGTCCGAAATATTTTCTTCTGTCTTCAACAGAAGAAAGAAACTAATACGGGTTTGGAGACTTGATGGTGAGTAACAGAGTTTCCTTTTTCAGTATCTTTCTCTAAGAATCGTTATGCAAGTTAAGCTCAGCACTGTATATTAATATTTATGTACTTACCACAAGAGCGCGGACTTTGGCACTGATTACCTTCTTTCGCGCCTCCAAATCTGATATTTCTTTTTGCACCTTCTGTAGTTTCTGCCATACTGAGATCTATACACACAATGCACCACACAGATGTTCAGTTTACGTTTTCGCATTTCGCAATTCACGTAGCAGTATTGTTTTAATGAATGACATGTAATGTTGTGTCTTACTATAACTCCAACATCAACTGCCCGCAGATCTCCTTTCCGATTCTCCACCTCCACCTTCACCGCATCCGTCTCCTCGCACAGACGCTGCATGTCCAGTTTAGGTTTGTGACTGTAACCTTCCAGTACATGCTCATAAAGACTGCTCCTGACCGGTCGGGAGGAGCAAAGTCGGCAGGGCAATCTAAATGCACTGCCGACATTGTGTCTTGAAGAAGTAAACAGATAAAAAGCAGAAAATCGTGTAGCTGTCCTTATATAGGACGCCATGCTGAATGGGTTGACAGTTTAACTGTAAGGAAGCCGATAGGATTCATTCCGTTCAAACGCGACTGGAAATGTGATGACAGCTAGACTTATAAAAATTACAATTGCTTATTTATTTATTTAACAAATAAATTAATGATTCTGACAGTTTATATTATGCTGTAGTAGTGCTACATTATTTTTTTGGACATATAATTAGTTTTGAACGGACTTTTACTATG